>NW_017729024.1:170934593-170945042 GCF_001723915.1 Gavialis gangeticus | reverse complement strand
CCCTCTGAGTCTTCAGCGCTTCTCCAACTATCCTCCTTACTGTACTGTTAGGCCATTTACATATTCTCTGTGTTTCAATTATGGGGCTTGCTAGTGAAATGTAGTTAAGCTGATTTTCCTGAGGACTTAATTTTGGTAAGAAAGGCTCTTCAAATTTTTTTGTTTCCCAAAATACCTCTGGCGGTCAACATATCACATCCTAATGCTCACCTCTTCTGTCACTGCTTTTTTCTGCCTGAGTAGCTAGGCCATCAAGTGGTTCCTTTTCTTTTAAGCCTTTAGCCAAACTGTGGTTCCAGGACTGCCTTTCACGTGGTGTGTAGAGTACTAACACAATGAAACCTTGATTTTACTTATGAGGTCCTTACATAATATGGGGTGGAAGGTTTTGTACGACTTTGCAGACCAAATCACCCCTAGCATTATTTTGAGTGGCTAAGATATAGACAACTCATTGTTGAAATAGGATGCCTTTTTTGCCCCATCCAGGGCAGACAGTTATGACAAAGAACTGCAAAGCAAATAACCAGAAGATAGACATCCCCAACGTATCACCTCATCAATGAAGTGATGCAGCCCATCACATGTCTGTTCCAGGTCTTTGCTAATCAGGAGTACACTGAAAGGCATAATACCATGTAATAATAGTGTAATAGTTTCATAGTTGGTAGAGTTGGAAGGGACCTTAGCAGATCATCAAGTCTGACTCCCTGCCATAGGCAGGAAAGTATGCTGGGGTCAAACGACCCCAGCTATGTGATTATCTAGCCTCCTTTCGAAGACCCCCAAGGTAGGAGCCAGCACCACTTCCCTTGGAAGTTGGTTCCAGATCCTAGCCACCCTGACAGTGAAGTGACACCTCCTGATGTCTAATCTGAACCTACTCTCAGCCAACTTGTGGCCATTATTCCTAGTTACTCCGGGTAGTGCTCGGGGAAACAGGGACCCTCCTGTTCCCCGCAGGTCCCCCCGGTAAGTTTATAGGCAGCCACCAGGTCCCCTCTCATTCTTCTCTTGTGGAGGCTGAACAGGTTCAGGTCCCATTGTCTCTCCTCTTAGGGTCTGCCCTGCTGCCCCTGGATCATGCAAGTGGCCTCCTCTGGACCCTCTCCATGTTGTCCACATCCCTCCTGAAGTGCGGTGCCCAGAGCTGGACGCAGTACTCCAGCTGCAGCCTGACAAGTGCTGCATAGAGGGGGAGGATCACCTCCTTGGACCTGCCTGAGATGCATCTGTGGCTGCATGACAAGGTGCGGTTAGCCTTCCTGACTGCGTCCCCACACTGCCAGCCCATATTCATCTTGGCATCAATAATGACTCCAAGATCCTTTTCTACCTCTGCACTGACGAGAAGGGAGTTCCCCAGCCTATAGGTATGGTGCTGGTTCTTCCCCCCCAGGTGCAGCACCTTGCACTTGTCAGTGCTGAAACCCATCCTGTTCTCATCCGCCTACCCCTGTAACCTGTAAAATGGTGCAGTAGCCATATGTTCATTTATTAAGAACAGATCAATGCCATCACTGCTTGGTACAGGTACAGACTGCCAACAGTATTGGAAAACAACGAAACAAAAATGTATTGGGATGTGATAACTCTCACAGACTAGACCCTTCCACATAACCCACCAGGCATCATGGCTTTGGACCAGAAATCCAGGGCAACACTGAAGTGCATTGCCAGGGATCAGCTAAAAACATGCTATAATGTGGTCACAGAAGTGAAGTTGACTTAGTGCCTTGGTACAAAAAGCAGATTGCTTGTCAACTGTGACATGACTGAGAATTTTGGAAATGAGATGAGTGATCCTACTGATTCAAAAAAGATTGTGTTCCTATTTTCCTAAAAAAAACCCTGTTTTTCCCTGTGCAAACAGGCACGTCTTGCCGTGTTCTCCATAAGCATTAGCACATTCCATGAACCCTTAGGGCATGATGATGTTAATAATAAGAAACAACAATGTGAACAGGAAACATAAGCAGTACTTAAATACTAAACAGTAGGGAAAGAATTTAATGATACGTCCTCTCTGAAACTATCAGCTGAAAACAAAGCAAAATAACAAAATGAGAAAATTCAACCTAAGTATGACCCTGGGGTTTAAAATATGTTGTCTACATTTATACCAGCGGTGTATGTTAATCATAGGTATGATGTATTGTATCAGTCAGTCTAAAATATGAAGTGTGGGCAATAAATTGTTTCTTCCTTGAGGCCAATGAGTCATTGTTTTGCAGCTTAAGGATTTACATTTTTTTACCCGTGAGGTCTCAAAACTTGCAGTGCACAATTAATTGTTCTGAGCATACTGATTCCAGTTTTGGAGTATAGAAATATAAGACTGACAATAACTACACTTCATAGAGAAAATCTTTTTGTGACAACCTCCAGGTCTCCCTGTGCATTAAACTGTCCATGTCCTGCATGAGAAAAAGAAAGAAATTCCTACATTTGTTTGCCTAGTTGTTATGCAATCTGGTGTCCGGACATTTTAGCACTGATAATGTTGAAAACTTATCCTTCAGTTTGCAAGCTTCCTGTACTGTCAGCCCCATTCATCCAGTTGATGAGCTCGTATCAAACACAGATTTTCCTGACAAAAGCAGTTTCCCAGTGAGGCCTGGTGAAGTAGTCACAAACCTCAGCAAAATGGGTGTGCAAAGGGAATTTCTTTCATATTTTGTCAGCACAGATTAATTGAAAAGCACTGCTTTCCCATGATTATGTGAGTGTGTGTGTGTGTGTGTGTGTATAAAAGTCTCATTATTATATTTATCTTTTTAAAACTTTCCACAGAAAATTAAAGTTGAAGTATATATATATTTGGCAATAACAAGCACATACATTGACATGAACATGCTCTTGATGATGCTTTCTCACGTTTAGTCCCATTTTTGTTTTTCATGGCAAGGAAATTTTGAAAGGTTATTCAAGAGATGCTGATTACAAAATTCAAGCACTTTATTTCTTTTTCAAGGTTGGGAATATTCTGTGTTAAATTTGGCTACTATTATTTATGTGTGTGAAAGCGATGCTTGCAATATCTTAGACATTAATTGTGTGTGTATTTTAGTGAGAACTGAAGCATCTTCTTAGGATAATTTAATTATTAATTACCAGCAAGAAACCGTACACCTGGTATATATTTGGTAAGCATGGTGTTGATTTTATTGCAGACTAGTCTGGTTGTCATTTCAATTTAAGTAACTTGGTTTTGGCTTTCTCGTCAGCAGAAGGTTGGAGGGGAAGGGAGGAGGGATGGGAGGGTAAAGTATGCAATTATTGTGGCATGATTTTCTTGGTATAGTTTTCTCACTTACCTAAATGTCACATGTCAAAGTGAAACCTACACTTTCACTTGAAGCAATCACTACCATTAAATCACCAAATTAGTAAATATGGTTTTGTTTTTATAGGGGCTTGGGAGGTTGTTTTGCTTTTGTGAAATTATGCAGTTTTTGATGAAATTTTGCATGAAACAAGAATATATATTTTTTAATGGTTTTGAAAAAAATACAATTAAGTTTGTTTTGAAATGTATATTATTTTATTTACCTTATTGCATTATGCTACAACATACAAATATGACCTGCCATGTCATAGAAAAGACCTGTCATCACACAATAAGACCTCTCATATCATATTACAGAAAAATAATTTGAAATTAAGATGCTATGCCGCTGTAGCAATGTGCTATGGTGATGTAGAGTCACTGGGCATCTACATGTGACCAGCAGCTATGTCGCTGTAGTGATACACTTCCCTGGTATAGCACACTGCTACAATGAGCTAGCTGCTGAAAATAACTGTGCACCACACGTACGGTGCAGTATGGGCTGTTACTGTGCCATGATTTAGTACTTCCAGAAGGAAGTACTAAATCACAGTACAGTAACAGTGTTGCCATAGCGGCACATGTAGACATGCCCTAAGTGTCACTATATCAAGACCATGTCTCAAAAATGATGACATATTTACACTGATAAGGTGGTTTTTTTGTTTGTTTGTTTTTTAACCAATATCACTATGTGCATATAGGACAGAAATTAAACAGTCTTATTTTTAATATAGCAAAGTCCACACTCCTGGCTCTTCTGCATATAATTTGCTTGGTAAAGAACGGTAACTTTCACCAAAATGGTCAGACAGGTCTAAAGGTTTATTGTTGACCAAGTCTCAGTGGTATATACCTTGCTATTAATGAATCATTGTTCAAACTGATTGTAGGGACTATCTTATGAAAACCATATTAGGTATGATTCAATCCTCAGTTAACTAAACCCATCCCAGTTTCATTGACCCTGGGTTTTGATGGGTTACACAGGAGAAGGGAGCACTGTTTTGTGTCTTGTTGTTGCTGGTTTCTTTTTCTGTATGTGTATGGGTGGGTAGGTCCCCTCTTCCTTTCTTTTATCTATCTATCTATCTATCTACAGACACAGATATATCAGGCATGCATAATTCTATCTATCTATCTATCTATCTATCTATCTATCTATAGAAAGATAGATAGAAAGATAGATAGATAGATAGATAGATAGATAGATAGAATTATGCATGCCTGATCTGTCAGTTCCAACTGCAGGAAAACCACTATTTCTCTCTATTGTTTGATTCTAGGATTTAAAGCTTTGCGACTGAAAACAGAGTATATGAAAAGTCTCATTATTATATTTATCTTTTTTAAACTTTCCACCGAAAATTAAAGTTGAAGTTTTGCAATAAATTTCCTCTTTTCACGCACAGTAATTCTTCATGTGTTAAGATCACTTCTCCCCTACAGCTATAACCTAATCGGCACGCAGGGTTCTGATTATGAATACAAGTAATTTGGGAAAAATCTTAATGTAATTTACATTAGTAACTCCTGCTACTGCTTAAAAGCTCTTGAGAGGATCAATTTGTGGTTTCTCCTCATAATTTGTGCTGCTGTACAGTTGCGATACATGGCCCGTACATCAAGACTGCCAGTTGGTGACCTTGTACCCAAAATAAATTTCTTAAACTGCAAAGGGAGAGAGAAGGAAAGAATCTGTGGATGGGTGAAGACTTTGTTTTAAGTGAAGAGAGGTTAATTCAGTCTAGGGTATCACCAAGTAAATATATTCCTGGGACATTATTATCGGCGGCTTAACTCTGCATGTAATAAAGGCCTTGGTAAATTTCAAGCTCCAAACGATGTTTCATTTCAAGCTAGATGAAAATTCCAAGATCTCTGCTAATATTTCAAAATCCTAGCCTGAGTACAGAAACTGCTCACTATATAATAAAAAAAAGACGATGACTTTATATCCCTTGATGTGTTCTCTCCGCCAGGTTTCAGTTGCTACGAAGCTTTTGCTGCAGTGGCATCTCTGCTTCAAATAAGACTGATTAAAATGAAATTACTCAGTCTCCTGACCCATGGCAAATTTCATGAGCTGCAATTTGTCTAGTAGTTCAGCTGTGAGTACAATCTGATTGGCTATAATTTAGGTTTATAGTTCTTATTTTTTTTTTTACAAACGTATAGACTATATTCAGAAATTAGATTAGTTCTGCTTTAACTGCACTTCTTTATATTTTAGTTAATATTGTTTTAGCAGTTAGGGAACCTTTGCTGGATCTGTTGGGGGATGTTTTGGTTATCTAATATCCAGATTGCTTTGATTATAATACTTTTCACTATAAAACATTCTTGTGACACTCTCTCTTTTTTTTTTTTTTTTTGAGAAGCTGTAAGCAGGCCTCTGAATCTTGGCAGAACAGAGAAATCTTCTGGAAAGAGAATAATAGAGAAGTAGACCTGGAAGGGACTTTCAGAGGTTATCTAGCCTCGCCCTTGCCTGTGGTAGGATTATCCCTAACAGCGTGGGTGGTGAACTCAGACTGGTGGGGCATGTGGAGCATCACATGGGAAGGCAGGGGGCTTACAGCCAGCCAGGCATTCCTGCTGGGGGTGGGGAAGCTGCAAACCCCACCAGGCTCATGTGTGCTACTCTACCTGCCCCACCAGTCTGAGCTCTCCAGCTGCACCTGATCCCTTTCCAAACCATGCTATACAAACCATAATCTAAACTTTACATAACTACTATCAACCCTAACACAGCAAATAACTAGCCCCCTTCCCTGCCACAGGAAATTCAGGGCAAACACAGCAGCCAATGTCATGCTTCAATGAATTGTTTTCAATACAAAACCCTGGGTAGAAAGCTACATCCTCTTCTACAGAGGAATGCAAAAACCCCTGCAGTCTGTACCAATCTGACTGTGGGATAAAATTAATTTCTGACTCCAAATATGGCAATTAGTCTGACCCTGAGTGGAGGGCAAGACCCTGTAACCAGGAACCTGACTTTGGTCCTAGCCACAAGCATTGGCACACTCCAGTCAAAGTCCCCAGCCTTGACTGCAGCGAGCACCCAATGTCTCTGAGGAAAGTTTTTAAAAATGCACTGACGCATGTAGCAAAAAGTGGGGAAAGGTCCTTTTTAAAATGTGGAGCCCATAACTGCACACAGTTCTCCAGCTGAGGCCTAACTTGTGCCAAGTAAAGCAGAACTATCATCTCCTGTGTCTTGCAGCTAATGAGTCTACTGATGCATCTCAATCACTTTTTGTGCAGCTGCATCATACTACTGACTCGTATTGAGTCTGTGATCTACCAAGACTCGGAAGTCCTTCTCCATAGTGCTGCCATCCAGCTAGGTGTCGCCCATTTTATATCTGTGTTTTTGATTATTCCTCCTGAGGTGCAAGCCCAACTTTCCAATCTGTCCCTCTGAATCATCCTCACAGCCTTCAACATATTTGCAGTCCTTCCTAGGTTTGTCGTCTGCAAATTTGGCTCAAGAAGCTTTTTCTTTTTATGCTGGCATCCAAACTGTTTAATAAACACATTGAACAGCACCAGGCCCAGGACAGACCCCTGCAGTACTCCACTCAAAACTTCCTGCCATTCTGTCATGGACCTGTTTAATAATTACCCTTTGCTTGTGGGTTACCTATCTACCTTGTGGTAGTTTTATCTAGCTCTTATTTCTCCAATTTGTTTATGATAAGGTCCTGCAGGACCTTGTCAAAAGCCTTGCTGAAGTTCAGATATACTATATCCCCCAGTATTCCCTTCTTCCATCGAAGTAGTTACTTTGTCAAAGGAGATCAAGTTTGTTTGACGTGATTTGTTTTTTCATAAATCTATGTTGGCTGATGCCTTTCCTTCTCCAGATACTTGCAAACGGTCTTCCTTAGAATATGTTCCAGCAACTTCCCAGGTATTAAGGTGAGAATAACTGGTCTGTAGCTCCCCATCTCCTCCTTTTTGTCTTCAGAGAAATGTCTTGCTTCCCCCCCCTAAAGTAAAGGTTCCATTTAGCTGAGGTGTAACTGGTTAAATAACATCATTCTTTTCTCTCATTTGTATGCCTTTGGACAATGTGGCAACTTGCCAAAATAATAATTGAACATGAACATTTTTAAAGAGTCCTTGTAGCTCACTGAACTAGAAGTAGCTCTAGAGGAATGAGAGGTTGAGGCCAGGCTGAGCAGCCTCTTCCCTTCTGACCATACCTTCCCAGACATGATGTATGGAACCTTTTATTGTACTCCTTATCTTTTTGGGGAACCACATAAGGAAGGAGTTTCCTCAACTGACAGGTGATGGAGGAGGCAGTGAATAATACTTCCTAAATTAAACTCATCTGAGCCATCAGAAGCTTCCCCTGCTGTCAGATTCTGTAGTTTAAGTGTTATCAGTGGAGCTGCAGTTCTCAAAGCTTAAATACTTTTACTGATGCTTAAATGACAGGGTAAGTGGGTTGTTAATTATACATAATAGAATGCTTTTTTTATTTAAAAAAATCCCAAATACTTTATACACTTATATATTGTGTTTGGCCTGTTGTATAATATATTTTTACACAGAATATATATACAGGATATCATGTTGAAGAATCATAGAAAATTATGGTTAGATTACCTTCTGAGGTCCCTTCTAATTCAAACCCTTGCTCAAAGTGGGACTGTCCCCAACTAGATCATCCCAGCTAAGTCTTTGTCTAGCATAGTCTTAAAAACCTCTGAGACTGGGGATCCCACAACCTCCCTGAGTAACCTGTTCCAGTGCTTCACTACCCTCCTAGTGGGCACGGGACGTTTGGGTTGGATATTAGGAAAAACTTTGTGCAACTTGAGACCACTTGTCCTTGTTTTGTCATCTGCCACTGCTGAGAACAATCTAGCTCCATCCTCTTCGGAACCATCTTTCTGGCAGTTAAAGGTTGCTATCAAATCCCTGCTTGGTCTTCTCTTCTGCAGACTATAAATAAGCCCAGTTCCCTCAACCTCTCGTCAGAAGTCATGTGCCCTAACAATTTCTATTGCCCTCCACTGGACTCTCTCCACCTTGTCCACATCCTTTCTGTTGTGAAGGACCCAAAATTGGACACAGTACTCCAGGTATGGCCTCACCAGTGCAGAACAGAGGGAAATAATTACTTCACTTGTTGGCAAAGACCTGGCACAATTATCACAAATGTGGTCTGGAGCTATGTGACAGACCTAAGAAATCAGGGGAGGGGCCCAGACTGCTTGAGCTAGCGAGACCAAAGACAGGCAATATGGTATAGTAGGATTCTTGATCTCACAATTGTGTCTCTTGTCATACATATGTGGCACATCAGGAAGCATAATTGTTGAGATCACACATCAAATCCCATTGCACCTCCTTTTTTTAATGTCTGTTAATGGCCCAAAGTACATATCTTCTAAATACCAATATTATCTTTAGCGATTTGCTTATTTTCTCTCAGTTTATCCTTCTGCAAATTAGAGTAAGGACTTAGCTTATGAAAGTATAGTAAAAAACTGCTGCTAATGTAATGATATTTAGAGCTAAAACTAGCTATGTCTTTGTGTGTTTTTTCACTATGTGACTTTTGGGGATGGTTTATAATAGCAGTCCCAATCTTAAACAACTGCTGTCTCTGCTAACTTGAAAGTATGACACTGAAGATGAACATTAAAGCACTTGTGCTTGTGACGTGAATCTGATTCTCAGCCACAAAGTTATGTTACACACAAACAAAACCACAGCAGAGGGAATGAGTAATTTATTGCTTTCTTAATTTGGTCGGTGGATTTTTTTTGCTGCTGCTTTGAATTGTAATATGGAGATCATTTGGCAGTCAGTTGTAAAATACATCATGAAACAGGCCTGTAGGTTTCCTTGGTAGGGAGAATGTGTAAAATTAATTACAGTAGTTTGTCATGTGACTAAGCCACAGGCTAAGCTTAAATAGCCAGAGGCATACATCCCAAAGAGCATTTCAAAATCTTTTGTTACTCGTTTCTGTTATACATATGCCACTGTAATACTCCAGGATTCAGAACTTGTATAAAGCTGTCCCATTTATGGAAAGAATTTTTAAATGGTTAATACTTTGGGAATTAATTTTATATCCCTCAGGTAGTCATAAAATATTTTAGTTCTGATTTTTCTGCATGAAGATATTTATGACTTTAAATTCTTTTAGAAGGGACAGTTAAGCTCCAATGCAGCTCATCACACAAAAAGTGGGATGTCCTGAACCTTACTGGTTTTACTACAAGTTATGTGGAAGTAACATTTTATAGTAAGTGCTCAGCACTTTATAGGATGAGACCTTGTGGCAAAGGGAAAAAAATGTTTATAGATGTTGCAGAATTCAGCCAAGCAGAAATTGATAATGAAGAATGAATCCAAACCAATTGCAGCTCTTTTACAGAGCTACCACTTGCAAAATTTGAAACATTTCCCTATAAAGAAGAGAGAAGATAGGAAAGATGATCAAAAAATCCAAAACCCTTGAAATATTGAGCAACACTTCTACAGCCAAAGATATATCCACACGGAGCCATGAAAAATAAGCAGAATAGCTAAAATAACGTTATTCTGTGCTGTGCTTATGCCATGCTTTGCTTTGTCTCCTGTAGTCTGGAAGTGTTCATTGTAAATTTGAGGGCAAATCCCAAGCTAGTATCTTTCTGTATAGCTTCATTGGAGTCTCTCCATCTATAACGAACTATTAATAATATTGACTGAATATCTGGACTCTGATTGCCATTCTATTAAATAACTGTATAGCACTATGGTAGCATCCAAATACTATATTTATTTACATGAACATTTGCTGAATGAGTGTAGTAATAGGCATAGGGATGGGATTTTGAAGTTGTGTGTGTAGTACATGTTGGCATGTAAGCAGCACAACTGTTGTGCCTAGAGAGCAGATTGGATAGAAACAATTAAGAAAGGAAGTTTTAATTAATTTCATATATAGCTAGACCCATATTTTTAAATTTAAAATACCTTTGAGGCTAACATTGCATATTATGGAGGAAACTCAAATTTAACAAAAATACTCTGCTACTTAACACATTTTTAAAAACAGCAGATTCATAGTGTTGATCTGACTTTCCTGTTGGGGGGGGGGG
>NW_017729024.1:170921865-170934371 GCF_001723915.1 Gavialis gangeticus | reverse complement strand
ATTCATAGTGTTGATCTGACTTTCCTGTTGGGGGGGGGGGTTGAGGGGGGGGTTGGGGAGTAGAAGGGGTTGTTTCCTTGTTTTGCTTTGCTTTGTGGTGTTTCTTCTGTGAGAAACCATTTATACACCATAATAAAGTGATAATGGAAAATGCTTTGCCAAGCAAAGGCATATTAAAAGTAATAATAAAGAAATAAAAATAGAACAAATGAATGACAATATTCCATTGAACATTCCACTAAGTAAATATTAACTCGGCTACTTACTATATTTCACTATTAAGGCAAACTGCATGTATATTCACAAATCAATCAATATTAACATGCTTTATAGCTTAATAAGACATAGGGCAATTTACTTAGGATTTCATATTCTCTTTACAAACATTTACAAACATTTAGTTTGTTCAATTAGCCGATTATTTAATCAACTGTGAAACTGTCCCAAGTTTATCTTTGTCTAGAAAGCACATCAGGCATTCTTTGTATCAACTGCTCAAAAAATGGCATCTTTCTCTTTTAAAACAAAGATAACAAAACACAGCTAACATTAATGTAGAGGAATGAGCCTCATACACCATCTCCCTTAGGAAATGTAAAATGTTAAGCTTCCTAAATGTTAACTAAGATTCTAGCTCCCCCCACAGAGCACTGAAATATATACTTGAGCATTTTGCTGAATTGGGGTTTAAGGCAGATTGAACACAAAGCTTGTTGTAAGGTTTCTCATGTGCACTTGAAGGCAGAATTTAGCTCTTCTGATACAGACCAAGGGTTTCCAAACTGCAGGATGTGCACCACTTCCTGGCACTTTTAAGAAGGTGATATGCATGTAAACTAATAAAATCTTGGAGCTAGTTCAAATGAACCCATTTCATTTTAAATTCCTGCATCTTTAGCGGGGCCAATATTGTATTAATTTTTAAATGAATTATTTAACACACATAATGTAACATTAAAGGACATAATACATCACCATAAAAATAAGGAGAAGCCAACAGTACCTTTTTTTTTAAATGTCATTCTTACTAGAGTATTTTGAATTAATAATGAAAATATTTACTGGAATTTTTACTTTTTAATAGGTTGGCCACTCATTTATTTTGTTGAACATTCACTAAGCGATCAATCCATAAATTGTAATGCATCTTCAAGACTCATTTAAATCAATCAGAGTCTCATTACCTCACTGTATTAATCAGTTGTAGCTCAAACATACTTACACATTTCAGCCAATTTTTACAGGCTTTATGAAGAAATGGATTTATAAACTGATTCATTCCAAATAAGCAAATAATCAAGAAATGGCATATACTATGGTCCAGTTCCAAGTGATACCCCTTGAACTGCACAGACCAAAACAAAATAAAACAAAACATTTCTAAAAGAGCAATATTGACTGGCAATAAACAATGCTGACTTATTTAAGGGGAAACCTATTGCAGCTGCTTTGTTTTAAAAGCTTAAAGTGCATTATGAATATAATTTATTGGGCATTCACTGTAATATTCATAATAATGTGCTCACAAAGTGGAAATATGGTTAGAAAAGCAGACTTTCAGTCTGCATGTACAAACATAGGTAATTAATTTTATAGAAAGAGTAACGTTCCCATGTCAGTGATTCTGAGAAGTCTTTCCTCTTTTCTACCTGACATGCCACCTCCCTACTCCTGACTTTCCTACTGTCACAAAGTATTTCTTCCATTTCTAAACATTTGAAGGAACCAATTTTGTTCACTTCTTTCAACACCCAGATCACTCCACTTCAGCTTTTAGCCTCTCCAATCAACTGGAAATGCACTATCAATGTTCCTAACAATTTTGTTTAGGCCAAATTTCATGGCATTTACTTCACTTGTTTACTTCACCAGTATGCTCTTGGCCTTTTCATTGCCTTCATCGGCACTGAACACACCCTTCCACTTGACATCCTGACTTCACCTTGGCCTTTGCAAATCTGACATCTATTTATTCTCCTCCTACCTCTCTGAGTAATCTCTAAGGGCCTTTTTCAGTGGTTCCATCTTCATTCTTCTCTTTTATCCATAAGATGGAATCTTTGTCCCCACACTCTTTTCTTTTTCCCTGCATATCCAGAGGGTGATCTCTTATCCTCTCTCAAAATGTTGATTAAGAGTGCAAAGCTCATTATTATTTCATTATTTACTTTGGAAAGATCTGGCCTCTTTGAGGGGTATTTGTAGTAGTAGCAGGAATGCCACACTATTTCATTAATAAGGCATACAATATGTTCCTGTACTGTGTATTTTTCTCTTCTAACGGCAGTATAGAATATTGTATGTTGTGACATTTGTCATTGGCATGCTTTCCTTTGAACCAGTTCTCTAATCTACTTGCATTTCATGGCTTCCAGTCTGTCAGCAGTAGTTCCTAAAAGCACCGAGTGTCCCCTACAAAGTGTCATTTACTCTCACCTAGAGTAATATAAATAAGACCTGAGAATGTTCATTGCTTCACAGGAATATCTGACACTTCACAGGATCAGTCCCGAAATGATATAGGCTCCTAGAGAAGCCAGAAGACTTGCACTGACTTTTATTTCCTGTCTATTTTCTCTTAAATCTCTAGCAGTTTTTGAAAGGGCAATTTATATTGGTTTGTTCAATGTGAGGCAAGTAGTCTATTAAGTTCCATCTATGAATTGTGCTCAAATTCTCATAAATTGACAATGCACTTTTTTCATGTATTACCTTTCAAAGATGAAGTGCTTGCTTTACATTTTTATGTGAATGGGCTATATATTTATATACATTTGTTTGTATTTTCATTTCTTTTTCTTTTTAAAGCTCCATCTATAGAAGAAGAATGTCTTCTACCTTTTAAAAATCCCAGTCCAGAAACTATTACTCTGTGTGTATATAAAAAAATGATTAAAAAAAACATACTGAAATTCATGCATCAAAATGTAATATGTATAATAAGTCTACATAATTTTGTTGTTCCTTTTATTAAATACCACAAACAACGAAAAAGAGAGAACCCTATAGCACAAGAATTAAAACTACAATAAGAAGGAAATTCCACCCCATTAACTTAGGCTGCTGTAGCATAAATAAGGGTGGGCAACCTGGGCACCACTCCTAGGCACTAATTTAGAGGGGGTACAAGAAGGCAAACAAACACTGCTAATGCCTCCCAGGGCATAGGTGTAGAACCTGCTTCTTACAGCTCTGTTGCATTATTTGCCCAGGCATAGGTGATGGAAAGTTAGCTCTGTAACTTGAAATCTTCGCTTTTTGGATCTTTAACAATCAAAATTACTGAGTCTATGGAATACTGACCCTTTTCATGTGACCAAAGGTAAATAATTCTGAAATTCTAAGTTGGGTCATATGACTTCCTATAGAATCTGTAATGTTGTTGTAGTATATTCACTACACTCTCCAAGGTACAAGGAACAAGATTTGTGTTGAAGTAATATCTTTATTGAACCAACAAAAGATACGACCTCACTTCACAAATCTTGATTTTGTTGGACAGGAAATAATGTTCCTATTACTTACCAATGTTCCTGTGTGACAGATCCTCTAGATTTTTGTTCAAATGCACATGCTGTCATTACTAGACCTCATCAAGCTGAAAATGATTGTTCTTGAGAGCTACTCAAAAAATTTTTTAATTAAATGCACAGGAGAAATGTTCAATTTAGGAAATGATTAAAAGAATCAATAAATGACCCAAAAAAATCTATCCATAAATTTATCCCAAATCTACTTTTATGCATCACTTAATATCCTTTTCCTTGTGCAAAAATGTTCAAAAAGTTCTTCATCTCACTCTCACTATTTGTTTCAATGGTTCATTGTAGCAATTTTATCTGTGCTGCAATAATCACAAAAAAACCCTGAGCAAGGGGTTGGACCAGAAGCCCTTCTGAGGTCCCGTTCAGCCCTGATTCTACTGCCTTTGATTCTACGATGCAAAAAGACTTGTTAAAAGAAGGTCTTAATATTTGGTGGCATTAATGTTATGATTTATTAGTTAACATCTATAATTTAGTTTGAAAAAATGTGACACTCTCTGTAAATATAGAAATGGAATATAAATGATAAGACATTTTAAATTTATAAATAGTTTTGTCATCTGTATTTTATAATAAAGAGAATGACTGTATTAAAATAACTTGGCATTTCTCTAGTGTTTTTTTTTTCCTTGGTGATGGGTGCCAAAATGATTAATAAGCATTTTGATACTTTGCTGCACTTATGCCATGGGGATTAGAAATCTGGAATGTTATAGGTATGTATTTGATTTCTGCTTAAACTGTGCAGATTGGGAATATTTCATTAGTTTTAATAGTTATACCAAGTTAACATAACTTGTTCTTTAAAATACAAATTACATGCAATTGGGGTGCCAAATATATGACCCATGGATCAAATTCAGCCTTTGCAGCCTCTCTATCTATCCTGTTGAGCAATTAGTGGGCCAGGAAATTTGGGGGCATTGCTAGGCAGGGGACAGGGCCTGCCATGGGATCCAAGGCTCTGGAACCCCATCTGACATGGGCATTAGCAGCAGGTGGAACAGCAAGGGTTGTAGACGCAATCCTGCTCACCCTACCACAACTTGGCCTCCTGCCACTCTCAATTCCACTACCTCAGCCTCATTAAGTGGCCACTTGGCTCATGGTCATGTGGCCAATTGCTTCTGATGCTAGCCCTGCTACAATCTCCATTCCTGCTGGCTTCACTGCAGCCTCCACTTGCTCCACAGAGTCGAAAGGATATGGGGTGAGTTTGACATCTTTGACAATGTAGATATTACTTTGCATAAAACTAAATTGCAGCCACTTTAGGAGAACTCTTTAACACAACAGCATCATATAACAAAATCTGGTATATACAATAGGAGATGCAGAGTATTATTTTTCCACTCAAAACTAGAGGAGGAATTTTAGGAAGGCAAAAATATACATGTAATTAAATTTTGCTTAGAAAATTGTTGTGGATGTTTAATGGTCACCTGTAATAAGGCTTTAAGGAAGTTTTCAAGCACCAGTATGCTGGGAACAACAGCAGTCAAAAAGAAAATACTTTTTTTATAGAAGTGATGGGACCAATTACTTTGTAACTGATAACCTTATTTTATGGGAATCGTATTACCTTTAAAAGACACAAACATTTCCAGTTTTAAGTTTCATCTCTTTGGTCCCAAAAGTAAGTGTGGGCTGAAAAAAAGCTTGATTTAGGAAATTTTTATAAAAACTGTCTCAGCTGGAAGTCTCTGCACTTAGGAGATAATGTTCTTGAAACCTATGCGTATGTGTTAAGTTAAAAGAAAACTGCCCTTTAACTACTGAAATTGTCTGTCTGCCTAGTGAATGTTTCCAGGGAATAGTGTATGGAGGGTCTGGTTTGGTTTGGGACTTGTTTAAAACAAACACAATATCCTTTTTAGTAGTGTCTGTACGTATCTTTTATCTTTCCTCTGTGCGCTCTCATCACTACCAGTTCCTTACAGTCATTCAGACCAACTTAAATAGTTGGGGGCGGGGGGGAATTTTAGCAAGCTTTTGAGTTTAGCAAACCCTTCGTCAGGCTGAAGAAGCCTCTGCAGTTGATGTGTGCTCTTTCTGGATGGAATGAATAGCAAGGAAGCCAGAGGCTGGGCTGGTACGCATGCAAGGCAGGCAGTCAGTGAAGGTGTAAATTTTAGTCCATGATTTGTTGTATCTAGGAGGTTGATGAAATGAAGTCCATTTGGTGGCATGGAATGGATCCAGACCATGCCATGACAAGAAGTGCAAAAGCTGCCAACACATCTCTACCACCCGTGCAATTATTACACCCCACAACAGAGTCATCAGCATTCCTGGGTGTTACAGCAACACCTCCAGAAATGTAATATCTCATCCAATACACCAACTGCCCTGATGGAAAATGCGTAGGAGAGACCAAACAACAACTGTGCACCAGAATGAATGCACACTGGAAATCTATCCAAGACAAGAATTACCTGTGGGAGCATATTTCTCACAAGAAAACTACTTTCTCTCCAAGCTTTCAGTTCTAATCCTCAAAGGGAACTCACAAAACACTTCTCAGAGACAAGCCTATGAATTTCACTTCAACCTCCTGGATATAAAAAAAAAAAAAATCATGGACTAAATATAGACACTGGATTTATGATGCATTATAATCTGCCTGACATCTGACTCCCCAGGTACCTCCCCACTATTTAACTGCTACATTAATCCCCTTTTTCTCAACCATACCCCCCCAGCCTGTCTGTCACCCACTGACTTCTCAATTTACATCTTCACTGTTGTTGGCAGAAGGCCAAAAACACCCACAACCTCAAGTTTTGTAGGTTGTTGGCATGGCAGGGGTGAACGGGGGGGAGCCATGGGGGAGCCTGATCTTTGCTGTGGTAGCATAGTCCTGACCCCTTCCCTACTGTCTGCCCTGAGGCAAGTGTGCCAAGCAGAATGTCTTTGGGTGACATGCTAGGGGTTGCCTACCTCCAGGCTAACAATAATAGACTGCCGCCGGAGGTGGTTTAAGCACCTACTTTGAAAACCTTCAAGAGAAATTTGGATGTCTATCTTGCTGGGATCCTATGACCCCTGCTCACTTCCTGCCCCCCGGGCAGCTGGCTGGACTCAATGTTCTTCCAAGGTCCCTAATGTCTATGAAACAGACAGCCAGTTTGATTTGTAACAGAACATTTTGTGCCACATCAAATCCAGACACTGGAAACAGCCAAGCTCCATGTCCTGCTTTAAGTACCTGTGAATTATTCAGATTAACACTTTGCTTTGGAACAATGCTGGCTAGTTTCATTTAATTGCCATTTATCTTAGTCTGTAAATAGCTGTACCCTATCTGGGTGAATGTAATATCCCAGTCTAATCAGGGCCGCATCAAACCAGGTGTCTGTTTTTATCTATGTGGTCCAATCCAAACCCACTGAAGTCCATGGAAAGACTCATCATGACTTCCAAGACCATTGTAACAAGCAATTAATTTTTCTTTCTAAAACTTTCCGCCCTCAATATACTAGGGGTGGGGAAAAATATGGTCTTTGGGCTGCATTTGGCCTGCCATTAAACTTGATCCAGCCTGTGGGCAGGCACCCACTCTGCATGGGACTGTGCCCTGACCACTTGCACCCAGGGTGCTGTGTGCTGCTCTGTGCTCGCACTCCCACCCCAGCCCTGGGCAGTGTGCAAAGCTTCCCAGCAGGGCTGCTTCTGCCACTGCTTCAGCTCCCTGGGGAACTGCTCAGCTCCCCATGCCTCCAGTGGCTCTTCCTCCTGTCCCTGTGGCAGTGCTTCAGGCAGCAGGCAGGGATAGAAAGCAACAGTGTACAGGAGGGAAATGGTGGTGGGTGGAGGAGAAGCTACAGCTGAAGGCTCCTGTCCCAGTGTGCAGGGTTCCAACTCCCACTTGCCTCTTACCTACTTTGTCCACCTGGCATAATCAGCAGCCAGCTGCAGGCTTTCAAGTGGGTGGAAGACAGCCCTGCCAGGAAGCTGTGTGCATTGGCTGGGGCCAGGGCTGGGGCTGGGGCCAAGGGCAGTTGGGAGTGTGCAGTGGGTGAAAGTGGGAACTTGGGGTGGAAGCACAAGTTGGGCTGCCCCAAGGGAATAGGCAGGACACAGCCCCATGCAGAATGGAGCAGGGACAGCTGCAGGTTGAAGGGGAGAGGGGATGAAGTACACCTGCACCACCTGGGCAAGCTCTGCTGCATGCATCCCCTTCCATTCCTTCTCCCCACCCACTCCTGGCTAGCTCCAAGGATCTAGCACTCAGGCAGCCCCATATATGCACACCCACACCCCAGCCACACACTCCTCCCCACACACCTCTGAAACACCACATACAAAAGTAAGCCTTTATTTTGAGCTATTATGCAATTGTCTCTATACACACTACTCAAACACATGCAAATCAGGAGAAAAATATGTTTTTGAAATAACATTAAAATGTTATAGTAGATGTTTGCTTTTTGGTATATGGCTTGTTTTTTTTATCTTCACTTCATTAAAATGATTTCTTCTGAATGATTTTGTGTGTGGCCGTCGATCTGATTGGTTTGGCATCATTCTTGGGGAGGTCTGATGCCCCTGAAGCCCACATCGATTGGTTGAGGGCAATGGGGCAGATTGTTAGAGGGGTCACAACCCCTTGCTAATGGATAGGTCATCCCTGTGCCTCATGGCCTAAAAACAGAACTTCTGGGGCCCCAGGGACAGGTCATGCACCTGTCCATAAGGGTGGGCCCTGTGGAGGGGCAGTGTTTCCTAGTCAAGGGGTGGGTCTTCTGATGACAGGGAGCATGTGATGGGGACAGACCTGGAACCAACATGGTGATGAGTGTGGCAAAGTTTGCTGTCAGGTGCTTGGGCCTTCTTGGGTGGATCATGTGACAGGGCAGGATTTCTGGTTTCCAGACAAGCAACCCCCTCCCAGAAGAAATAGTTTCAGGGAAAAGGGAGGGACTTCCAGTGGCAAAGATCAGGGGTTAGGGGCAGGACTTTCAGGCCCAAGATGATGACAAGAGGGCCGGGCACCTGTCAAGGGGAAGCACCTAGCAGTTTAATAAGGAGTGTACCCTTGTAGTTCTCAACAGCTCACCAAAACGCATTAAACAGCCCTCCAGCCTAAATAATTGCCTACCCCTAATTTATACTAATGTCACAGATTTTATAACCATTTAGCTTTTCCTTTTCATGTTCAAGCTAACAAGAGCATACATCTATAGATTGAATTTTATTAGTAGATGTTAAGAATCATGAACCAAAAAGATGACAAAGCCAGAAGGGGAATACAGAGTGCCCAAATGAGGGACCAACATAAGAGGGATGGGCATGAGGAGGAGAATGCAACTAGGTTACAGGAAATACAATGTTGGTCAGCTGAGCCTCGGGGGGGAGGGAGGGAGGGTGCTCATGATACTGAGAGAGAAATAGATGCACACAAACCCATACAATGGTCTGCGATGGCAGAGAGGGTAGGTTGAAGAAAGTTTCTCAGTCTATAGGGTCTTATTGCGGGGGTTCTCTTTGGATGGAGTGGAGTGGTCCATCATTTAAGATTTCTCTGAGTCCATCAGGTACAGAGGGGTGTTCAGGCGGTCCCCTCTAGTTCCAGTCCAGCGGCATTCGGTCTGGTGGGGTTGGTGTACTGGCAGTGGCCCATGACGTTGATGTGCTTGACGTAGATGTCACAGGACCAGCAGATGGTGTCGGACCACACTGTAACAGGGCAAAGACATCCCTGTTCCTTTGATATTACTAAGTTGCAAGCAGCTACTTAAGTCCACAGCAAGGAGTTTTCCTTTGCCCCCTGGGGCACAGTGTGGAGAGATTCAGCAGGGATGCCGGGAGTGGCAGACCCAGCACTGGAGCAGCTTGAGAATAAGACTGGTCGACTGGGTGTAGGTAACCGCATTGACCGGTGAAGTAAGGAGGTGAGGAAGACAGGAGAAACTTACTGTTTGAGAGAAGGTCCCATGCAGAAAGGATCCACTGGCACCGCAGAAAAGAGAAAAGAGTGGGACTGGAGTGGAGTTGACTGACTTGTGGGAGTGGGCTGCAGAGTGGTGGAGAAAAGGGAGACCACGAGCTGTGATAACAGCCAGGGTGCTCCACAACCCGTGGGGAAGCTACTAATAAACCAGTTTTCTTTTATCCTGCTTCTCAAGTGATTTACTACACCCTCTCTCTTTGGGGAACTAACTTCTTATTCTTCCATCATTCCAAAGCATGGCAGGCAAGTCCTAGGGAGAGAGATTTTGTTATTCAACCCCACCTGGCCACACATACCAAAAATATATATATAAAATAATTAAATGAGATCAGACAGTGAGAGAATAATCCTTTGAAATGACAATATAAAATCTGATGTACAGACCTTCAGAGAACTCATATAGTACTGAAGTGTTTTTACACTATCAGTTGAAATGGTTAAGGGGAGATTTTTTTGCATAAAGTAAAATATAGTGGAAACAGACATAAAGCACTTTTCTCTAAAGTCATATTAGTATATTCATTAAATAGCAGTTACATTTAGGAATGACAGAATTCAGGATGCCTGATCTTTGTCTCTGTGACTTAGGATAAGTAATCTTCAATGATCACTTAGCAAGTGGTTTTGATGATGAATAGATATCACTTTTTGCCCTCTGCCACTATTGATTCCTCATTCCGGTTTGATATTGGGGTAACTGCACTGCTGGATATGCTATTACTTAGAAAGCTCTGTGAAAAGTAATTTGCTGACTGATGTTTGCCTTGGTTCAATAACAGTGGAAAGACAATGGTTAAGAGCAGTCTTTGATTTCAACCAGCTTGTTTAGAATGCACAGAGGTGCTGATGATAACCTTTGAAAAGTAATGGTTCAGAAGTATTTGGAATAAACAAGAACAATGAGATTAGTGCAATAATGATGTACACTCAGCTGTTCTGGTCTTTAAAGATCCTATGGTAATCCCCAATGACCAGGTCACATTTGAATTTGAATAATGCAATTTTACCTATTAAAAACCTTTCTTGAAGTATCAGTCGGGTACAGAAGTTTGATATTCAAAGTAAACTATTCAGACATAATCAAGAACATTGGAACAGATCCAATTGCCAACAGCTGCACAAACGGTACAAAAGTAGAAGGCACCTGTGCCATGTTCTGGAAATGTTGGATACAAACTAACAAAGCCTTGTTTTCATGGATCTGGGAGGACACAAGTAAGAGAGGTCAAGCCAGAGGGACTCATTGTTGTTGTGATTTACCAATCTGGGCAGAATAATGGAAACACATCAGTATAGGACTGGTTGTTGAAACATATCTTAACCCTGCTTTACCTATGAGAAGTGGTTGGGATTGGATTGGATTGGATAGACTAAGACTCTTCACTTCCCAGCCTAAGTAGAATATTTTGTACTCCTGCACTATTAATCAGTCATTGGATTTTGCATGAAATGGAAAATTCTTTCACTGTAAAAAGTGCTTATTCTATTTCATTGTTTTAAGTGCCCAAGGGTCCTCCAGCTTATTATTTTAAGAGACTTGTTATTTCAATTACATACAGATAAAGGATTTTTATAATTTGAGATCCAGTAGTTGAAAACTATGAATGTCTCCAGTTACAAATTCAGTTTAGTTAGCTCTAATTATGCTTTCTTTTCTTAAACTCTATTTTTCAATTATTTTGGCTACTGATTTCAACAGAGGATAGGAAGGGGCTTTTATTTGTTTGTGACGGCCAAAAGAAAAACTTTCTTTTATGTGGCAGATCAGCATAACCTGAGTATAGGCTGCTATGGGCAGAGTCTGGGCAGATCACAGCAGAGTATGTCAAGGGTTGGTCAAGCTAGTTGAGGTGACCAGTTTTACTTTTGCTGCTGGCTTTGGCCAAGGACCCACTGTTCAGATCCCTTGCCTCTGCTGCAGCCAGGCTAGTAGATAACACCTGGAGGCCACCCCAGGCTTGTTAGCAATGCAAAACTAGCAAAAGAAGTTAAATTAACTATCACTCATCTGTCTTCCAGTGGTTCTTCCGGGCTTCATCTTCTGGCTGCCTCTTCTCTTTCAGAGGCTTTGCAGAGCCTGCAGGCTTGTGCAGCAAAACAAATCAAGCAAGCAAACAAACAAACAAACAAAGAAAAGCCTTGTTCTGGGCTCTCCCGGTGGCTTCTTAACCCCTGGTTACTTCAGGCAGCCTGCTCTCTGACCAGTTGCAGCCCCTCAAGGCGGCTTTCAGTGTCTTTTATCCTTGCCACTGGGCTCACGTGGCTAGCCCTCTCTCAGTCCCTGCACCTGTCAGCTCCCTTGCTGAGGGACTCACTACATCCCAGGACCTGGTTCCTCAGCCTCCAGTGAGTTCTCTCAGGTCTGGGTTGGGTGTGCAGAGGCAGTGGTGGTGCATAGAGGGTGCACGGGGGTGCATATGCACCCCTGAGAGTGCCGGTGCACCCTGGCTCGCCGTGCTTACTGCTTAGGTGATGGGTAGAAGGGGCAGGCAGAAGTGCTGATGTCCCTCCTGCAAGCTCTGGCCAGGGAGTGGAATGCCATTGCACTCCCGGAAGCTGCTGCAGCAATCAGCCGGAGCTATCAGCTGCCTCATGATTAGCTGCAGGGGGAACCCCCCCAATCAGCAGGATCAGATGCAGGGGACCCTCCCAGTCAGCGGGGGTCACTGACTGGTCACTGGGTGGCACATGCCCCCCCCCCGACTAAGGCAGCACCAGTTGCCCATGTGCAGAAGTGCTTCTGGGGTGTGGGGCTGTTCAGATTGCCCCAAAACCCTAGTAACAGGGCAGGGCCCTGTTACAATGAGTCAATTTCAAAGTTAAATATTTTTAATCCTGGAGTAATGTGTCTTGCATCACTTGACAGATTTTAGTTTTGAATCAGCTATTTTGAAATAGAAAGTAAAAATCTGAAAATATATAAAATAAATAAAAACTAATAGAAATGTCTAAATTACTTAATATGAAATGTTTATAGATTCATAGATTCATAGATTAAGGGTCGGAAG
>NW_017729024.1:170893163-170921854 GCF_001723915.1 Gavialis gangeticus | reverse complement strand
TAGTTCTTATTTTTTTTTTTCAACACAGTAGACTCCAGTGATCCTGAAATAAAGAATTGGGAGTGGGGGGAAGGAAAACAGAGTTAGTAGCTGGAACGGCAAGAACTGAGCATTTAGGAACAATGTCTTTGATAGGCCAGATAGCTAAAAATATATATATTTTCAACAAACTTCCAAAGTCTCCAGAGCTTGTCACTGTGAAGATTCCTTCTAGAAAACAAAATTCACATATATAGCTAGTGGTTTCATTTCAGGCGTCCAGCATTTTCTTTCTCTCTTTCTGAATGCTGTCTGACTTACTAACACAATGAAATCATACTGTGTGGGTTATCCTTTTTCTCCAATTTCCTTGATAGGGAAAATCTTATTCTGAACGATATGGAAGGAGAAGAATCATTATTGTGAGATCCTGCTCCTTTGAAAGGTATGGAAATTGTGTTATTGAATTAATGAGGTCAGGATTTCATAGCATAGCATGTATGTAGATTCCTAGCCATAACTGAGAAATTACCTTGATCTCTGTAGGATTGATATGGCATGTTTTGATCAGAAGCTTGCAGTCATCATGACTTCTGGACCCTAACTAAAATGTCTTATGAGGTTCACTGGATATGACTGTTGGTTCCAAGAGTTTTCCTCTACTACATGTACAGAGCACAATTCCTATAGTAATGGAGACCTGTACATGTGTTTGCCTTATTTTTGGATTCTGGACATGGTCTTGACTTGAATGTGTTAATTTGCCCCTGCCAGGCCATTTCCATTGGCAGACAGCTGTTCTTGCTGGAGTGGCACATGACTGATTGCATTCTCAGGCTGGTTTCATGCTTGATATTTTCCCTACAGATGAACTGGCACAGAGACTTCTGCAGCCTGGTATGGATGCAGTGTCCATCCTACACCACAAACCACAGTGGCTTTCTTCATGACAGTATTACAACTACCTCTACAACTTTCTGTGCCTAATATTCCTGCCTATGAGGTAACTCAGTTATTTCAGTTCTTATTGCTGAGAGACATCTTGCAAGAGTAAGATCATAATTCTTTGTCCAGCTAGGCTTACATGGGTCTAGTTCCTACCTACTGTGTATCATCTTGAGGGGTATTGCATTTGCTGATCCAAGAGGGTCTTTCATGTAGAATCAGTTTTTACTGTCCTAAAGCACTGTTCTTGATGGGGGGAGTTAAAGATGGGGGATTAGATTCCAAGTCATGTAGGAAAAGTTTATGCAATATCCCCATGGCCACATAGAGAGAATAAGAGCCTAAGTTTCAAAGGCACTGCAATTGCACAGATTTAAGATGAAGTTTAGCACACGCAGGGAAGTCTGAAAGCCAGACACTCCCAAGGTCATAAAAGGACCCTGAGTGAAAATAAAAATTAAAGCCAGAATTCATGCTAGAACCCTAGCCAAAAGGAGACTATTCTTATATGATACTCTAGTGATATGTACCATTGTTAGCAATTTGTAGGGTCACAGAGAACTCCAAGAACCTACCTCTATGTAGAGTACTTCTTCAGTCAAAACTTTCTTTAAATCACATGGATCTTCAGGATTTAAATATTTACAGGGGTTATTTTACATGTAAGATACCTAAGTCTTTGCCACTACTAACCCAACACATATCATGTCTTACCTCAGAAGTAGAAAAGGTTCTTTGGGTTAGACCAACTAAATAATTGAAAAAAAATATTCTTTGCAAACTTTCAGGTACAAACACCCTTCTTCTACGCTCCCTGTGCCTGAAGAAGAATGTTTGCACCCGAAGAACAATTTTTCCAACTATTGAGTTGGTCTAACCCAAAGAATCTTGTCTACTATTTAGTTGGCCTAATAAAAGATATCACATCTACCCAAAGAACCTTGTCTGCCTATATCCTTAGACCAACACGGCTATGACCAGCAACCTTCACCCCAGGAGTACAATCCTACTACCCACAAATGCAAGTGGCTCTTTTATTCTGGCAATATAAAAACTTATACAACTGAAGAGGATGCTCATAGTCTTGTTAAGACACAGTTGTTCCATTCTGTTAACAAGGCCACACTAAGTCATTCCACTCTATTGGAAGAAACCTTTGCAGTTAACCTTTTCTGGAAGGAAGACATCCTGCTGGAATCCAGCACCCTCAGTAGGGCAGTGGTCTGCTTGAATCAGTGCAGAGATAACTGCACGTTCATGTCTTTTGCCCAACAGTCAAATGATTGAGATATTTGCTCAGAAAAAGATTTGGATTCTAGGCCCCCCGTCAGCCAGAGACACTTGTCTCAACCCACTAGAAGTGGGTTTCCACTTCCTAGGAATGAATCTTAAACACAGAGCATTCTCCACCCCTTCTGTTGAAACTGGGAACCTAGATGAAAAAATGTATAAGGAACCTATAGAAAGCATGTGGACAAATTGGAGAGAGTCCAGCAGAGGACAACAAAATTTGTTGTCCATAATGGTTAGGAGGTTGGAGCACATGAGTTATGAGGAGAGGCTGAGGGAACTTGGCCTATTTAGTTTAGAGAAGACTGAGAGGGGATTTAATACCAGCCTTCAACTACCTGAAGGGGGTTAAAAAGAGGATGGAGCTGGATCTGGACTGTTCTTAGTGGCAACAGGTAACAAAAAAAAGAGCAACGGTGTCAAGCTGCAGCAAGGGAAGTTTAAGCTGGATATTAGGGAAAACTGTCTCACTAGGAGGGTAGCAAAACACTGGAACAGGTCACCCAGAGAGGTGGTGCAATCTCCATCCTTGGAGGTTTTTAAGACCCAGCTAAACAAAGCCTTGGCTGGGGTGAAGTAGTTGGGGCTGGCCCTGCTTTGAGCAGGTTGGACTAGATGTGACCTCCTGAGGTCCCTTCAACCCTCATTTTCTATGATTCTACGATCCCTGGAACCAAAAAAGGAGGATGTACAATATGGCCCGAATCTGCAGTTTAGTGATGAAGACTGTGTCCTGGGAGGGAAGCAGCCCTAGGTTCTGGCCCCAGTTTCCAGGGATGTTCACCTAACTTCTCTTGACTTGTCATTTGTTAAAATGCATAAAGAACATGGGAGTGATTTCTCAGGAAGGTGCAAGCCCATTTTCTAGGATTAGGAACCTCCATTATTTGGAGATGACAAATGCATGGATAGATGCATATATTTGCATATAGGAGGACAGAGGGAATTTGCAAATTTGCACTCCATTCCATGCAAAGGGTCAGGGGAAGGGTCATTTTATAAGCTGTAGTATATCAGCTGCTAGATGTCTTGTAACATATGCTCAGAGGCAAGCACTCTGCATTGTGAAAACATTAGGACCTTGTGCATGTGGCTTTTGGGTCCTACCCAGTAACACTCATACTTTTTGGTAGCAGAGATAATTTCTTTATCAGGATGCCAGGAACGGGATGCAGACATGCTAGACACGATTGCTTCAGAGTTATGAATGAAACATGAGAAACAAAATCATTCAAGTCAAGTGATGCTCATTCCATCCCACACTTCTCTGACAAACAAATATGTAGCAAGCTTCTGGTCCCCTAGCCACAGCCCAGGCTTTTTGTCCATCATTTCATTCTGATGAATTCTCATTATCCATTTTTTTTGTAGCCCAATCCTCAGCATTTGTCTGACATGCCTACAGTGTTGCTTTAGCACCTACGGACTGCTTCCTAGCATCCCAGTCTTACAGGCTCAGTTCCCAACTGGATAGGCCTCCTCATTAGAACTAACTCCCAACCATTTGTCTCTATCCTGCTGCTTCTGTACCTGTAACTTCTATCTCCCTTTAGAGTTCCTTCTGGCATAAGGTGACTGGTATGACCTAATTATTTAAGTACGGAGATATGTGTCTCTGCAATATTTCAACAATGGGTGGCTGCATGCTTTATAGAAAAAAAGAAGCAGTCTTTCTCTTAGCTCATCAAACCATTTTTCCCTTTGGATCACCTTACCCTTACCCAGATTGCATTTGAGAACTGTGTTCTTCACCTAAGATCTGATGTCCTGCATGCGTTGTGACTCTCTTGATGGTGGTATTGGCTGCATTTGTGGAACTGGAAGCCTCCCATCAATTGAAACATAATATAATAACAGCATAGCTCTCCAAGTATTAGCAAAAAGATATCAATCTGGAAGAAAACCCATAGGTGGTATATGAACGGCTCAGTTTAAGTGTTTAAATGGCATTTAGCATGATTAATGGGTCATAAAATAACAGTTGAATAAAACAGCTGATGAAAAAAGTGCTCAAATAAAAAAAAGACAATTATTGCAAGTTAAAAAATCCAAAAACTGCACCTCATACACCCATGCATAAAAATGTTGTATTTAGCAATTTTCAATATTTGAACTTTTCCATTGCTACGTACTTTTTCATATTTCAAAACCTGTTAAGTACAGTAACTAAGAAGAAAAACTACTCTGCAATATTTTTGCAGATGTATGGCTTTTTAATACACAAGAGAAATCTCATTTAGAACAGTGGAATTGAAAATGTAGCCATTAAGCCAAAGCTGGGTGCATCTACATGTGCGCTTTACTGCAGAGTTCACTAATTATCTCTGCAGTAAAGCATCATGGTCTACATATGCTACTGGCTAGCCCCATTCTGTATCATCTTTTTGCCCCAGACAGCCCCTCCACTGCCTGATGCCACCACCTGGAGCCTGGGGCTGACCCCCCACCCCGGTCTCCTGCCAGCACGGGGCTTCTCTGCCCTGGTTCAATGTGCTGGGTGCATATGCTATGCAGACGCTGCACCTGGGAGCAATTGACTCTGGTGCAAATTGCATTTTGTTGCACTAATTGCATATGTAGATGCACCCACTGAGTAAAAACAAATAAAGAAACATATTTCCTAAAGGAAAAAGGTTAAAGAACTTGAGGGCTGGAATGACTGGTACCATCTTGGCCTATATACCAGAGATGTACAAGGGGCATTTAGTAACACAGCCATTTAGAAACAGCTAAGTGGGCAAGGTTTGTTTAGGCAGAAGACTGAAAAGTTAACTAAGTGTGATGTTGTGGGACTTGTTTTCATGCAAAGTGCCTGGTGGTGTTTGAAAAAAAGAGGCCAGAAATATAAAAAGTATTGCAATTATTTTTCTTACAGGTCCAGTGCTCCCTAGTAGGAATGCCAGGTCTCACAGATTCATACACTAGAAATGTAACATAAATATGTCATGGGAGTTGGTCCTTCACAACAGAACAAGGGGCGGGTACCTGCACATCTACTTCGTGAACCTAGAGCTTTGCTGTGAAGTCAAAATATTTTCAGTTGCTGCAGAGATTTCTCAAATATTTGCAGGGAAATCAGTAGAACAGCCACACGATGTTTTTAATTAGGCTAATGTCATGCTGGCTCCGAAGTACAATAAAAGGCAATCTATAATTATAACTCTAGCTCTGCTTTCTGTCAAAGGGGTTGGATGAAATATTATGGTTCCAAAATGCTGTCGTCTTGAAGGTCCATCATTCAACTCATTAGCGGGATAATGACAAGAGGGAGCAAAACCAAGCTGCAAAGCTGGCGCTAGAGTTTTGTTACTCCTGCACACATCCATGATGCTCACAAAAGCCCTGATCCTTGACCTAACCAAGCATGCATGTACGATCCCATAAATGCTTTTGGCATCAAAATCAAGGCCTGAAGGGGAAATCCTGATGTCAGCAGACATTTTTCTATTTGACTGTATATTTTGGCTGCTTCTAAAGGTATTTCCTCATTGTGCATGGAACGGTCATTGAATAAAGCACATAGAAAACACCAGAATCCAGGTCAATGCTCTTCTTCTTGAGTCACCGAGCCAAGCTCCCTGTGGCATGTTCTCCTTCTAGCCCTGCTCACCCCTTTGAGCTTCAGCAGGGGCAGGTAGGGTGTACCTGCCCATCCCACAACCTGGTCATTACCCCACTTTGCTGGCAAGAAGACACAGGCCTAAGCCCCTTCAGGCTTGAAGGGGCAAACAGAGTAGATCCTATCTCCCCCTCTGCCTGGGCAAAATGCCCTAACTACAAAGCAAGTGGACTAGAAAGTGGAGAAGCTCTTTTCTCCCAGCATCAGTTGCAGTTCATGGTTTACAAGTGATTAACATTTCAGGCACTTACACAAGAATTACACATCTTCCCAGGTGGAACAGAGTTACAGCCATCTAAGTAAGAAGGACAAATTGAGTTATGAAAGGGGGAGCAAGATTAAAAATCTGAGTTCCCCAAACACCACCACTGTGACTCACTCGAGTCATGTAATTGCTATTTACCATCATAGATTTGGGCCCGTGTATTTGATCCAGGTGGGCCATATTAAATGTGCTCAGATTGGCCTGTCAAAGAAATTAATTATGGGAACATCTGGCTTCCAAATGCTGGCTGGACTATTGCTTGCAGTAGGCACCGAGCTGCTTGATGCTGTCAAGACTGCAGAGGTTCTGCGCATGGGCAGAAGCATAATTCTGAGAACTTCTGTATCCAAGACGGAGGCACCTACACCTTGTAGGTGTCGCTAGGGTCAGATGGAGGATGGCAGGAGTTTTCAGGTTCATAGTTTGGGTCTCAGCTGCCTAAATCCTGCTGAAGCACCATTCAGGCACCTTTACTGAATCTAGCCCTTAGTCCCAGTGTCCCTCCTATAAAATGGGGCCAACAGCCCTTTCATACCTAACTGGGGTATCAAAAGGACAAGTCCATTAAGGGGCTCAATTGCAAAACTATCGTCCTTCACTCGATTTGAGAGGTATGAGTATAACTTCTGAGTCCTAAGGAAAGACAAGGTAAAACGGATGGGTGGGAGCATGGAGCAGAAGGGTAATAGTCCAGACAACATGACGTTGCATAGACGACCCACTTGCAGATTGCTGGGCTTTCAAAATATTGCTAAATAAGCCACTGCATAAATAAATATTTATGACTCACAACCGACCATCTGCCTGTTTGAGATTAGCAAACCAAAGTAATCACATTTGAGAGACACATTGTTTTATTGTTCCCTACCCCCCCATCCCCCTATTTTCCTAGTCTTCGCAGAAGAATTTGGAACAAGGCAGACTGCTATGGCGAACTACTTCCATAGTCCTTATTAAGTGACGTGCTGACCCAGACAAGTCCTGGGACCAGACAGAGTATGATTTCAAAGACCTAGGACAAAAGAACTGCAGAATTATTGATGTCTCTGATCCACACAAACATCAGCTTCTTCATTCAGTCAAAGGTCACTGACAATCTCTCAGACCTAATAAAAGTAGTTCTACAGGCCAATTTACCCCCTTCCAGAGTAAGTAAGTTTCCCTTCTCTCCCAGCCTGTGTATCAGCAGGGAAGAAAAAAAGTTCTGAAGATAAAAGCCTTTGTGCTGCAAGTGAAGAGGAAAGACGAAAAAATGTCTTGTGAAAAAAAAAAAGCAATATGTATCAAGTATACATCTACCAAAAAAAAAAAAAAATCCATAGAATAATTTGTTTTGCAATAAGAAATAATTGCAAATAAGGTTATTCAAACACCGAATGAGCCAAAAAGTCCACAATAATATATATATCTTCAAATCAAGATTTGTATGTCAAAAATATAACAACTTATTTTCCTATCGATTTCTGCATTTTTGTAACTAATAGTAATTTCTTTTTTATTAGGCCATTTTTCAAATTCCAGCCAAGCATTATGCTTTAGTGGAAAATAAAAGATGAACAACAACCATTTTTTCTTGAATTAATTTTGTCAATACCGTCTGTTCTTTTATTATGCAATATAAGAACAATTAAACCATTTTTTAAAAGAAAGTAACTCTAAAGATTACAAGTTTCAGTTATCCCCCCCACCTAAAAAAAACCAACACCTAATAAGAAAATATATTTTTATTATATTTGTTATTGATGCTATAAAGCTATATTTTAATGGCTGGGAAATACAATGCAATTTTTCATGTGTTGGAAATGCATTAATTTGAGTTACTGTATTTTTCATATGTAATTTGAATTTATGTAAAGCCATAAAAATGTTGTGCTGCATGGTGTAAATCTATGAATTATTGTTTCATTACATTAAATTAAACCTATATATGGGCATACATTGCTGAAGAGAGATTTTAACCCAACTATCTTAAGTAACTGCTATAGTTTTCCTATGAGCTCAGGTTGACTCATTAGGTAACATAATATGATGTCTTTGTCTCATGATCTCGAAATTCCACAGTGGGAGATTCTGCATTGTGGCTATTCGTGTTTCTTCCTGAAAGCATTGGTGGGACTTTAAATTAAAAGAAACAAAGGGAAGAAGGAAGGAAAGAAATGTTGTCCATAAAAATCGCCATTTAGTAGTAAAAAATAAAGGACTTTGCTGAGGACAGAATAATCAAGTGAGACAGCAGTTTAATGACCCTTTTAAAGGGAGCTTTGTTTTCAGGAAAGAAGCTGAGTTGTGTTTCAACCTCCTCCACACAAATAAAGAGGACTAGTGAGGAGGAAAAAAGATGTAGATAGGATACCACGTCGGATAAATGTTAGGAAACTGATGAGCCAGGTGAGTTATTGCAATAGAACATAATATTAAGGGTGAACTTGGCGAATACACACTGAAAGAGCAGGTTGAAAAGTTCTAAACCAAAAATAGCTTTTTTCAATTAAACTGAAAAGCATCTCTTCATTGTTTCTTGAAGTTTTCCATTTTTTGGACGAAACTTGATTTTTTCCAGTATCATTTCTGCTGTCCATTCTACCTCTCCAACCCTGCCCCCTATACACACATTTTTTTAAATTTATTTTTTTACTTTTTTGCTTGTACTCTCCTCTTCCAATTTTTCTTTTGGTGGGAACATGAAAAATCGGGGGGAAAAAATCAATATGGGGAAGTAAGAAAAAAAATGAAAAGAAAAATTTGTAAACCCCAGTTTTTGCAATGCAAGTAGTTTATCCCTAGTTTTTTTCCCCTGAAAAAGTATCCTATCTTCAACATAAATAAATACATAAATAAATTCAGATCAGTAAAGTGAAAAAGATTTTGAAGTACTCAGTGGGAATTTTTTTTGCTAGTTTTATCCAAATTAATGTATCCTGTATAGTGCTTACTAGTATAAAAATCTTGCCAATAAATGTTTTCAGTATTTGCCCCTTATTTTATATAGGATTTTTTATCTGAACAATATTACCTTGCACTTGATGAAATCACATGTGACCCCACTGATGTCAATGGAAGGTTTGTCATAAATTTCAGTAGGGCAGGGATTTCACCTACTCTTTAATACAATAAAAGGCAAGGGATTGTGTATTAAATGCTGCACATTTTCAGAAAGCAGTCCCATAAAAATATTGTACACTGAAAAATATCTAAGCAGTCTGTAACCATGAAGGGATGGGAATTAATAGGCACAGGCAAGATATCTATTAAAAGAAATGTTCTGAGCTAAGCTCTGAGAACAGATGGGGAGTTGAGGAGGTGTTGATAAATGGTGAGATTATGGGGAGCGGACAGAGGAAAGGAGGGAGGAATGTGGGTGGAGGGAATGGGAAGAAGAGCAGAAAAGGATGAGTGTAGTGAGGAAAGGTGGCACAGGTCCATGAGGAGGCTGAAAAACAGTAGGTTGTTTTGAACTGGTTATGAAAAATCAGCCCACCAAATCTCAGTTTGGGGCCCCAGGTCACTTTCTCCAGCTTTTATCATGACTAGCAATTCCTCTTGCTCATTTCCCCTTTTCCTTACACTTCCTTACAGACACTTGAGTGCATGAAGACCCTTAATCTACGTCTGGATTTAACACCGAGGGTGATGAGAAACACGGGGCGGGCAGGTGGGAGCAGGGAGAAAGCGAAGACTGAGTACATCCAAATGATTCTGGTCTAAACTATGCAGGTTCTTATGGTCCATCACTCACCAGTATGTCTGACATGACATGGTTGCTTTGGCCAGCAATGCCCACACATTCATCCCACAGAGCACTGCCATCAAACCATCACTTTTCAGTCTATTTTTCAGTGTTCACAGAGTTTTGCCTCCACCATAATGCTCTTTACCCCTATGAGCTTTCACATTCCTGCTGTGTTCAGTGGGTCTGACCTGCAGCACCTTGCTTCAGTAGCTTCAAGAGCAAAAGATTATCCCAAAGGTTATTTCTGATCCGACTGTAGGAAGCACAGAAGTTTGGCATGAGGAATATGCATGACAGAGAAAGATACTTTCTTAAGTCTTGATGAGGTGCATTTTCCTACCAGCTGCTGTCTAGCACTCCTTCCCCATTCAATTCTGTTTCTAAGCCTTTCCATTATGTACTAATTATTTCAGACGCAATGTTTTAGTGACTCTCATTAGGCTGATCCTGCTGGACAAGTTGGAGCCTTTTTGCCCCTCCCCATTCCTCATGAACACAAATGAGATTAATTACCTAAGTGACATCTATACTTCAGATACTTAAAAACAAAACAAAAAAAAAACCAAAAACCAAAAAAACCCTCCCAAAGTTAAGTTCTGAAGAAAGCCTGAGGTTTGAGTTGGCTTCCTGCAATCAAGTGATCGATACCTTCTCCCTGGCAGTTCCTTTTTAATGGCAGCAGGCAGCCTCCCACTATGGTTCATAACCTTGGTGGTCATCTTTCATCCTGAACTTTCTTTGATTATAATTTTACATCACACAAATTTTGTTCTATCATCTCCAAAACATAGCAAGGCTGTGACCAAAGCTGTCTCAGGATGATGCCAAGTCAATAATTCATACCTTTATTACATCTCAGCTGGATTGCTGTAATTCATCCTAGTTGTTGTAATTGTAGTACTCTAGCACCTGTAGATTGGTGTGCCTGCAGCATTCCTCTATCCGGTCCCTGTTCTGTGCCTCTAATATATCTCCATGTATACTTGTAGACAGGGAATTCTTCACAAACAACCATAACTTCTCCCGAGTGAGGCTGGAATTCCAGCTCTCTTTGCACATATAAATAGCAGCTGCCCAAAATGCTATTTATGCACAAAAACCTATCTTGTTTCCCTGGAAGTGTGGACACATGTTCACACACATACTGAGCACAGTCACTACGTTACACAAAAGCCATTCATATAAGCAGCTACGCATGCACACCCATAGACGATGCATACTAAAGACGTGAAAAAGGAAGTGGCCAAGAAATCCATAACTAGCAGCTGTTGGATGGAGCCAACAGCCTCTCCCATATTTTAGCTCAAACAAGAACTTGAGCTGGCTTCTTCCTGAGTGTTCATCACAGCACTTTAACCATCATATCACAGGTCAGATATTAGCCAGACCTTACTCTGGTGCTCCTTTTGGAGATGGCTCCTAGGCAGCCAAGAACGGGAAAGGACAGGAAAAATTAAACAGCCCAGAAGATATGGGCAAGTTGGGGAAAGTCCAGTAGTGGGTAATGAAAAAGGTTCAGGGACTGGGCCACATGAGTTATGAGAAGAGTCTGAGAGAACCTGGCTTATTTAGTCTGCAGAAGAGAAAACTTAGGTGGGATCTGATAGCAACCTTCAGGGCTACGGACAGACATTCAAAAAGCCTGAATTGATTCAATCTTTGCAGGTTTATCTAACCTGGCTAGGCTGAACCCATTTGTAACTGCACAGACATTCTCTCTGGACTGAGGAAATGCAGGCACGTGCCTGTAGTGGCTCAGGATAGAAGCCGGGGGGTGCTAGAGCAACTCTTTCTTCCCTTCTGCCAGGAGCTGAGCTGAGTGGGGCATGACCAGGCCCTGGCCCTGGCCCTTGCAGGACTTTCTCATTAGGGAGGTCTGCCTGCACAGTCTCAGGCTTTTCCACACTGGCTGCTCAAGGTACGGGAGTGTTGTCAGCCCCTGGTCCTGGACTAGCACTCTGAGGCAAGGGGCGTTGTGCAGTGCACACATCCCTTGATGATACAGAGCTTTTCAATCTCCCTCCATACTTTGTTATACTGTCTGCAGCAAACTGACAGGAAAGCAAGCCAGCTGGGAGCTATTAAGTGTCTTTATCACACGATTAGTAAAACAATGGCCTCTCCCCTTTAGTTCAAACTTCTTAAACAGCTTACTGATTGATACGTTGATTAGCTGCAAAAGCCCTGTTCTGTCTGCCTACCTGTCTCAGTCAAATTGGAGAGAGATACACATTAGCTAACATAGCACATGCTTAGGGTCCCTGGGGCTGTGGTCTATGCTGTGGGAGATGGGAGGGAGGGAGGAAGGGTGCGGGGGCAGTTCCTGCTTGAGCAGCGAAGGGAAGTAGGGCACAAGGAAGCCTGCAGACCCTGTGCCTGCCAATCTGCCAGAGCTGCAAATCTCAGCCAGGAAGCAGAGGGGAGGGGCCAGCCCTGCTTTGAAGCAGAGAGCCCTGCCCAGCCCAGAGAGCATGCTGGGATGCTGGGGATCTCTCATTTAACTTAAAGCAGCAAGGGGTCTGGGACAGACATTGTACAAACTAGTTTGACCCAAATCACTTAAGTTTGATACTACATTTAACCAGGTTTATCTCAAACCAGTTTCAGCCATTTTCAAACTGGTCTATGTCCACTGAACGTCTGTTCTGTTACAGGTTTAAGCCAGTTTCTGATCACTTAAACCAGTTTATGTGTAATGTCTGTCCTTAGACCAGCTGCCTGAAGGGAGGTTGCAAAGAAGATGGAGCTGGCCTGTTTTCAGTAGTGGTAGACGACAGAACAAAAAGCAATGGGATCAAGCTGCAGCAAGAGAAAATTTTAGTTGGATATTAAATTATCAGTCAGAGAAAAAGGAAAGGAGGCAAGAAAGAGAAAGGGAGGCAATCTCTTATCAGATACCTGGACCTCAGATCATAGATAGCTTCACAGAGCTCACCCTGGAGTGACATTACCAAGGGAAGTTTAGGTTGGATACTAGGAAAAAACTCTCTCACTAGGAAAGTGGTGAAGCACTGGAACAGGTTACCCAGAGTGGTTGTGAAATCTTCAACCTTGAAAAGACCCAGCAAAGCCTTGGCTGGGGTGATGTAGTTGGGGCTGGTCCTGCTTTGAGCAGGAAGTTGGACTAGGTGTGACCTCCTGAGGTCCCTTCAACCCTCATTTTCCATGATTCTATGATTCTACTACGGCAGACATTTCACTCTTCACTGCCATCCATTGACTTTAGCCAATGACTAACGGATGGGGCAGTGACTCTGTCTCAAAAAGAGCACCAGAAAGAGGTCCGGATAATGCCTGATCTGTGGTGAGGAGGACTCAACTCAAACCCCTTTGGCTAATGGGGGCTCCAGAATCCAGCACCTCCTGGGTCAGTGGCCTAATCACTTGACTGTAGGGGTCCCTGCCCCCCATCATTTTTTTTCCAGGACTTCCACTCAGGTGTGCATATACCTGGAGCATGTGCACATATACCTAGCACATATACATATGCATATGTTCAATCAGTAGCCAACATGTGCATTTACACTTGCATTATGTCAGGGCCAAAACAGCCAGGGAGAAAACTACCACTTAGACAAGCAAAGAGAACTAGAATTCCACCCTATGAGTATAGATTTTAGAGGCATTTCTGGGAACAGTTAAGTCCACGTGTTGGGTTTTTAACTTGTGAGTAATGCTCAGGCATCTATTTTAATGTCTTTTTACATTCCCACTACCTAAATAGTTTTGTCAGTGTTACACTATGTTCACTGATCTGCATTAGCAAAATACCCCTCTGATTTCTTATCCAGGTGGATTGTGTAAATACAAGGATTAGATCTATGTGCTAGAATTATGGTATTGATCCTGATGATAGAAAACCACCCAGAGGAACTAAGGAACATTAGCTGACCTCCAAAGTCTTTTTCTTACCTTAATTTGCTGCTGCCTCCTTCATATCATCTTGTACTGGTTTTAGTGGCTGACAAGAAGACCACTCCTGGGATGTCTGAACTCCCAACCAAATATGCTGAAGTTGCAATGTTCTCACCTCAGTCCAGCCTTCAAGAATATCCCAGCAGAAAAGAGAATGATCTGTATTTAACAAGGGTAATTGTGCTGAGGTTAGATGTCTACATTTTTAAATCTGTTAAAAAATACTCTATAGAATTGGGTGTTGTGGATTTATCTTTCTCACGTTATCTGCCCTTTTACTTTGGCTTTGGATTCTTGTATACTTTCTCGTGGTTAGCTGCTTTATTATGCTGTGGTTGATACTACTTAAGCAGCCTATGATGATGTATTGTCATAAGGCTAAAGGGTAGAACATCCTTAGATTTATTTTGATACCTAAAGCAACTTTTTATTAAGCTGGTAGCAAGCCATAGAGCTGCCAGGGTTTCAACTTAGGTGTCCAAAGAGCAATGAAATAAGTGCAAGAGTGAAGTCTTAGCTCATATATTTAACTTTTCATCTTCAGCATGATAAAATTCATTTTTGTAACACTCTTGCAATGGAGAGGTAAGTAATATTATCTCCTTTCTGCAATGGGAAGCTGAAAAGTAGTAAGAGGCCCTTTGTGACACAGTCGGGATTAGAACCATACTGCCCAACTCTCCCTCTTTGGAAATAAATTAGTTATTTTAATGATGAGTCGTTCCTCCCCCTCCCCGCTTTTCTCATAGTCACAATTTCAGAAAGGCCATACCCTCCTACTCCAGAAACTTAGGGGTATAAACAGACATCTTTGGTGCAGACCTAAGTGACAATTTTTGCCTGATCTGGCCAGAGAAAGAAGCTTATAGCCATGACCAAACAAAAGTGAACTCCTACAGACAGCTTCAAAAATGGCCAACCAGGCAAAAAATCTGACTGCTCATTGCATGAGGTATCAGATAAAGATGTTTCAAAATGTAGCGTCTTCTGTAACTTGTGTCTGCTGTACTCCCAGCCTGTTACTCTTTTCTGAACAGCAGTGGGGAAAGGGAATGGAGGCAGTTCAGCCTGGGGGGGTTCCAGGTACACTTGGAGGGTGGGGTGGGTGAATTGGAGCCCCCCCCCACGTCTTTCTGAGTGTTCAACACAACACTCTAACCACCATATCACAGGTCAGTTATTAGCCAGAACCTGCTGCAGCGCTCCTTTTGGAGATGGCTTCTAGGCAGCCAAGAATGAGAGAGGATAGGAAAAATAAAGCAACCCAGAGGGTATGTTTCTCAATGAGGCACTTGTTGGCTGGGAAAGAAGTTGATCCCAAATTTGAGACTAGAGCCTTGCATTAGTAGGAGCATTGCTAACAGAGTGGGGGAAGTAATTATTCCACTCTATTCAGCACTGGTGAGGCCACATCTGGAGTCCTGTATCTAGTTTTGGGGCCCCCAGCACAGAAAGGATGTGGACAAATTGGAGAGAGTCCAGTGGAGGGCAGTGGAAATGGTTATGGGGCTGGGCACATGAATTATGAGGAGAGGGTGCGGGAACTGAGCTTATTTAGGTGGAGGGGGGCTCCAATTCACCCCCCCCCAACTTTTAGCACCATCTCTGGAGGCCCAAGAATGAGCTCCCTCCTTTGCCTTTCCTCCTTCCCATTCTGCAAACGGTGAGCACTGGTTGAGAGCCCTGGCCATTGCTATGGGAACCTGGCTGCAGGCTCCCAGCCTGTAGCCAGATTCCCCTCCCCACTGGAACCAACAATGCACTTCTGTTTGGTCTGGGGTAACGCTTTGCAGAAAACACTCTGAGTTACATCTGGGAGCTGCACTTCTGTTTGCATCCCTTATTTCTCCCAGGAAAAAGCTTTTGGTTCTGGGATTCCCCCTACTAGTCCATTGTCCTACTTGAAGTATCTGTGAAGTATGCTAGATAAAATGTGCTAATGCTTTCTCTCTGGGACAATGATTGTGTTCACAGCTGGAAATTAAAAATGGCTCATTCACGTTACTTGCCAGTCATTCCAAGGACAACCCTGTCAGACTGCACTTGTCCAGGCCAGCAAGGCATCTTGGAAGGGCTATGTGTATAAAGGTCTGTGCCACTCTTCCTGTCTCAGGTCTTGACTCAATCAGGACTACCTCAAAGGAGATGTCTGTTTATAGCCTAGGAGACTTAGAAGCTTCCTCACCAGAAACATTTTTAAGGTACTGACTTCTTTTTAATTGTCCATGGTTGAGGCTATAGAGTAGAATAGGACACTTAAACCCAGATCTCATTATACCATAGTGTGCAGCTAGTCTGACCTGAAGGTGAACTCCATTTCACTGTGCAGAATGATATGACTTTATCACTCATTTCAATGGGGAGCACTTAAAATCCCCAAAATGGATCTGTGCCTCTCTCTCTTCAGTTCGATGGAGACTTTTATCCAGCTGTATCCTGGGAACAAAAAAATCCTGACCTCACTGGATGCTAATCACCATCCTTTGAGGGCGTGTCTACATGAGACACTAAATGTGTAGCAGACTAATTCTACTGCTCATTAGCACATCACAGCAAAAGTCATGCTAATGTGCAAATGTGCAGTACAGTTAGTCCACTGTACATTAGTGTCACTAAAATACTATGGGCTGGCACTACTGCACAATACCTCCAGTTACTGAGTATTGAGTTAATACCTGTTATTACAGGTACTAAACTTAATGCACAGTAATGCCAGTGCATTAATGCATGTGTAGACATGCCTACAGAGAATGGCTTTGTGATTCATTAAAATCTAACTGGTGTTTCTTCTAACTTCTCAGTACTCCAAAAGTACGAAGCATCTTTTCCTATTCTGACAGATCTAGTTCTACCTTCTCTGGCTTTGAAGCTGCTTCCGCTAAGTTTTTTTGCTTCTAGCCCTCTTTCACTCCTTTGAGTTACCTGCTTTCTTTTATATGTGGAGTTACACATAAGCCATTGTTTTATCTTATATTTAGCTAAAGATGGACTAGCTTCAGGCTTTGTGCCTGAAAGCATGCTTAACATCTTTCCAACTATGCAGTTGATTCAGTAAATGATATCACCAAAACATCTTGCTTCTTGCATCCTACACTAAGATTTTTTTTTATGTACTTCTTCCTGGCCAAAGAAGGCATCTGAACACAACTTCTGACCTGAAAAGACAAACCTGCCTGCAGATACTAACTGAAAGCTCCTCTTTCATACACAGTCTAGTGGTTCGGGCATCTGCCTGGGAAATGTAGGCTCAGAGAGAAAAACTCATGATTCTTGAACACTTGAAGCTGCCAGTATTGTAACTAAACTTAGCTACCTTGAACCACAAAGTAGAGTCTTAGACAAAAAACAGCCTTTGTTTCAAGTGCAAATACACCGTTGCCCCAAATGCAGCAGGCAGAATAATAAATCAGAGAGACCCTGGAATTCATTGGCATTGTGAATTTTGTGTTTTAAAGCATATTTATTATAAGTGAGTCAAACACAACTAAATTCCCAAACTGATATAATTTACAATACAATACTTGGGGCTTCAACAACTCTGTGAATATTTGGATTGTGTGTGTGCTTTTTTTAATTTTAATTTTTTTAAATAAGAGGCACACATATAGGTTTTATTTTGTCAGCTTGTGATGTAGAAGCTCTGGGTATGGTTCATAGATTCATAGGTTGTCAGGGGCTGGAAGGGACCTTGCAGATCATCAGGTCCAGCCTCCCCGCTCTAGGCAGGAAGATAACTGGGGTTAGGTGATGTATTAAGAACAAAGGATGTAGCAGCTACAATATGATATTTTCCTAATATTATATTAGGGAAATTATTACTATGATATTATGGTGTCATCTTTGAATTTGAAGGACAAACAACAACATTGCCCTAATAATGCCTGGCAACTCATGGAAGTGAAGTAAAACACAATAGGGACTAACAGGTCTGTGAGAGCTCTTGGTTGCCATACTGATTAATAAAGAATTGATTGGATTTTAGATTTTTTATCAGCCTCTCAATCTACTTCGGTTCCTTTTTCTTTTCCAGAGCCCTGTTCTTCCCAGGTTTCATTCTCTTAAGCCCTCCACAGTACATTGTATTTACACAGCATGGAAAAGAAAACAGGTTATTTTCCTCTTCTTTCTAAAGAGACACCTGCTTGTTGAGGCATGCCTATGAATTGCTGCTTCTTAAAGGGCTGAAGACTGTGCTATGACGCAGCACAGGTTAACTTGCTTAGATTTCTGATTGGAAGAAGCGTAGCAGTCAGGAAAATCTTGGGAAGTGTAGTGCTAAAGAGTACATTTAAGTTGAGCATGCTGGATTTCCTGGCAAAAGGAACAGCGTCCTGGTCCTTCTGTGCTCACATGGCGAACAGATTACATGGAGGGGTTTATGGTGGAGGCTACACAAAAAGGCTGCTGTGGAACAACACTGGGGATGGATTAGATGCCCTGTAATCAATTCCAAGCCTTTAACCTCATGCCAGACCTTCTACACTACAGGCTGAATGTGCTGGACAGCCTGGAGCTCAGGGGAGTGACAGTGAGATTTGTATCAGCAGTTTAAATTACAACCAAGTGAACAGAGACTCATAGCCTTTTCCTCTCTACCAGCTGGTCACTGGAACTTAGTCAGGTTTCTATAAATTCAGATTCTGAAATTAATTCCATTTGGAAGGGAATGAAAAAAAAAAAAATCCCACTAGTTTCCCTAATATCTTTGCCAAAGTAAAAGATCACATCCCTACTGTCCAATTCACAGCTTCCAGTCCAAATGGACCTAAGGCCAGACCCAAATAGTTCTAGTAGAGCTCTACATAAAGCAGAATGTAGACACCGGTCACAAAAAAACAACTCAAATGAACTCTGCTTGAGTAGATTTATTAGGTTTATCCAAGGCCTGGAAAGTCCTGAAAGCATTTCAGTTTAGGTTTGTGCACATATTCAGAAGTGAGCCAGATCAAGCGCAGTAGTGCCTAGCTCCTGACTGTGTTCCAGGACAGAGCTGGGACCTACCTAAGGGAGATACATAAGTCCCAGATCCCATAGACATTTGCAGAGCCTTGTAGGCCCCGTAGTGCTTGTTGGTATAAAGACTGGCAATTCAGTGCATTCCTGTCGACAGAAACTAAGGTGCCTACACAGGTAGGCAGCAGCAGAGCGGAAAGTCCGTGTATCTCTGTGGCACCTACATGTTATATATAGGCACTAAATGTGATGGGCAGGAGCCTCAGCCACTTTATGGATCCAAGTTCAACATGGGGAAACTGAGCCTGCTCACACTGCTCATGAGCTTGCCTACTCCTGTGAGATTTCAGGTGAGTAAAGCTGTATGAGCCAAAATGTTGAAACCTTATTTATTGTTTATTGTTTCTTTCTATTAGTGCAATGCCTAGATAGTTACATCTTCAAAATTGCTCAAGAATACTAGGCAATCAGGACTCATAGTACAAATGATATCTTTTATTAGACCAACAAAGATTTTTGGGAAAAAAATACGTTAAATTGCAAGCTTTCGAGCACAAACACCTTTCATCAGGCATTGGGGAAAAGATTGTAAAAGTTTTCCTGGGTAGAAATGAAAGTTCAAGGATACTAGGCATCTTGCATGTATATAATGAAAAGAGGGCCCATGTCCCAGAAATCTGGCACCAATCAATGAAGGAATTCAATATTATTTTGCACATAACTTTCTTTTGCTTTGCTTTCCCATTTGTAAGCTGGGGATAATGACGGTTACTTAGTTTGCACGGATTACTCAGAGGCCAAATTAGTTTCAAAGTTAGAGAGTACAAGAGAAGAGGCAATTGTTATTATTACTACTGCTATTACTATTACTTCTGTGCTTTAGGTTCACAAACCATGATGGCTCAGGTACAGAACACAACAGGCACTGAATGTCTATGCTAGGCATGCTTGCTCGCAGGAAAAAAAACAACAAAAACCCCTCAATTTTGGATCATCCTTGCCATCCACAGGTGGGACCACATGTTTTCAGATGAGCGGGATCATTTGCTACAATCCCCAACAAGCTTAAGGTCTTCAGAGTCGATTTTGGCACAACTCCATTTACAGCCAGCATTCCTGATACTACGCTCACCTTCTTGAGGCACCAGCTCACTTTGACTTCTGCAGCCAATATGTGAAACTTGTTTCCAATGGGACTGCTTTTTGTTGGCTGCTTCACCATAGCCAGAGTCCCCCAGCAGCCATCTTGCATTAATTAGCAAGCAGATCCAGAATCTCTGTTAATAATATATTGAGTTTCATTCACAAGGGGTTTCATTTTGTTGCACTGTGCATTGGCTGGGATTGTACAATGTACTCCACCACATGTTGGAGATTACACTTACATCAGTAGGTTGGTAATGGCCCCTCCTGTCCATGCTAGAAGGCCTCCAGTTCTACTCAGAAAGGAGGGACTTCCAGAAAAAAAAAACAAAGACAGAATGGGCTTCTTTATTAAGTCCTGCTCTCATTTAAATGAATGACAAATCTCCCTCTGACTCTAGTGTTGTCAAACTAAGCCTCCAGGTCCTGTTCCTGAATTTGGATCAACACCAATTAACCATTTCACTCAGATGGCTTCCCATCAGGGCTTTAGTTTCTCTTAATGGCTATCCAATTAAATGTGTTCAGTTTATAAATTGAAATCCATCACACTTGCTCCCCCACCACCATCACTACGGGTCTGGACGCTTAATCTAAGAGCCGATAACTGAAGATGAGTTTTTCTACTGCATTAGTCATGAGAACATAGTTAATAATGCTGAGGATGATACATGGCCCAAAACACATTGATCTCCCAGTGCTTTATCAATTCTCTAGATTTCACATGCAGAATAAGTAACAATGGTATATTTTACTCAGTCTAGCCAGAGGGTCTGACTTTTCATATGTGCTGAATGGGTGTTGATTGGATATCTTACCATATTATATACAGCCCATTTTCCAGCACAAATAACATAATATTTGGTACAAAGGTCTTAGGCAAGACACAAAACAAGTCTATAAATAGGAGACATTTCCTGTTTAGCAAGAGTTTGCTTCTCCGTGAACTGGAAAACATATGGCCCAAACCTGACCTCATTTTCAGTGGTATAAATCAGAAGCTCCAGTGAAGCCAATGGAATGACACCGGTGTAAAAGTAGTACAAACAAAAGCAGAATAAAGCCCAAAGTGTAGTTGAGGTTAGCAAAAATACAGAGTGCTAGATGTTTATATTGAGGAATTTGTAACAAACTGCAAGAAACTGGCTCTTACTTTGCAAATCTCTAAGGTCCACCTGACCCAAAAAGCCTTGTATATCTAGGGCACACCAGTTTCTGTGACCAATAGATGTTGTTATCATCACTTCTGGGCTTATATAACCTCCCAGCCTAAATGACCAGATACCATTTGTAACTGGATTGCCTGAGGCAGCACTGTTCAAAATAGGACTTGAACTCATAGCTGTAGAGCCCTAACAATGCACCTGACGTATTTTCCCGCAAAACCACACAACTCTTCTTCTATAAAGTTTCTCACGTTCTTAATCAGCATAATACAGCCAACTAATCTAATGCTCTAATGCAATATTGACAATTTCTCAAGACAGCTGCTTAAAAAACAAACAAACCCTGAAAGTATATATGAGATATATCATTTTGTATTGGTATATAGTATATGGGTTTGTATAAGTACAGAAGTAGGCATTATAACTTCTTAAATAGTATTTCCATACAATTAAATTAACTTAAGCACTATTTTATCAACATCTCATTGACATTTATTGATTGACAAAACATTATGACCAATTCTACATGCAGTCAAAAATCCCAGAAAAGTGAAAATAAAGTAATGTTTCAAAAGCTGAAAGGCCTTACCTAATACACATAAAAAATCATAAAATTGCATCTGCCTTTATCTTGGGCTTGAGAGTGTGTTGCTTATAGTAGCTTGGAGAATGTGACATTTGACCCAAGACAAGACTGACTGAATCAAAAGGAAGCATTGCCTGCTGGAACCCCTGATTTCCTTTAGACCACACTTGTGTACCCAATCCGCCCCTGAGAGGGGGGCTAGATTAGATGACCTTCTCTTCCAGCCCTACTGACTTATGATCCTATGAGGCTATGCTGAGCCCCCACTGGCCTTAATTAAATCAGTTCCCCATTTTGTGAAACCCAATGCCAGGTTCCTCTTCCTAGCCTACAATCTGGGGGTGAGATCTTAGGTGGCTAAAATAGGATTTACGCAAAACCTTACATTAATTTGTTACCTGCATTTTTGGTCCCGAAAGTTCCGTAAACAGCTTAACTGAGACTTCACAGCATACATAGAAGCATCACAGTCTGAGCACTAAGACATCCAGATTCTCGGTATACATCAACATGATCAATAATGAGGTGGAATAATGCCCCCACTCTATTTAAGTCACTGGAGAGACTTACTTGAATGGGATGCCTGGGCTTTGGCTCTATATTTTGTATTTCAGAATTTTTGGATTATATATATCCAACATATAGATTGGACATCCGCAAAAACTACTTCACAGTTAGAGCGGCTAGGAGCTGGAACCAACTTCCAAGGGAAGTGGTGCTGGCCCCTACCCTGGGAGTCTTTAAGAAGAGGCTGGATGCCTACCTGGCTGGACTCATTTGAGTCCCGTTTTTGTTTTGGGGTTTTTTTTGTTCTCCCGCCCTGGCGGGGGGTCGGGCTAGAAGATCTACTAGGTCCCTTCTGACCCTAAATCTATGAAACTATGAAACTATGAAACATGTCTGTATGTGTATGTATGTATGTCGGTGTCTGTGTATATGTATGTATGTATGTATGTATGTATGTATGTATGTATCTATCGATATAGATATCCCTCTATATACAGGTCCCTCTATAAAGAGATAGATAGATAGATAGATAGATAGATAGATAGATAGATAGATAGATAGATATATCTCTGTGAGTATATATATAGATATATATATCTGTATACATACATATATACACACACAACATACGTGTGTATATGTATGTATGTAAGTATGTGTGTGTGTATACACATACACAAGCATACTCATATTTATACATATACACATATGTTTAGATATCTAGATATATGTATACACCTTTTTTTACAAAGTATATGCAATACAATATAATATATAATACAATATAGTATACAACATAAACTGTAGTTTACAAAACATATACATATTGTATACAAATTATTTTATTATATGTATTTGTGATGATATACATTATATATCACCACAGATCAACTAGGCAGCAGTTCCCAGGATCTCCTCTTCTTGCTTGCATTTCTTTCCCTCTATTCTTCTACACCTATGAATTTTGTATTCCTTCCTACTCACTGGTGTAGCCTTATCAAATGGTATGGAGTGTCACCTTCCTCCTCGAAATGATTCCTGTGGTTAGGATGCTCTCTATTAAAAAAAGTGTAACTTTGAGACTCTCTTTCTGGGTGAGTTCTCTAAAGGCTGTTGTATAGAAGGTTCATTACAATCTTTCCTTTCCCTCCAGATATATTTAAAATGCATAAGCTCTTTTTTTAGGTGCCTGCTATCAGAAGAAAACTTCAAGTCCTCGATCTCAAATCGACAGAGGTTCAAAATCCTGGAGAAAGGTGGGAGGTGTCTCAGTATGTACGGTTTTGTGGAGGAGCCTTTGGAGATTTCTTACTACTCCCATTGACTGTATAGGAAGCCTTGGAACTTAGCTCTGTTTCTTTGTATGGTCTTCCCAGAGCCAGACACTTCATTTTTATGTCTTATAAAGCCAAAGCTGAAGACATCTGGGGTGTTTTTCTGGATCTCAGCCTCAGCCCTTAATCCTACAAAAACTTATGGGTGTGCCGAAGTCCTCAATGGTGATATAAACTCCTTGGTTATCTGCATTTGGCTCTGGAGCTGTGCTTTGACCAGTCCTGGAGTACAGAAAAGTGGTTCATTTTTTAATCATGACCTAGAAAGAAATACACACTGCATCTCTCTGACTGCAGCAACCCATTGCAGACCTTTTAACATTTTTGAGCTATCAGATGCAGAAATGAATCTTCTTTAATGTAAATAAAGTATTTTGTGATGATAAGTACCATGGCCTTGTCAGTAAGGACTTAAAGATGATAATGTTATGCATTAAAATCTTGGGATTCCACTATGTCTTTTGGTTACATTTGTTAGCCTTCTATTTTAGATGAGGGAGAAAAAAAAATACTGACTGAGGGGCAAATGCAACTTACTCTAGAGGACACTAGAGTCATTTTCAACCACTGTGGATATTGATAATGATGTGATTTTCATGTTTTCAAGTTCCTGTGGGAAGCACTTGTCTGTGGCTATCCTTGCCATAAAATTAATTGTCATAAAGGCAAGCAGCAGCAATTAGTTATACCTTAGATAGCTAAATAAATCCTTAGTAAAAGCCTGTACATTTGGCACTGAAGGGGAATAGAAGGTTCCAAATCCATCCTGATTTAGGCTGGGTTTCCTGGTTTCATACAAGCCTCTTGTACAGATACGGGCATGGTTGTGTGGTTGAATTAGCTAATCTTGTTCAGATGAAAGGCACAAGGTATGGGGAAAATGAAGACAACTGTGTAAAGTTATTAATTTTTTTCATTCATTCGAAGAACCAAAAACTCAAATTGGAAATTATAGTAGTTTGATTCTTCCCTCCCTCCCCATTTTTTTTTGACAAAATGGGGGTGGGGGTGGAGGGGCTCCCAGTTTCTCCTGTTGAAACTTCATCTACTTCTTATAAATTTATACTTCATATAAATTTAGTGGTGTACAATCAAGAGCTCAGATGTCTGATTTACTAGCCAGGTGCTATAACCACCAGGCTAGACAGTCACTTACTAACTCATAGGCCTGTGCGAGTAGGCAGCTATTCAATCAGGCTTCGGATCCAGCCACCTTGGATGGCAGGGATCTGATCTGGAGCTCCGGACCAGGTTCCCACTTCGATCTGGCCAAAGTGGCTCCAGAGCCGCCTCGAAGATCCAGCCATCGGGTATAATGGGGAATCAATGAAATATATATAACTTTGTTGTTTTTTGTCTGATTTGGATGAATCTTGCAGAGACGGTAGCCTCTACAGGGAGCATGAAATCTACCAAGTTTCAAGAAAATCAGTTCAGGGGCTTGGGGGAAACTGCACCCCAAATTCTTGAAAACAAAACTCATGTCATGTGTATGTGTTACACCACGGGGGGGGGGGATGAAAACTGCAGGGATGGTGGCCCCTGGTGAGGCCACAGAGCCTGCCAAGGTTCAAAAAGATCGGTGCAGGGTTGTGGGGGCAACTGCACTTCAAGCTGCTGACAGGCAAAACTCGTGACATAGATGACCCTGCATGTTTTAAGGTGCAGTGGGCTGAAAAGTGCAGGAGTGGTGGCCCCTGCTCAGGCCACAAAGCCTGCCAAGTTTTAAGGAGACAGGTGCAGAGGTTTGGGGGGAACTGCACCTCAAGTTCCGGACAAGCAAACCTCGTGCCATGGGTGCTTCTGCAACTGACTGTCTCTATCTTGGGGCAGTTGATTGTCTGTATTGATTATTTCCTCTCCTTAATCTGTGGTTTAAGGTGCAGCAGGGGCCACCATCCCTGCAGCTTTCACCCCGCTGCACCTTAACACACAGTGTCACCCATGTCACGAGTTTTGCTTGTCTGCAGCTTGAGGTCCAGTTCCCCCCAAACCCCTGTAGCTATCTCCCTGAAACTTGGCAGGGTTCATGGCCTTATCAGGGGCCACTTCTTGTTCATTTTTAACTCCACTGTGGTGTAACACACACGAGATTAATTTTGCTTTCAAGAATTTGGGGTGCAGTTCTCCCAAACCGCTGCACTGATCTTCTTGAACCTTGTCAGGGTTCATGGCCTTACCAGGGGCTACCATCCCTGCAATTTTCACACACCCCCCCCGCCATAGTGTAATACATACACATAACATGAGTTTTGCTTTCATGAATTTGGGGTGCAGTTCCCCCCAAATCCCTGTACCTATCTTCTCGAAGTTTGGCAGGCTTCATGATCTCAGCAGAGACTACCAATCCTGAATGTTTAATCCAAATCATACAAAAAACAACAAAGTTATAGGTATTTCATTGATTCCTCATTATACCCTATGGACGGAAGTCCGAGGCGGCTCCGAAGCTTTTCTGAAGTGGTTCAGAAGCTCCGAACTGCTTCAGAAAGCCTAAAGAAGCCAGTGCTTCTACCTGGACATGCTGCTTCAGATGCCAAAGCATCTGAAGCTTCTCTAGATCTGAAGCATGGTCCAAAGCCTTGCACAGTTCTACTAACTCATTGACTCTTTCAGTAGGGTACAAAGTGGACCATCTCAGGGATGACTATACATCTCAGATTGCCCAGGACAGTCCCAGATTTTAGAGGCTGGCTGAAGTTGTGAAAATTAAAATAATCATCCCAGGAACAGGGGGAGGGGAGGGGAAGGAAGGCAGAGTGACAGGAGCTGTGAAATAGGAAGCCCTAGTAGACAGCAAAATTGCCCTAATTGGTTATCTTGATTAATGGAATGACAATTAAAAAAGAAATTGTTTACAACTGGCAAGAAAACAATGTATTATTATGGCAGTGCACCTTTGGTGCCTGCCACTTTAAGGGCAGAAAACAGGAAGCAGCCAGGTGCCTGAACAGGGCAGCTATTTTGGACCCAGGGATATAAGCTGGGCTGCAGTTTGCTGCAGGAAGGAAGGAGGTAACATCTGGCTGAGAGGCTGCTCTGGCCATAGTGAGGAGATAAGGGCAGGAGCTATGGGGAGGAGGTGATCCCTTGTCCTGGGTAAGATGTAAAATGCACTCTGCTGGAGAAGGGTGGTCTAGTGGAGCTCCTAGTGGCATGGGAACCCCCAAGAAATGCCTGGTGAAAGGTGGGTCGGGGTCCTTATAACCCCAGCCCCACATCCCTGGTCACATTATAATGAGCAATGGGAGTCCAGGGCTCATTAAAGAGTCCTGAGGCAGAGCTCAGGCTGGAGGAGGGACCTGAAGCCATGCCTAGGTGGCAAGGTAAAGCCTGGGGGTGTGAGTGAGAACCTGAGAGAGGGGCAATGATTAAAGCATTTCCATGATTGGGGGTGAGTGAGGACGCCCAATGGGGGCACAGTGTCCTGGCAAGGTGCTAGAAGTGAAATAGGCCTACAGTCGTACAATTGCTCAGTCAATGCTCAGGTGAGGGTAGAGGGAGACACCCAACAGACTGCGATGGGGCTGAATGAGGTGAGGAGAGCTAAGCCTGAAGCCAGGTGAGGCCAGATGGAATGAGTGTGGCCCTGGGAGAGGGCAGTACAAAAGAAGCTGGGTGAGAGCCAGTGGAGTAAATGGGACCCCAGTGAGAGAGCAGTGGTGTGTGAGTGGCCCGATGGGGCTGTAGAGAAAAGCTACAACTGTGTGCCCAACTTGCTTTGGCCATAGGCTGGAGAAGTAACGCAAGAGTAACATCTATGAGACATGGGACCCATAGAGGGAAGGTCAGAGTGGGTTTTAGTTCCTTGTCAGCAGGGTGAGTAATAGTTAGCCTTCCGCCTTAGTAACAACTCTCATGTTTTTTCATCAAGGCATGGCAGGAAAGTGAACTGGGCGGTTAACCCAGGGTGGCCAGAGAAGACCTGATGAGGAGGCCACCCTGTTACAATCATTAAGAGGCCATCAACTCCTTAGCTTCCTGAATAGTAATACCAGTGGTACCCCATCCCTGCCTCTGCCCAAAGCAGCATGAGATGAGGAGGGTGGGGGCAATATCCTTTATTTCACGTCATCCTATATATAGTCACCCTAACCATCTCCAATATAAGGGTTGAGGAAGACCTATCTCAGAATACTGTACGCTATGCAAAATATATAGGTGCACTTTCAGAGATGTGGAAGACCAAAGGTCTAGTCTATTTGCCTGGGTAAGAACTGGAATTCAAACAAAGCTTGCTCTTTCTCCCTCAAACTACCTAACTAGAGGCCTAACTACCAGACTAGAGAGTGTGGTGATACAAAGCACAATTTGTGACAGAATGACTCTACAGCTTGCTTAAGATGCTCATGTGGGAGATGGGATGCTTAGGTACCAGTCCTCAGCATATCACAATTAGATGATTTACACACAATTTGCTATGTGCCAATATAACTTTTGCCCAGTTCTACCCAGGAAGATGATACAATCTTGCCATTGGTTTGGTAGGAATTAGGTGCCTGGCTTAATAGCTGTACCCATGATACTTCATTGGATTAAATGAACTCCTCATTTCCACCATATTGGCAAATAAATGTTCTTGGATCATATGTTTCATTTATGCTTTTGATTTCTAGTTCCATTCCTGGGCCTTTTGCTTTCTTTTAGGCAGACTAATGTCAGAGTCAAACTCAGAAATAACTTTTGCACCACACGGCAGTGCCCTGTATTTCAAAAGCCTCTTTGTGTTGCCAGGTGTTTCCTATGGTGTGAAACAGCTATACAATTAATTTCCTAAATGTAAAACATTTTTTTCTTCTTTTTCAAAGTTTGCACCTTGCACTTTCCAGCAATTGTAGCTGCCTTTCCCCGAGCACTGACACTATCCCTTTTCAGGGCCCATCTATTAGAATCTAGAAATCCAACCCAGTCATCCTTTTTCCTATCACAGAAACTCACTTGGGGTTTGATTCAGCATAATTGTCTCACTGCCTTTTGCAAGCCGGCACTGACATTCAACTGTTCATTAAGTAAGTCTGGATATTACGGTTTTGTGAAATTGAGACAAGAGATGAGCCAGCTCACATCTCCCGACTAGAATGTTTAAAACTCATATCCTTTCTTTCTCTGTCTCTCATTCACTCCCTCTTTTTCTTTTCTTTCTTTATTTCTTCCCCTCAAGCAGACAAAAGCTTTTTCATTATTCAGGTCTCTATTACATGCCACCTTTTTTTGTTTGTATGTGTGACTTTGAAGATCTGTAGTTCTTTTCAACATTCA
>NW_017729024.1:170887760-170888163 GCF_001723915.1 Gavialis gangeticus | reverse complement strand
CTCAAGCAGACAAAAGCTTTTTCATTATTCAGGTCTCTATTACATGCCACCTTTTTTTGTTTGTATGTGTGACTTTGAAGATCTGTAGTTCTTTTCAACATTCAAGGTCTTTGGACCCCTTACCTGTATGTAGCATTATGCTACTTGAATTAGTATTATCCTTCAAAGCTCAATATTTTACAGTAACAGAAGCCACCGTGTAGTGAGCTTTGTTAAAGCTGTTATTGCCAAAATGCCTTTTTGTTTTCACATGCCTTCTATCTTTGTGACCAACAGAAATGTTTGATTGCAAAAACTGGTGTATTATGAATGAGGAATGTTTTATTCCCTTTGAAAACAACAATGAGAATTAGGTTCACACACAGAAGACGTTTTGGTTTTGTTTGTTTTGCTGCTTTTTTTT
>NW_017729024.1:170885346-170887749 GCF_001723915.1 Gavialis gangeticus | reverse complement strand
TTTTTTTTTTTAAATTCAGGATGTCTGCCTTAATCACTGTACCATGTCTGAGGTAGGTTTTCAAATTGTGTCTTTCTGTACACTGCGAATAAGAAACAGTCCAAAAATAAATTTTAAAAGGTCTTATGCTAGTTCCAGTGTAATCACAGCACAGGGCACTGGGTTCAGGGTTTACATGCATGAAACCCTGGCTCCACTGAAGTCAACAGCAATCTTGCCACTAACATAACTGCAGCTAGAGCATCACTGCCTGTGAAACACTTTAAACTCAGTAGTCTTGATCCATCCAACACTAGATCCCATGCTCAAGATTGAATCTAGAAGCAAAACTGTTATCTTCAATCTTCATGCTCAAACTTCAGTCTGTTTAAGAGCAATACTGAGCTTGGGGACACAACACACAGTCCCTTACAGTCTACTTTTGAGGACGGCAGAATGGAGGGCACAAAAGAACAGGATTAAAAAGGGTGGGTGAGATAATGGAAGGGTTACAACAAAAGATGTCATATTGCGTGGCCTGATCCCGAGGGTTTCAACTGGTTTTAATTGTACTGGTTGTGGGCAACATTAGATTGACGGGTATTTTTACACCAGAATGTGTTAATGATTCTTACACAATTATAGAGGTGGTGGTTGAAGTTTCTAGATGCCAGGGAGTATGAGTTCATCTGCTGTTACCTCTTCTGGCTTTTTCACAAACATTCATAAGCTTTCTGCCCTTTAATTGGTAGGGTTGATGCCTAGAACATCACCTGGGATTTTGCAACTGAAAAGTGATGGTATTCAAAAATGTTCACTTTACGAAGTAACATCCAGACTTCCAACCAGAGACATGCCATTAAATTGAACATAAGGCCAGACAAGCTCAGCCAATTATGGTACAATTTTGTTTTAAAATTCACGCTATGTTGGTATAACAAGTAAAAGGCAGCATCCTGATACATAAGGTAAAAATGAGACAAAAAAACAAAGTCTGGCTTCCCTATGTCGTCAGATATCCACATTGCTTCCTTAAATAGAAATAAGGCAACTTCACCTGTGTTTTTGTGTTTTCAGCAGGTCGCAGGATTTAGAAGCTCACTGGCTAGTCTAAGAGGTATCTTTCCTGTGACTCTTACCAGAGCAAGGTAATGGCAATCATCCATTTTGAAATTCACAGTCCCCCCTGGAAATGCACTTGCTTTTCATGAATCTCCTATTATCTGTATAATATATGTAGCCAGGGAATAGATTAGGAAAAGTAAAAGGAGTTAAAATGGCCAAGGGTACTATTAGAGTGGAAAAATAATCTTTTCCCTCCATTTTGGTGAAGTTATACACTTAAGTAACAAAATGTGATCTAGTGGCCACAAAACCACTTAGGCATTTAGACTCATGAGGCATCTGCATTTCTCCCTGAGAAAGATCCCTAGAAGCATCAGCTTCAGAAGCAGTGGAGCTCATGTAGCTAAACTAAGCTTCATTGCAGTTCATATTGGTACAGAGTGGGTGCATCTACATGTGCAAATGCTCAGGGGTGGGTTTACTAGAGTAAATTACCCACTCCAGGCAGGCGTCTACACGTTCAGGGAAGCAAGAGCAGATTTGCTGCATGGCAGCAGTCTGACCGGGAGTGGTGCCTGGCTGACCAGGAGCACATTTGCTCCTAGTCAGCCATCTACCCATGCCATATAGCACCATAAATAATCACAAATGAATTTGCTACTCATATTTACAGATAGCAAGCTTACTCATAATTAGAGCAAATTACCGCTCAGTGTCTGCATGTGTAGATGGTGATGCTTACTGCACAATAATTTGCTCTAATCTTGAGTGAAGCATCTCATGTAGATGCTCCCAGTGCCACTAAATTCAGCTTATGTCTCTGTTCTGTCAGGTAGTCACAGAAGATCCCTAATTAACCCTGACTGCATTGCATTCAGTGTAAAACACGGCAGTAAAATCTACCTGTCCCTCCTATGAAAGCTGCTCTATTGGACAGCTGAGAATGCCAGAGAAATGGGACAAAGAAAGCAATCCTTACACTGTATCTTAGTGATGAGAATACTCCACCAGATAAAGAAAATTTGGCATCTGGTCCCTGTCCCCAGGACCATTGACGCACTGTACCTTAGGCAGTAGTTGCAAAAGGTATCTTAGAGACTAACCGAACCAGAAAGAGATTAAAACAGAGAAATAACCCTGAGAACAGGGACCAGAACATAAACTATTGTTGCTCCGTTCTAAAATGGAGATACTCCAATTTGGGTCAAACTGAGCCAATGCAAAAGATGTTGTTTGGATTTTTGTAACAGTCCAGCAAAATGGTTACCAGAATGAGCATTTTCAATGGTTCCAAGGCCCTAGTCCATCCTTCCATGGGCATTTAATAGTTTCATAGTTTCTAGGGTCAGAAGGGACCTG
>NW_017729024.1:170835126-170885335 GCF_001723915.1 Gavialis gangeticus | reverse complement strand
AACCAGTTGGCAACCCATTGGATTGTATGGGTGTCTACGCCACGGTCCCTGTTTTCTTTTCCTGTTTTCTGTCATTCAGGCAGAACATTCACAGCTAGCTAAAATAAACCATGACTATTTAACATCAGCCACTTGTATTACCTATAGGCATCATTCATGTTGGGGCAACATTATATTAGGTGCTATACAACAAAATAAATATTTAATAATAGACGTTTATACAGCATTAGAAGTAAGGAGATCTCCATTCTCCTCTTACCCTTTGATAGGAAAATTTTAGCAAGAGGCTCCCAAAACCCTATCTCAACATATTCCTGGATCTCTGTAAATAACCTCAGCACTCAGAAGGGTAGAACTGAATGCCGAATCCAGGCCTCCTGACTCCCACTTTTGTGTTTTACCTATAAACCCATCCTTTCTCGTATCCCTGGCACCGGCGGTTGCTTTTGTAATTGCCTTCTCTGTTATGAGTCTTTTTTTTTCCTCTTTCCCTATAAAAGAAATTACAGCTTGTCTCTGTAGAAGATAAAACCTGAGTAACTGCTCTACCATAGAAATGCAGCAGGTTTGTGCAATAATATGAGGGAAGGAAGATATGCGACTTGTGGGCAATTAAATACATCCGACACAGAGGCCCATCGAAGAGCCACTTATTTTTAACTCCTTTTAGTTATTCTTTCTTAAAAGAGCTTAAGCCCTCCAGCTTCTCTCTGAAGAAACTTTGAGACTGGCCATGACAGGACACATGCCGCTAAGCCTGCCGGGCAGCACCAATACAGAAGGTGATAACAGAGTCACCCACAGAGAGAGCTGTCTTATTTATCCCCGCGTTGGCAAACGGATGCACTGCCAGCAGTTGTAGCTTTCCCTGTAATCATTTGTATTATTATTTATAACAAATTACATGTCAAGGGCACAATGGCATATTGGTGCATCCTATTAATTTTTGTATGCAGGGAGGGGGGGATAAAAAGCTATGAGCTGTTACTAGGCACACACTGACAATTTATTTTACCTGTGAACTGAGAAGTCCTTTTGCATTTAAACTTTTTATGCGGCAGACAGGGAGAACAAGAGACAGACAGACTAAAAGACAGACACGAGAGGCAGATAGCAGCCAGAGACGCATCAGGCCCAAAGCATTGGGCTTGAGTATGAATTGGAACAGATCCTGTATTTCAGCCACAATAGACAGAGTAACACTGCTCCTTCAAAGGACCCTGGATAAACATCCATATTTCAGGACATTAGCTGAGCACTGCTAGGGGTCAGGAAGGACATTCTCCCTTAAAGTATACTATTAGGTGAGGCATGTTGTTGGCAGGTCTGGGGTGACATTCATTACGTTTAACAAGCAGTGGGTGTTATGGAGGTCAAACTGGACAAAAAGATTTATATAAGGGTTGCTTGGCAAAGGAAAGGCAGGTGGAAGACATATCAGCAAGCAGAACGAGAGGATGGGGCCCCACTAGACAGGCAAAGCCAACAAAGTTTGGTGAGTGTCTGAAAAGGCAAGAAAGATGGTCTCTGCGAGACTGAGAGGGAGAAAGGGATGGGATAGGACACTGTGGCCAGCATTATGTAAGAGGTCATTTAGATGATCTGAATTGTCCCTTTGGGCCTTAAACAAATCTATGAATGGATCTGTGATTGAGGAACCAGAGCTGAATCCAGGTTCAAAGATTTCAGGTCCAAAGTCAAACTCATCAGTGAAGAGTTATCAAAACACATGATTGATGACTAACCTTGTCTGGATACTGTATGTGAGGTTACTGCTTTTTAAAAGTGACACTTGTCACTTTTCTATCTTATTAGGAGGGGGAGAAAAATATATATACAATCTTTGTCAACATCAATTTTTCCTTCAGGTTTATTGCAATCATAAACTGTACTGTGCATTGCAAAAATACACTGTCACCTTGGGTCCATCAAATTTGACACTAAAAGGTTAAGTGAATTTCTTAGCCTTAGCAGCATCCAAAGAGGAAGAGTACACACAAAGTACAGATTAATATTTCTTGGAGTCGCAGACAAAAGTTTATAGACAAACAACTGACACTGTATTTACTCCAGCAGCATAAAGGTGATTGTATCAAAAAGCTTCTGAGATTTTTGAAGGGCCTTTTGAGCAGATGATTTGCAGTGCTAAGCATTATGGCCCCAAAGAGTATCATAGATTGGTGCATTTAGGGTGATGAGCCAGTCAAATCTGAGATCTGTGCCAAGTAGGGTGGAGTTGTTTTAGCTGAGCCTGTTTTAACCTGCTAGACTAAGCATTTCTCCTCTTTCATTTTCACCTCCAGTCTTGTTGTAGTTCCTTTCCCTTTTAATACTCCCTTGGCCATACAGTTATATTCCTCAGATTGAGTGACTTTTAAAATTCTGCAACTGCACAGATACAAAATGAATGATCTGGCATCTGGGGGGACACTGGTGAGAAGCTCAAACCAAAGAAAAGTGTCACTTGCTGAAATATGTCCAGGCTCAAGACATGACACATGAGCCTGGAGAACCTTGTATCATCTGGAGAAGAACCAGTCATCCTGGCTGAGAGAAACTAGACACCGAAAAAAGATATTTAGCCTGGAGGAAACGTATTTCATGTTATACTGGACCAATGGCCTAAACATTCAGATGTTGCTTGTTTTCAAAATATTTTCTCTTAGGGGCTGTTATTTATGCCATTTTCCAACCAGACCTTAAAAAAAACCAAGTAGAGTTAAGGCATTAGGGAAAGTGTTGCTGACTCTCCTGTCAGTCTCTCAGTCTGAACCAGATCATTTCCCCAACATGAAGTTAGGAGTCATTGCTTCTGTTGTAGTCTGGGATATTATGCTGAATGGGAAGAAGTACCAGCATCATATCTTGTGTTCCTCAGGCTGGTATTGCATTGTACTAGGTTTAAGATTCTTGCTAGAGGTAATATGGCCATAGATATTAAAGGTGGTCTACCTTTATCAAGTAGAAATTTTATAATTACTATTTGAATAATAATAATGATAGTAATAATAATAATAGGAATCTACTGCTATTCCTATGCCAAATAAGTCCAACAAAACACATTCCTTCTTGTTTTCCAGTCTCCCTAATAGTAGAGGAAGGTGATTCTGATTTTAGACCGACACTTGACTGGGGATGATTTTAAAAGGGATGATCTTGCCTTGAGCAAGAGTTTGGACTAGGGCCAACCTCCTGAGGTCCCTCGTAGCCCACCTTCTCTATGATCCTGTGTTTGGTTACATTATTTTAAAAAAAGAGGCATAGACAAATACCAGTACTAAAACCTCAAGCTACAGATCTGCTACATTTGCATTCATGTGAAATTTATGTTTGTACTGGGGGAAGAAGGTACAAAAGTGGTGAAGGAGCTGTTTTCCATGCCACTTTAAGAATGTCAAGCTGAGCTTTTGCAACTTGAATCCAAACCTGAGTCTGAAAATATTTTCTGAGAAGTGGTCATATTTGAGGTGGGCCTGATGGTCCCTGGATTTAACCTGCATCAAAACAAAAATGGCTCGGTCATTTATACATTTTGCCCTTCAAACTTGCATTGCTGCTTTTCTGGAGGGACAGCAAACAGCCTGGCCAGCTTGTCCCCTGAATTAGCCGCAAAAACCCAAGAGACATAAATGGCTGCATCCTTGTGGGGGGGGGGGAATTAGCACATTTTCTCCTGCATACACCAGAGAGAATTGAAGTAGAAACATGGGGTTGTACATCTGTAGTATCCCAGGACAAAAACCTTTTTCCCAGGACAAATGCAGTGCCTATTTATGGCCCAGGATCCTCACTTTCAAAAGACCATGTGTTCTGGTATGATCACAAAACCAAACTCCTAATGCATGCATGCCTGGTGGGCATATACTAATGCTCCGTATGCATTCTGCCCCAACTCAGGAAGGGGGAATGGATGTTCTTAGCACCACTTCTAGGCAGAGGAAAACAGACCAAGAAGAACCTCCCTTCCCTTTTCCCAATACAATACATCTGAGTTTCTGCCTTATGTTTCAGATGAGACTTCAGTTGCCTTAACCACATCTGCTCCATCAGTGATGTATTTAATAGACACCACCAGCTAATCCCCTGATGAGTGTTCTCTGTAAAAAAACATGTTTTTAAAACAGAATTTGGATTAGGTTCCTTATCCTTCTATCATGATGATGGTTTCCCAACTATCTGGCGGTAGCAGATACCTATTCAGACCCAGCTGAATTTTTGTTAGTGGATAGGAAGAGTACTTTCAATTGATTTCTGACACTTTGTTGCATTGCCTATAATTTAGTAGATTGAATAAAGTTATAGTTCTTGCACGCTGCAAATGTTTTTCTGTATTCAGCTCTTATCAAACAAACTTTAGCCATCATTTTCCTGAAGTCTAAGGTTGTGGTCAAGTTTTAGGTCCATCTACAAGTTCAGTGAAGCATACGAGGGCTTCAGGACAGAAGGCCAGGAGACTTTTCTGCAGCAGTTACCACTTATCAAAGTTGCCAGTTCAGAGCTATCCCATCATTTAGCATGGTGCTTTGAGATCCCCAGAACTGAGATGCATGCAAACATGTCAACATGTATTAACATGTGTGTGTTGCTAACTTGCTATTTCACTAACCAGTGCCATGCCCATTGTCTCCATATACTTTGATGAATTTTCAAAACAAACAAATGACAAGCAATGCATATTTATATAGTTGGGGGAAAAAACAAGATTAAAAAAAAAAAAGCACGAAAGGTCATGAAAACACAGACACAAAATGCCTCAGATATGACCAGTTATGGAAAATATCTACTAAATTACAAAAAAAAAAAAAAAGTCCTGTGTATCTAAGACTGTTTGAAGAAAAACAATTCTGTTTTGTGGAGATTTGGGAAGTTTCAAAATTTGTTTTCATTCCAAACTGTGGTTAAATATCCTTATTGGGTGCGTCTCAACATTTGTTTCCCCGGGAACAAGTAGCAGCGGCACACCTTTTTGCACTTAGTAAAGAAACTGTTTAAACCAGCTCCATAAATAGCCTTTCACCGCTCTGTTCCCAAATGATGCTAAAGGATCCTCATTTGTATGAGGAATGACATTGCTGGAAACAATTACATCAGCATCGAAGGGAAGAAGGTATAATGCTGAAGCAAATGTGATGTTTTAACTTCACATGTTAGTTTGGAGTCCCCCGGGGAGGCTGTGCACTGAGAATATAGAGTCGCAATTCTTGTCACAAGTGTGTGCTGAAGCTTGTAATGGGTTTCTTTTGAACCTTTCACACCTCTGCTTTCCATAGAAGGTTCATTTACCTTTTCTAAGCAGAACAGAGCTGTTTTTAGATTGTCTTGATTCCAAAAGACACTGAGGTCCCCTGGGCCTGCAGTGGGATGCCTTCATCTAGGCACATTCTTATCTGACTGCCTGACATCTGAATAGAGGAAAGAAGATGTGGTCTGTTCCCAAAGGCCTGATCGCCACTGCTTTATACTTGGCTAATTTTTCCTCTCACTAATTTTCCCTTTCCACATCCTAATCCAGTGCCTTAGTTAAAACATCTCGCCCCTTGCCTGAAGCCTGAAGTCAAAAACCAGGCACCCAGCTGGAAGGTGTGTTTAAATCAGATAGAGAAGGATTTGAGCCTACATCCTCCACATACAAATTAACTCTACCAATAACTGCACTATTCTAGGGTGCTGTTCCTTCTGTGGAAAACCAGGCATACAGTACCTAGATAAGGTCCCACCAGGTAAGATACTTGATCCCTCCACTATTTTGATAGTTCTCTTCCAGGGGGGAAAAAATCCTAAAATGAAATATCCAAAATAGCTCACATGGCATAACTATTTTGAGCTGCATTCAAAAAGAAAAGGAACACTTGTTTTCACCAAATGTTTCACAGCTTATCAAAGAGAAGGCTGAGAAATGAATTGCTCACTGTGTGTAGGTACCTGCACATGTAGAAGATGTCTGACAGGGGAGAGCTTCCTGTCGTTCAGTAAAGATAAGATCCAATGTATTGAAACTGAAATTAAACAAATTCAACTTTGAAATATGATACAATTTTCTAACAGTGAGAGTAATTAAACATTGGGACAGCTTACAAGGAGAGGTTGTGCACTCACCATCTTCTGGAATATTTAAAATAAAATTAGAGCTCGTTCTAGAAAAGTCATGTTTAAAATCTGAAATTGGTTGACGCATGTAGGCAGGAGATGACAATGGTGCTCTCATTTGGATTTTGGGACTATCAAACCCGTGAAGTCTAGGTCAGACAATGCTTATGGATTTGGTGGGTGTGTATGGTTATGAGGTTTCTATCAGGGCTGTGTGAAGCTTCAGTTCCTGATTTGATTTGGAGGCGAATTGGCCCGAATCAGCAGCCGAATCTCTGAATCCGAATCGAATCGAGAGACCAATTAAAAGGTCCAAATCAATTTGAAGCCTCTGAATCAATCCATAAAAGATTTGGAAAAGATTTGGAGATTCAGGCAGTCACCGCTTGCGGCCACAGGGAGCTGGACCCAAGCAGGGCTGGAGGAGGGGGGAGCGAATACCATGGGGGGACCTCCACCAGGCCCCATTCCCTGTCTGCTCCCCAACTACCTGAGTGCTCCCGACCTCCATCTACTCTCCCCCCCCTTCCAGCTGCCCAACCAGGCTCAGCGTCCCAGCTCTTAATAATAATAAAAAAAAAGCCCTACACTCACCAGATGCTGCAGTGGCCATTGGGGCCTATCAGGGTTCATGGCAGAGCCCCCCTATGCAGCAGGGTATTGGGGGACAGGATATTGGGGGGCAGCAGGGAGCAGGAGCTGGTAAATGCTGGGATTTTTTTTTTTTAAGTTCCAGGTGGGATGCTGGAGCCAGGTGGGGCAGCTATTCACGGGGCTGGGAGAGCGGACGGGGAATGGAGCCTGTTCCATTCGGAGATTCAGCCAATTTAGCAGCAGCTGAATCTGAAAATCAGATTCAATTGAATTGATTTGGGATAGTGATTCAAATCACCAAATCGAATCACTGTCCCTCAAATCAGCCGAATCCAAATCTGAAGCAAATACTAGCTGCTTCGCCCAGGCCTAGTTTCTATTTTTATTTTGTTCATAATCTCCAAATGAGTAACAACTACAGAAGTAAATGGCCATTTGCCTGATAGGATACTATCTATAGCATGTGCCATGGCAATTCCTATATATTTCCTTAACTTTAAACATGTGGAAAGTTTTGCTAATATTCCTTGCTGCAATGCCAATGTTCATAATGGAAGTTTTACAGAAGCTGGGTCATAATTTGGCAAAGCTTTGAAGCTCATATTAAAAGCTATCCCTGCTCAGCAGAATACTTGCACACGCATTTAACCCCGAGCACATGCTCAGGTGTATTGGAGCAAAGGAACAGAAGAATGTGCCTCAGGTTGAGCATGTTCTTAAATGCTTTGCTGAGCCATGATAGATTATACGAAGTGGCCCAGAATAACTGTACATGGCCTTATTTTAATGCAAACAAAACTGGAGCTGACACATTTGTTCATGGCCCTTCTTCCTGAGCTGTTCTTTTTCATACATTTCCTTCAGGCATCACATAAGTTCCAAGTTGCTTAGATGCTTGTAGCACCACTGCAATAGATTAGAGTGGTATAAAACCTAATGCGTATCTTATTGAAGGGAGCAGTCTGCAAAGAAGTCACTATCTATAAACTTATATGGAGTTGGCAACCCCCAGTGCTTTAGCTATAGGTAGCCCTATAGAGAAGTTTACTCCATGAGTGTGCTGTATTTCACTATTATAACTCCATCATGGTCAATTAGCCAGACATGTTCCTGGCTTTAATCTTCAAAAATGATGCTTCTTGATTATTTATGTTTCCAAAAGCTATTATTGAGTCATTCAATGTAGTGAAGAACTTCAATATGCTCTACCAGGGTGACTGTAAATCCAGGTGTTAATACTCCCAGGTGACCCATTAACTCACTGCAGATACCCAATAAAGTTGCCATTAGCTGGCAGTATACACTGAAGTAAACTATACGGCCAGCTGATCTTCCCATTACAGAAAGGGCTACTGGTGAGTGTCAGAAGATTATCAAAGTAGTGAACTGTCCGGGTGATTGGAGAAAGGGAGAGAGAAAGACTAAAGCAACAAAGGGAGTCTTGTCTTCCAAGTGTTGTCTTTATGTTCAAGAATAAGTCTGTAAATGGGGCCCAAGGGCAGATGGGAAAGGTAGAACTGATACCATATCAAATGATAAGAAAACCATTACTGAGTTAGATATCCAGGATGGTTAGAAGTTGACAGCTGTTCCTTCAATTTTGTTTGGTAGAAGGGTTTTAGAATTTAAAATATAAGGAAAAATAAATGGGGAACACATTTTACAGACATTTAGTTTGTATCTGCTGTATATCTGGGAAGTCTCAACATCTATCTATCTATCTATCTATCTATCTATCTATCTATCTGTGAGAAAAATGCAATCTGGGATTTATTCTATTATCATATATGAATTAGGTGCTAAAATAAATTGCTACTCTAAGACTTCAGGAAAGTTGTGGTCATGAGGTGGATGGCACAATAGGTCAAGCCGGAGGGGAACATGTAGCTGTAGCACAATGAGCGGTGGGTGACCAGGGCATGAGGCAGAGCCATCCCAGCCCTTGCTTAGCTGTCCAGGGTGAACACTTTGGCTGTTTTGCCTCTGATAGGCAGAAACATCAGAACCCACTAGTGACATTGGCCTCCGGAGTTTGGAATGGAGATCAAGCCCCCTAAATCTCAAAATTAAGTCCTATACTCTTAAGACAGTCTTGAGGGGGGAGGGGAGGCTTGTTCTATAGACAGGTAAATCCAAGCACAGGGAAAATTTGCTTATGGTCACTTCAAGGATCAGTACCAGCTCCAGCAGCGGATTCCAGAACTTATCCCTCTAAACACCAAAAAAAAAAAAAAAAGATTTCCTTACTCATTACAAAAGTATTGCAAAGCAAGTAGATTCCAATAAACTTCAGTAGCCCAATGAGATGACTTAAAATATTTTACCTACATAATTTTCACCATGCTTCCACTTTAGTGCACAGCGGTTTTAAACAAGCAAACAAAAATAAAACAAACCTGAACTGACCACCCTCCACCACACAAACGCTTCTTCCTCAAGAGGCTGGCACAGGTAGAGATTCAAAGTAAGTTGTCAAGTGGTCTTGGACAAGTTAGTCCTGTATTAAAAACTCATGGCTTCCAAACTATGAGCTAATCCAGATGCGCAGCTGGTAGCCATTGTAACAACTGTAATTCTATAATATCCTCCTAAGTAGGCTGTTGCAGTTTGTCTGTTTTGCATCCCCTTTAGTGCCTTACCCAGTTTTTATGGTTTTACTGTTTATCCTAAGGAAAAGTAAATGGGGGGGGGGGAAATACATTTTTTTCCTGAGTATTTGTGAATGTTGCGGTAACAGATCTACAGTGTAGTGGGAATCAGCTGGGAACGATAAGAGCTTAGCACACATAGTAGCTTTGGACTAACTTTTATTGCACAATAAATTCTGGTTTTGTTAATGGATCTGCTATAAAAGATTAAAATTCATTTATAAATATTGATTCACAGACTATTACTCTAATATTACATACAGATTAAATATAAAGCCAGCATTCGGATAACAGGACAGATTTCAAATGTACAGCACAAATTGCCAAGTTCCAGTTCAAATGCACAGGTCTGATGATGAAATCCTCAAAGAGGAAAAATGTTGGCCTCTTTTGCAAAGATACAGAGGTCACACTCCAGCCACTGCTACTAGATAGAAACTTAGAAGTGAAAAAATAAAAAAAAAAACTCTCCAGGCATGAAATGTTTGCTCACACTGGGTTTTTCAGAATATGGACAAAACCTAGGCAGGCTTGGGAAGAGGCTAATAACTTTATGAAAGGTTTTTATAGGCTTATGATTTCTTTCTTTATGTACATATCAGAGCCAGTTAAAAAACAGAGTTTTGGTTCTGTGGGAAATTCCACCATTTTGATTATACATCCAAAATTGGGGCAAATATGAAAAATCTCATTTTTTTAAACTGAATGAAATGTTCCTGAAAAAAAAAAAAAAAAGTTTTTGATTTATAAATGTCAAAATGAAAAGTTTATCTATTTTCAAAGTGGGGAAGGAGGAAGAGGAACAATTTTTTTTTATATTTCAACTGTTCAATTCTGACATTTCACACACACACACACACACATATATCATATCATTTTTGGAGTTATATTTCAGCACTTCACATGACACTAACATGGCATTTGAAGTCAAACTGACATTTTGAAAGGAAACATTTTGGTTTGAGTCAACATGTGATTTTGTTTTGCTTTGAAATGTCACTGGGAAGTGTCAAAATCAACACAACTTTGACAAAACCACACTTTTTCACTTTAGGGGCAAAATCAAGCAGGTTTGTTTGGTGGCGGGGGAGGGTATTGACCAGCTCTATGACTGCTGTGTATGTGGTTACACTATGACTCCCATGTCACAGAAATGGGCAGACAATGGTATGGAGCCCAGCTAAGTATGTCATGGATTTCCCAGGGGAGTACTTGCTTGGGACTCCCAGCCTTATGCAGTCTCTTGGAGTACCCCATGAATTCAGGTCAGGTGTAGCTTCTAAAGATGCATGAAGCCTTGGCTCCTTGGATTTGGAGACTTGGACAACAACGGCTCCTCCACACATTATAATTAGAGGATAATTTTTGGAGCATGTAAACATTTGACCTACTTGGGTAGCCAGCTTTTCCAAAAAGTAAATATAATTGATTATATTCAACACCAGATCTGCCAGTGCTGTCTTTGAATGTCTCCAAAACTGGGTCTTTGGTGATCATGATATGAAGACAAGGCTTCTGGTCTGCCACACTCTTGTCATCCCTATCCTGTTGTATGGATTACATACCAGAAACACCTGAAAGCTTTGGACTGTTACTACCGGTGATGTCTTTGGAAAATCCTCTATATCAGCTGAAAGGACAAAAAAATGAATTCTAACATTCTGGCTCAAATGAACACAACCGGCATTGAAGGCATGTTTCTACTACACCAGCTCCACTGAATAGGACATGTCATAAAGACGCCTAACAGCTGATGGCAAAATAGATTCTATAATTCCAACCCACTAATGGTTACCACTTGAGAGGTGGGCAAAAGAAGAGACTCAAGGAAACCTTGAAAGCCAGTCTGAAGAAATGCAATATAAACATTGATACCTTGGAGACTCAAGCATTGAAACATCTCCAATAACCCTGTGATACATGACAAGGCATTGATCATTTTGAGCAGTCTCCTTACTGTGGAATTGGATAGATGAGAGACAAAGGGAAAGAGCTATAGCCCGATATCAAGAAAATCTATTCCTTCCCCCCAGAACCACATGCCATGACTACAATCAGACATGAAGATCTAGGCTAAGCCTCCTCTGTCATCTGCAGCCTCACCAATGGCTTCTTTATTTACTGGAAGACCTTACTAAGGGACAGCTGCAGCTACTGATTACACTACATATGCCCTGGACATAGATGCTCCCTTAAAAATATCTACTAATTCAAACTGTTTAGACAAGATACTTGGCTAGATAGACCATAGGGCTGATCCACTATTGCACTTCTTATGTCCTGTGGAGTTCCTTTCCCTTTAATATATGTATCCTATCTGTACTCCTACATCTAGTTTAAGAATTCATGTACACATACATGTACACACAGATGATGCAGATCAACAGACATCTTCTAAGCATTCTCTATGTGATTTATGTGTGTGTGTTAATGGGGAAAATATTCCTTGTAGAATGTTTCTTAAAGCTAGAGAAGTTGTTGCAAATAATTGCAAGTGTGATTGTACGTGCATGTGTGTACTTTGTTATCATTAAATTAATGTTAATTATAGGAATTTTTACTAACAGCCATGACATTTGCATTATGTTCCATGAGCCAATTCTATTTACAATTTTATTTTTTCTTCTTAGTAGTGATACCACCACCATTCCCTTACCAATATTCAGGCCCTATTCTTTTAGACACAGCATGCACCAGCAAGGCAACCCCTGCCTAACAGACCTTGCAATGTGGTGACCTGATCCAAAGTTCAGTGGAATTAATGAAAAGACTTGATGAGAGACAACAGAAAGGTAATACAAGATAATGGGGAGGAAGGGCTTGGGTAAGATATATGTAAACTTAATACAGTTCACGTAGTAAGTGGAGTATCAGCACACTCAACGCCAGCCTAAACACCTCTGTGAATTTGGACTCACTGCACTTATTTCTAAGGCAATCCAGTAATCTGGATCGACAGTGCCATTGTGCAGCAGAATTTGGGTTTCTGATTCTACACGTGTAAGGATCCTCAGCTGGTCTAAATCAGAGTAGCTTCACTGCAATCAATGGGCTTTTATGCATTTATATCAGCTGTGGTCCAGGGGCATAATCCTGACAAATTGTCTAAAGATGGAAGGCGTGAACACCTGTATATCACATTAACAGGTTCAGCACCCAGACTACTGGCATTCTGAAGTAGAGAGATACTGGAAAAGAAAGGTCATATTGATTCTGATTACCTAGACTAAGACATATGTGTAATAAGGTATTTCATAACAGTTATTAACTCCGGGCTTTATGGAAAGTTTTATGCCAATTTGATTAGGGCAGTATTGGCTGACAGCTACCATGGTTTATGTTGCTTAAACATTTTCACTATCTAATCTAGGGAAGGGAGCTAATTAGTTATAGCCATGAAAAGGGTAGGTAAAACTATGTTATATTATATCCATTTTTACACATCAGAGATGATTTCCTTCAGTAACTCATTCCAAATTTTAAAGGTTTAACTAAAATAAGTAAAAAAAAAAGAATAAAAACAGTAACCCATTAATTATTTCTTGATAAAATGTACAGTTTAAATATAAACCTTCAAAAAAAGAGGGGGAAGGGGAAAATTATCATCCCATAACTTATTCCACCATCATGATACATTGCTCTTCATGGGTAGCCTGTAATATGTAACAGTGTATTTATTAATATATCGTAGTAGATCATCAGTCTATATTTCTTTAGCCCATCTTCAGTAACATATTCAGAACATTATTTAAAGCTCATTATTCACTGAAGTAGCACATGCAAAAGCACAAGTTGGTTAGCTGTGATATTTTATTAGAGTGAGCATTTCGGGATTTTTATTCTCAGTCCCTCATCAACATAAAACATAGTAAAGAGTTCATAAATCTAATTAAGGACATTGGAATAAGGAAAAATCACTGAATATTTAGTTAGGATATGCAAGCCTTATGTACAAGCAAACCATTAGAGGCAGTCATAAATGCCAATTGAAAAGCACTCAATAACAGCTCGTTGGTGAGAGTACAACAAGACATATGTAGATGGGAGGTTAGCGAGGAAAGGTAGAACCATTTTGCTTATTTTAAGGCTGAAAATACAGTGAAATACAGGATGGAAACCCATGTCACAGACTTGTAGTCATAATATTGTTGGGATACAGAAGCTCTGAGTTTGATTTCCAGCTTTGCCATGTACTATCTCTAAGGCCACCTTGTAAAGATGACGTTGGGCACTGACAGGCAGATCTTGTTTGATTTCAGAGATGTCTTAGACAAGGGGGCCTACACATCAAAGTGCTTACATTTCAAGGAGTGAACAGGTATGGCCCTGGCCTACCAGCCATACAACTCAATAGATGCTTAAAGTTCAGGGGTAGTTTCCATCTTGGAGTGCACATTTCCCCCTGTACCGGCACTTGGGCTTCTGGGCATACTTAGAAACAATCCAGTGTCTAACTCCTGTCTCAGCTCTGCTGTGATCCAGTTTGGTCCTGGGGAGCTGCCAAAATCCCTGAGGACAGGTTCTGTTAGGCCTACAAGGAGTACAATGTATTAAGTTCAGCTCAGAAAAAAAGCTGCCAGGGATGACTACCTTTAACCCAACAACTTGGTTGTCAGAGCATTTGCACACAAAATAAGAAACATGGGTTTTAGGGCATTGGATCCCCCCATCTCTCATTTTTCTGGTGTATCTACTGCATGTTATTAACTACAAGGATAAAACCATCAATAAGTACTGCTATCCTGGCTTTCCTATCCATACCCGTGATGGTCATTATGTTGTATCCTAAGAAGTCCTAAGGAGAAAAAACACTCAGTGGTACACTCAGTCCCAAGGAACAAAAAAAACTTCCTAGTATTTTTCCTCATTTCCTTCATTAATGACAGTTAAGTACAAAGTGTGAATGGTTTTAGTTGCATTTAGCTGGGTGTTTAGTTGGGCAGTTCACTCCTGGAGCTTCTGGAAAAATACCAGCCCTACCCCCTATCCCCAAAAGAAATCTGTGAAGTCCATTAGTTACGTTACTCTACTAAAAAGGGGTAGATAATATGCATTTAAATGCATGATTCACAGTTCAGGTACAGTCTCCAGCTCTGCTTTGTGTGTAGCTCAATGTAGCAGGTGTGCTCTGAAAGTGCCTACCAGAGCAGCTGCTGCAGGTGAGATGGCACTAGTTTATGGATTCTGCTGGGGTCCAAGTGCCAAAGTGGCTCAGCATTGCCAGGGTTTGGTGAGTCTGCCCATGCCCACAGCAGAAGTTTAGGCTCTGAGAGAAAATTAGGTGGCTCAAGGGTTAGGCAGCAGCTAAGTAGGGATTTTGAGGATCTAAATATTAGGCATGGTCCTAAATTATTTGCCCTAGGTCTTGCTTGCACTAATAAATATTGATAATAAAATAAAATGAAGTGAACTAGCATTGATATAGCAGTGCATGATTATTATGATTATTATCATTTCAAGTTCTACCTCCACTCATAAACCTTTAACATTTGTAGGTTTGTGGTCTCTAGCATGATGCTAACAATAAACTGGAAACTAGAGTCTTCCTCATGTGCCCTTTAGTGATGAATATGGCCCTAAGTCATTCACTCAGCTGTTTTATTACTTGTCTTTAAGTCTGATGAGAGCAAAGCAGATGCACATGGCTGAATTCTCAATAAAGGGCCACTGCTTGTCCTGCTGAATAATAAGAACTGCTAATGACACCAATTAAGAGCTGTAAATGTCATTTACTCTTGTTTGTTATTTTTCAAGTCAATAAGGCTATGGAAGGCAGAGGAGCCTGAGATCGTTTCGACTGGAGCAGTTTGAGGGGACATTTTAAAATGAAATATTGCATGGAGTAATAAAAGGAAGATAATGGAGTAATTACATTTGTGATTGGGCCAGTTACATAAGATACTTCAGGCCTGTGTTTAAATATTATGAGATACAAAGAAATAAAAGACGAGCCCTGAAATAAAAGCAAGACAAAGCTACCAATTATGACAGATAATAAGTGAGTCTGATACAGTGCTAGCTTCCTGCTATTCTATTTGGGTGCCTCATTTGATCTACAAGGTTAGATCAAAGTTGGGATTTCTTCTGTACTGGACAGCATTTCTATATATGAGTGGAGCAGACAAAACCAGCTACTTCATTCAGGTTTACATTATGTAGGGTTAAATAGAAGGGTACTTAATAGCAGTTAAAGTCTCAGCACTCTGGTATTTGATGTAGCCCACTCCCATTGTCCCAAGATAATCTGCTTCTATGTTTTCTCTGGCATTGTACAAGGTCCATATCTCTTCTTCTTGATATGAGAATTTAGGGTAAAGAAACACACCAGGTCAGGGGTGTGCTTGCGTGTATCCTACCTTAAAAGAGTCTAGTGGTTAGAACAACCATCTTGGGTGTATTAGACAGTATAATTGAAGTATAGTATGAAGGAAGCAAAGGAAAAGACCAGCTAATAAACTAAGTTCCTAAAACTTTAGTGAGTGGCAACCAACCATCCATCATGACTGCGGATAAGAAGGCCAGGATGACACTAATCAATACTGCTGTCTTCTTAAACAATGGCACGCAGTACACCATCAAAGAGAAGCTAAGAAGGAAGTAGGATCTGTTCAGTGAAATGAGGAGGATCTGTCTCTTTGAGAAAGTGAATGTGATACCAGTAGTGGTGCTTTAGCTTGTAGTTATATCAAAGTCAATGATGAAGCCCTTACACATGCTGGAAAGAAATATATCCCAATTCTTCCAATAGTCATGCTCTTAGGACAGCTGGGATTACCTAAAAAGTTATTTATGTGAGGAAACAGGTATAGCTTTCTCTATACATGTACTGGCATGTGCGGTGAACCTAAACTATTATGATAAGAAGAGTTTCATTATGACTGCACAGGTTATTCAAAGGGATACATTTAAACAGATAGAGATGATAGGTGAAATACAAGTCCTAGTAATATAAGATGTGTGGACAAGCTCCAGAGACTATTAGTTATATTCTAAGAGAAAGTACCAAGTTTGCCAGAGATAAGTATAACTTATTACAAAGCTGGTAGTATTATGCATTGGGGAAATTATATTTCCCTTTCTGAATCTCAGTGGTAAGTTGTTAGCTGCGTAAGTGCCAAAAATGCCACTTTCAATTGAAAATGCAAGGGGAAAAAAGGACAAATATTCTCAGTTACAGAAAGTATTTAAGAAAATCTAGGGCAGCATTGTTCCAGTTGTTCCGATTTCATGATGAGAGCACTATGGCAGCATGGCATAAATTGAAGGTTGTCAATTTTATAAGACCATGGGTCTTTCAGAAAACAGCATTGATGGAAATCACTGAAATACTGGGGAAAGTGATATCATTCCAAACTTGCTGTTGCTTTGGTCTTAGTTAGATGATTTTTAGTGATTAGTGATTGTATTAACCCTCAAGATCTTAGGTAGCGAAGAGAAACAGGACAGCAAGAGGCCTCCTAGTCATTGAGTTGAGCATCTCACATTCATAGGTATTCAGTTCAGAGAGAATCATAGAGAAGTAGGACTAGAACCAGAGTCATCTAGTCCAACCCCCTGCCTGAGACAGGATCATCTCAGATCATAATCTAAACTCTACATATAACTCCTGTCAACCCTGACACAACATAAACCTAACACCCTAACACCCTGCCACAGGTAAAGCAGGGGAACCACAGCAGCCAACATCCTGCTTCTATGAAATGTTGTCAATATATGCCCAGGAGATCCCTGGTAGAGGGCCATGCCCCCTACTTCAGAGGAAAGCAAAAACTCCCACAGTACATACCAATCTCATCATGGGGTAAATTCCTTCCTGACCCAAAATATGGCAATCAGTCTGAGTCTCCGTGGAGTGGCAAGATCTTCTAGCCAGGAACCTCTGGTTTTGGTCCTATCAGGAACATCTGCACACCCCAGTCAAAGTCCCTAGCCTTGACTGTAGCCAACACCCAGTGCCTCTGAAGAAGGCTTAAAAGCACCATGACACATGTAGCAGAAAAGGAGGGGAGAGGCAGGGAGGAGCAGGGGCAATTAGCAAAGCCCAGAAGCATGGGGAACACCCATTGTAGACCATGGGCATAGCTACACCTAGATTATCCCTGACCAGTGGCTGTTAAAAATCTTCTTGATCATCTCCAGTGATGGGGACTCCACAAGTTCCCTAGGTGTCTATCCCACTGCCTCACTGTTCTAACTGTGAAGTTTTTCCAGATATCCAATCTAAACTTACTTTGCTGCAACTTGAAGCCATTGGTTTGCATCATCCTCTCTGCAGTAGGAGAGAGAAGGTGCTTTCCCTCTTCTTTCTGGAAGACCTTCAAGTATTTGCAGACTGCTATCAAGTCATTGCAGAAATCACCATGTCAGACCATCACCTACAAAGAATAAAAACACCAAAACACCCTGTAAAGTGTTGGAGGTAAAATTTGGGACTCTTGTTGCTTGGTCACTGCAAAGTAGATAGGAAAGTAGTTGGTTAGCAAAAGATCCTTAGGATAAGGACCAAGCCCCAGTGTACAAAGGAAAGCTAGAAATCATATGTATCACTTTCATTAGTACATCTCAAAGCACATTAGAAAGCACATCGTGGTGCCCTGGCCCAACCCTGCCACTCTAAAAGAGTTTTTCACATATGTTTCTTCCCAGCTGCTGCTTTTTTCCATTCTTCACTGTCTTCCACTCTTAATCCTTTGGTCCTTCCTCCTAATCACAGGGTCTAACCCTCAGCATTCACTTCTAATTCTTCTCTCCTGCTGTGGAGCATCTCTGAAGGAAATCAGTTTGATGGTGACCAAACTGAATGCTTTTACTTCAAATTAATTGTCTTTCTTTACCTCAGCCATCTTCTTGGCTAGGAGCACTGTGTGTGCATGGGGGCGGGGTAGCCTTCCTCAGAGGCATTGGGTGTTGGCAGCAGCAAAGGCTGAGGAGTTTGACTTGTCTATGCCAATGCTCCAGCTGAGAGTTAATTCCAGATGTTCTTGGTTAAAAAGTCTAGCCCCTCTGCTCAGGGTCAGACTGATCATGATATATGGGGTCTGGAAGGAATTTTACCCTATGATCAGATTTGTACAGCGTATGGGGTTTTTGCCTTCCTCTGTAGTGGGGGGTGTGGCATCTTCCTTTGGATCTCTTGGGCATACTTTAACAACCCTCTTAGCAGTAGGACATTGGCTTCTATTGTGTCCCCCCCTCCCCCTCCCCCCTCTTAACTGGGTAGGTTAGGGTGTTATTTCTTGTGATTGTGTCAGGATTGACTGTGGAGTTTTACTAATAGGTTAGTCATTGAACTTGTATAGGATGGTTTGGGTAGGGATGATCATGCCTCATGAAGGGGGTTGGATTACATGACCTATGGAGGTCCCTTCCAGTCATTTTTTCAGTCATTCTAGAGACTTAATATCTAACTGAATCCCACACCCTGAATACCAGGCATCTTTAACCCAGTCCTCAATGCCTTCCTGTTTCTGCCCTTATTTTTCGTTCCCCACAGGATGTCACAAAGAGAAATCTCATAGAATAGCACATGCCCTTTCCTTTCCCCCCGGCTTGTCTTCAGGTCTTCCTTCCCTTCCTACAACACTCTTTTCCTTCTCCTCCATCACAGATACAGAAGTTTCTCTTTTGTCTCCCACTTGCCTCAGTGACTTCACTCCCCCCCATTCCCTCCTCTCTCTTACTCTTCATAACCTCTCACTCTTCCATTTAAAAGGAGCAGAATACCATGCTTCAGCCTTTTCCATCTAAAGCCCCACAACCATCATCTCATTTAACTCCTCATCTGTCATGTCAGATCCCTTTCACCCCTCTAAACTCATTGAATTCACTGTTTTAAATCAGTCTAGAGTTAGCTCCCTCTGATGCCATCCTAGACCCTCTACAATCTGGCATCAACCACTTGTACTCCCCTGAACATGCTCTCACCCAGGTCTCTATGAACCTTTTCCAAGCCAAGGTTCATGCACAATCCTCCATTATCATACTTACAGATCTATAGCTGTTTTTTAGTACACATGACCATGCTCTTCCTTTTCAAATGTTTGCCTTCCTTGGCTTCTTTCTGTCCTTTCTGGTTCTGCTCATGACACACTAACTGCTCTTCCATCGTGTCCTTCACATGATCCTCCTCTGCCCCAATCTGCATTCCCTTCAACTTCTTTCTTTGGATCCCATCTCTTCTCCATCTGGGTAAACTTATCCAAGAATATATTCATTTTTATACTGATAACCCACAGATGTACAGATCCGTGGCTTCCAAGCAAAACCATCACCTTGGCCCGTCTTTCTGATTGCCTCATGGGTGTCTAGCTATTTTCTTCAGCTCAACCTCCTCAAAGAACAATGTTTACACTCTTCCAAAATACCACAAAAGCTTCTCTCCCTCTTCCTCTTTCCATGTCTAACTTCTCACGTATATCTCTTACAGATTCTTTCTGCATTACATCTCTACGATACAACCACACAACGAAAACACTCATCCAGGTTCATCACAGCTCAGTTACTGCAATATCCTTTTTCCTGACTTTGACAAATGTAAACTTGTCCCAGTCATATCCATGCAGAATACTGCAGCAGAGATCATTTCCCCAGCCTGCTGGCTTACTTATATCAGCGCTCTTTTTGCATCATGCCATTGGTTCTCCCCCCTCTGTTATATCAAACACAGCTTTTTACTCTCAAGGCCTTTCACGATAGATCTCCAATCTACCTAGCATCTTTCATTCACAATCAAGGTATCGACTCCCACTTCACATCCCCCATGCAGCCAGATTTCTTTGCTCTCTGAGTAAATCTTTTAAGAAATAAAATGTTATGCTTTCTCCCATGCTGCCTCCTCGCACTCAGGAGCTCCCCATAAACACCAGCAAATCTACCTTGTTATTCTCCTGCAAAACCCTCATTAAAACTCTCATTTGTCATGATGCCTACAAGGAAAAAAACCCAACACTACAGCAGCTAGGTTTCTACTGTTGTTCTGCTCGGTGTTACTAACCCCGATCTCTCAGTTTTGTTGCTAGATTTAGTAACTAGATTTGGGGGTTTCTTAGTAAGAAAATATCAGTATTAAAAAGTCTGGGTCAGTTTATTATGTGTAATACCTGATCAATTGTCTAGTAGTCGTTTCTGATAAGTTTAAAAGGCCTATTCCTGACAATTGTTTCTGACACATTTAGAAGGCCGATGTAGCAAAATCTTGTGACTTTGAATCTGTTGTGGCTTTGTTTGGCAAATTTCTGCTTCCAGGAACTGGCAATGCTGATCATGCTGACCAATACTGTCCTGTTATTTCCTTATATTGGTCTCTATGAGTGTATTGATCTTGAGGTATCAGATTTACCCAAAGAACCTTGTCTGCCTATGTCCTGAGACCAACATGCCTACAACCTGCACCTCTGTATCCATTTTGTTACTTGTATTATATCTGTAAAAGTGTTTGGAAAAAGGTCATTTTTTATTACATGTTTGTAGTGCAAAGTGGTCCCGGATATGATAGCCCAGATGAGATGGATGCAATTACATGCTAAAACTGGAACTCATGCAAAATTTAAATCCTCAAATCACCCACTCCAGGGCCACCTACCCTTGAAAGCCCCTAAGGACAGCTAGCTTCCATAGGCCTTTAAAGTCTGGCAGTGCTAAGAAGTGCCTCTATCTTAACAGTGTTCAGAGGTTCAATGAGTAAGCTGTGTTGGGATGCACAACCTAGGTTTTTCTGTGCCTGACTTCTAACCTGAGAGACTTAGGCCCAGTGGTGTTTTCAAAGGAAGCCAACTAGACCAGGTACACAAAAATACTGAGCCGAGATATTGCTTTAAAAAAAAAATCAGAATCCATGGAACAGGAGAAGATAGTGCCCCCTCTTTTTTATCCATTTTTTCAGTGGTTAGATCACTCACCCAGGATATGGATTATACTTCATGATATTCAAATAACCATTACCCAAGAGACGGCTCTATTCATCCTGCAACAGGCTGTTCTGTAATGGGGGAGTTCTCAAACCCTTCTGTTGAAATTGTACCAAATTGCATCAAAGTTTTCAAGATTTGATGAGTCGGAGAGAGTGAACAAGAGGGAATGGATACCTTGCAGAGTAGATAAGACCTTTGATTGGTGTCCCTGCACCAAGGATTATTCCATTAGTTAATTGCTGTATCATAAATACACTTTCAGCCCAGGAACTGGTCTGACCAGTAGGCTACAGAGTTTTGCTTATGCCCACTTCTCCCAACACGACAGATCTTAAATTATTTTATGTATTACAGAAGCATTTAAACAGGAGGGGTTTACAGAGTCTGCTACTCCAAAGTGGTTTGGTTTTAGGGCAATCTCCTTGGTGAAAGGGGGTAATTTATATTGAGTGGAGGTGTGACTTGAACCCAGACCTCCCACTGGGCTTCTGGATACAAAAGATGGGGACCAGCTCCTCTGCCCACCTTTTGCAGCTCCCATCTAAGGTGTCTGAGGGCATCTTGTCCTGACCCAGACATATCCATACACACTGCCTATGTGCCTCTGCCCCCGAACACAGAAGTGTGCCAGGAAGGCTGCTCCAGGGATCCTTCTGCAGCTGCTCTCAGGACCTTGGTCCCATTGTGCTTGAAAACAGCCACCCATGCCAGGACATACTGTTGTCACAATAGAGGTGTACCCCCTGCACTGTCTCTTCCTCCTCTGTGTAAGAAGCCTAGGCATCTGATTAAGGGCTGTCTTTGTCTCAGTAGGCCAGGAACTTACCTCTCTTTTTTTTAATCTGGGCCTCTGGAAATTAGTATTCAGCAATGTGAAGATCCATAAAAAATGTTGCAGAGTCATGTCCCAAACGCTTTTGTAATATTGGACCAAGCTATCTTTTTTTTTTTTTTTGTCTAGCGCATAGCTTTGTTCGCAAACCCAGAATCAGGCAGAGTCATAGGCATTAACTACTGTATTCATTAAAGTACATTTGTGTGGAATGTAAGATTTATATTAATAGTTCCTACATAAAGAAATACTCAAGAGAGAGGCAGAGTTTATGTAACATAAAAAGCAGGGAAGCTTTATGTAGCGCTGTTCAAGGTAAATGGAGCCGTTGTGGAGATGAAGACTGAGAAAGGAATTGACACAATGGTGAGGGCTGAAAAGACTACATACAACCTTTGCTGCTGCTTAACATTGTACCCAAAACATTCCATGCTAATTTAAAAATAATATTAAAAAAGTATTCAGAATTCCTGGTACAATAAATGCCTCACTTTAAAATGATAGCTAACAGCAGTTTAAAATAAGAATTTGCACATCAGTATCCATTGAAAAGCCTGCCTACATCCCTGCTTCAAGTATATGAAGATAGACAAGTAGGAATTTATGTTGGGACAATCTGGTTAGTAAGCATGGGTGCATCTACATGTACGCTTTAATTCGCATTGGCTTATTTTAACACAAAGGGCATTTATTCACATACTTTATTTTAACACAAAGGGGATTATTTTCACAAAGGGCATTAATACACATATTTTTTTGCGCTGCCAACATGACGCGCAATGTCATGTCAGAATGACACAATGCACAGCATCACCATTTTCTGCACACTGACATGCATTTCACCACTTATACAACTGGATGCTTTGCAGCACCGGGTGCATTTCAAACTGCCTGGCGCTGCAGTGCTTGCCTTTGTAAAAATGCCCCCAAAATCATGCTCTTTAGCTAATGTACATTAAATAGGCTAGTGTGCATTTTTTTAGTACCTCAGAATGGAGGTACTAGTTTTAATGCTCATTACCTAAAGTGCATTAATGAACATGTAGATACACCCCCATAAGCCCGGATTGTATTCCCTTTTGTACTGGCACATAACTAGCAAAACTGTATTTTTTTATATTAATCTAATTGCTTAATAATAAAAGGGAACCTCTATTTAAGAGCCTATATTTTTAACTCACGAAATATTTAGAAGATCCCATTTTTTGGCTCTTATCTCACATTAGCCATGTAGCGAGATCCACTGGGTCTTGGTCCAGCTCTGACAGAAAGTGCTAATAACTATAGATCTGCCTATCTAGCTATTTTATGTTTAGGTATTGACCCCAGTCAATAAATTCAGAGATAATCAATCTGAATTCAAACTTTTCTGTTTCGTGGTTGGAAGTAAGAAGAGGGATGTGAGTGAGATGCTGAGGTTTCAAATCTGGTTTAGATGCATTTAGAGTTTCTTTCCCCCGCCCCATAAAGTGGCACTGTAACTATGCGACTATTGCTATTTATTGTTACAGTAGAAGATAGGAGGCCTTCTTCATAGATTGATGCTCAGTGTGCCAGATGTTCTTCATACACATAGTAAGAGACAATCTCTACTCTGAAGAGCCTACAATCTAAAGAGACAAGTCAAATAAAGCAAACATCATTATCTGCATTTACTGATGAGAAGCAGACAGGTGAAGAGACTTGCCCGAGGTCACACAACAAGTCTTTAGCTACAGATTGGCATTGAACCCAGGCTACCTGAAACACAGTCCAGAGCCGTAATTACAACATCTGCCTTCCTGCCAGCCAGTAAGAACACTGTTCAAATGGAGAGAAGATACTAGGGCCACCTATTACCCACTCCTGCTCGCACAGAGACCAGAAATACACTTCTGACTTCCTCACAAATCCCAATTAATGATGCCGCTGAATTTCCCGTTATTGACCTTGAAGGCAAGTTCTATACTTCCAAACTACTTGTCCTATCCATCCAGGCCCATAAATGTCAGTTGGCGCCTAAGGAGCAGTCTGAGTCACTTTGCACATTCCCGATGATTGCAGGATTACTGCTCCTTGGCTGCTTAACAAAGGGTGATCTTGCTAACGGTGGCTGGCTGCTCTCCATGGAAGTTGTGTGCATGTTTGTTCTCCACTGTCCTTAGACAGCAACAAAGCAATTCTATTGCACTGGGAACTAGTTCAGAAACCATTAAGTACCAATATGAGGATCTCCTCAGATGGCTAAATTTACTATTAACAGCACAACAGAGAATAAAGCAACCCCCACTGTAATTCTAAATGGCAAACAGCAACAGAAGTTGCATAACTACAGCATTTGTAAAAAGTATGCGAGGAAAAATGGGAATGATAGTAATGGACATCTCTGAGGTGGCATGATCAAATGAGGCTGTGAAGATGCAATGATCTGATCTTGTCGGCACTATACATGGTGTTTATAAAGGGGTGTATCATTATCCCATCTCTGTTTTTGCTTTTCTTTGCAGGGATGTTAGATGAAACAACTGCTAACCCAGCTCTGGGAATGAAGATTAGATTCTGTTCAGGCAAACTTTTTATCTTCCTTTTTGTGTGAATAACCAAAGGTGCTGGAAGCTCTTATTCGAGAACTGTCCTCTGGGAATAACTGCAGCACATACAAGTATCTCATTCTAAGAAAAAAATCTGTAGATTATGACATTTTTGTTCTGTAACTGGCAAAGTTACAAAAACCAAAGTTGGGTTTTGATCATTAGTATTTCGATGACACAGGCAATACATCCTTCACTGACAAACATATGCTACAGTATATTGCATGAAATACCAGGGGAGGGGCAACATGATAAATGGTGACATAATCCACCTAGTTAGCTGTCCTCAGTAAAACCAGTTAAAGGAAAACATGAGACTTCCCATACTGGGTCAAACCCATGGTATCTCTAATAACTTGTTGTCAGATGTAGCCAGCTGCTTCTGAAAAAGGTGTAACAAATCACGTGGAAAACTTAGTATATTCACATTATCATATACAAGGCTAAAGTGTGATTTGAACATAATCTCTAAGGCCAGGTACACACATTGCACTTTTACCAGTATAAGTGATCAGAAGTGGTTCTATACCGTGACAGAACAAAAGTTCGGCACACTTAAACTGGTTTTAATATGGCAGAATCTGGTCTAGGATGTGTTACCCTGCCTCGCCAAAGGGCAAATGCGTGCTCTTTTCACCACCGATCTAAAGTACACCACTTACAGAGAGTCACGTAACTGAGACTGATTCCACATCAGGCTTTTTGAATGACAATACATAGCCTAAGAGTGTTCTTCAAGGAGTTGAAGTGATACGGATTCTACTTTATTGGTTTGTTTTTAACAATAAGTACAAATAACTATCAGAACAATTTATCAAGGACTGTGATGGATTCTTCATCTCTGGAATATTTTAGATGAGATGGCATACCATCTGCCTTGAGAAGATATAGTGCAGTTATGCACAGCTCCTAGACTTGAGTCAGGAATTAATTCAAAAACATCTATTATATTATAGAATCAAAACTTCATAGAAAATTAGGGCTGGAAGGGACCTCAGGAGGTCATCTAGTATAACCCCCTGCTCAAAGCAGCACCATCCCCAACTAGATCATCTCCAGCCAGGACTTTGTTTAGCTGGACCTTAAAAACCTCCAAGGATGTTGATTCCACCACCTCTCTTGGTAACCCATTCCAGTGTTTCACCACCCTCCTACTGAGAAAGTTTTTCCTATTATTCAATTTAAAGTTCCCTTGCTGCAACATGAGCCCATTGCTCCTTGTCTTGTCATCTGCCCCCACTGAGTACAGTTCAGCTCCATCCTCTTTGCAGCCCCCCTGCAGGGAGATGAAGGCTGCTATTCAATCCCCGCCTCAGTCTTCTCTTCTGTAGACTAAATAAGCCCAGTTTTCTCAGCCTCTCCTCACCAGTCATGACCCCCAACCCTGAACCATTTTTGTTGCCCTCTGCTGGACTCTTTCCAATGTGTCCGTATCCTTTCTGTAGTGGGGGACCCAAAACTGAACACAGTACTCCAGATGTGGCCTCCCCAGTGCTGAATAGTGGGGAAGAATCACTTCCTTTGACCTGCTGGCAACACTCCTACCAATACAGCCCTGTATGCCATTAGCATTCTTGGCAACAAGGGCACACTGCTGGCTTATATTCAGCTTATTGTCCGTTGTCACCCCCAGGTCCTTTTCTGCAGAGCAGCTGCCCAGCCCGTCGGCCCCCAGTCTATACTGGTGCATGGCATTGTTCTGTCCTAAATGCAGGACTTTGCACTTGTTCTTGTTGAACCTCATGAGATTTATTTTGGCCCAATCCTCCAATTTGTCAAGGTTATTCTGAATCCTAGCCCTACCCTGCACCATATCTACTACTTCTCCCAGGTTGGTGTCATCTGCAAACTTGCTGGGGGTGCACTCCATCCCATCTTCCAGGTCACTGACGAAGACATTGAACAAAATCAACCCCGGGACCAACCCTGGGGCACTCCACTTGATACCGGCTGCTAACTAGACATAGAGCCATTGATTACTACTGCCTGACCCCAATGCTCCCGCCAGTTTTCTATCCACCTTACAGTCCATTCATCCAGCCTGTACTTCCTAAGCTTGCCTGCAGGAATGCTGTGGCAGACCGTATCAAAAGCCTTGCTGAAAACAAGGTATATCACATCCACCAGTCTCCCCGCATCCACAGAACCCGTCATCTCATCATAGAAGGCAATCAGTTTGGTCAGGCAGGACTTCCTTAGTGAATCCATGCTGACTGCTCCTAATCACCTTTTTTCTTCTCCAAGTGCTTAGAAATGGATTCCTTGAGGATCTGCTCATGTGTTTTCCAGGGACTGAGGTGAGGCTGCCTGGTTTGTAGTTCTCTGGATCCTCCTTCTTCCCGTTCTTAAATGTGGGCACTATGTTTGCCCTTTTTCAATCATCTGGGACCTCTCCTGATCAACATGAGTTTTCTAAGATGATGGCCACCAGTGACTCTGTAAACACATCAACCAACTCCCTCAGCACCCTCGGTTGCATCCCATCTGGCCCCATAGACTTGTAGACATCCAGCTTTTCTAAGTAGTCCCAAACCTGTTCTTTCACCACTGAGGGCTACTCACCTCCCCCCCAAACTGTGCTGTCAGGTGCAGTAGAGCTGACCTTGCCTGTGAAGACGGAGGCAAAAAAGGCATTGAGCACTTCAGGCGTTTCTGCATCCTCTATCACAACATTGTCTCCCCCATTCAGGAAGGGACCCACACTTCCCCTGATTCTCCTCTTGCTACCAACAAACTTGTACAAACCCTTCTTGTTACCCTTCACATCCCTGGCTAGCTGCAACTCCAATTGTGCTTTGGCCTTCCTGACTTCACCCCTGCCTGCCCAAGCAAAGCTCTTATATTCTTCTCCAGTTGTTTGTCCTAGTCTCCACCTCTTATAAGCTTTCTTTTTGGAATTTAGTTTATTGAAGAGTTTCCTGCTAAGCCAAACTGGTCTTCTTCCATACTTGCTAGTTTCCCTGCACATTGGGATGGTTTGTTCCTGCACTCTCACTAAGGCTTTTTTAAAGTATAGCCAGCTCTCCCGGACGCCTCTCCCCGTCAGACTGGCCTCCCAAGGGATCCTGCCCACGAGTTCCTTGAGCAAGTCAAAGTCTGCTTTTCTGAAGTCCAGGGTCCTTACTCTGCTGCTCTCCATCCTTCCTTTCCTCAGGATCCTGAACTCAATCCTCTTGTGGTCATTGCTGCCCAACTTGTCATCCACTACTACATTCCCCACCAATTCTTCCCTGTTTGTGAGCAGCAGGTCAAGAAGAGCATGGCCCCTAGCTGGCTGCTCCATCTCTTGTACTAGTAAGCTGTCCCCAGCACTCTCCAAAAACGTCCTGGATTGCCTATGCACTGCTGTATTGCCCTCCTTGCAGATGTCAGGGTGATTGAGGCCCCCCATAAGAACCAGGGCCTGTGATCAGAAAACTTCCACTTGTCCTTGTTGAACCTCCTTCTTCAGTCCATCCAGTCCTGAGGAAATAAAGAACATTTCTCTAACAGGAACTCATTGCTTTTTAGTGCATTTCTTTCTTACATCTGGGGCAGCAGTGGTAGGGATGTTTCAGTGTTTTGGTTTCAAAATGGATTAGATGGATCAAATATATATATATATTTTACATTCAAAATAGAAGAATAATTTTATTCCAGTTTAGAATAAAAACAAAGTAATTCATCCCCCCCCAACAAATTGAAAATGTGAAAAATATCCTTTTCAGTCAATCAAAATATTTTGTTTCAACTTCCAATGTTTTAATTTTGAATTTGATTGAATACAACTAAAGGAACAATTTGAACTTAAAAATGATTGCAAGCTACAAAAAATGAAATTCAATATTTGGAAAATATCACAACTGGTGGCTTGGAATATTCTTGTTTGTTTGTTTACTAATGGAGAATTCAAGAAAACTGAGAGTTATTCATGGTACAGCTTCTTGTCCCTAAATCTTATTTTATGTTTATAAACCTCATCTATATGAATATTGTATATAAAAACAAAAATATAAAATGTTTCTAAACGGCTTGGAGACTGGCTGTCTTGACATTACTGAGATTTTCATGGAAAAAAAAATGTTCATTTCCATTACAAATGTGTGGGGTATTTTTTTTTTTTAGGGAACAACTGAAAACACTATTTTTCTTATTTGTATTTTTGGTGAAGAAAAACAAAATGTGTTGCTTTTTCTTTTCCTTCTGTTTTCTTTTGTGTCAAAACTTTTTCTTAATTTATTTTATTTTTTTAAGAGAATTTTTAAAAACATTTTATCACTTTTTTTTTTTCTGGGCAAATAACGTATTTTCCTACCAGCTATAACTAAATGCCTGACAGGCCTTTGACAGAATGTCACAAATCAGCTTCCGCAGCCAAGAATGGACTTATGAACCTATTAAACTCACAGTCTTTGGCTATGAAGCACCAGCCATCATCATTAATTATTATTATTGCATCCACTGACATTCTCAGGAAAATAAAAAAAGCAAACGACTCCATGAAAGCCCCTATCTATTGCTGGTCAGCAAAAGACAGGTGTTTTGCTTCTATTTTTGTTAATAAAAAATTAATCTAAAGGTAAGACTGCAGGTAAATCAGTAGTGTGGTTGCTCATGTGCCTTCTGTATTGCCATCTACACATTGAAAGCTCTTTTGGGCAAGGACTGCTGCATCTTTATGTGCTTGTGCAGCACCCAGCACAATGATCCATTTGCCCCTAGACTCCAGCATCAAACCCTTCCCCCACAAAATAAATAACAGGTGTAGGACAAAAGCGATATGTTATTTTGGATGCGTCACTTTTTGGGTATCCAGAACAAGATCCTGTTAAAGGGACCTAGTGATTGCAAAGCGTCTGTCCAACACTTCTCTGAAACCCAGTCTCTTTGAAAGAATCTTTGTGGGGCGGGGGGAGGATAGATCACAAATCATTAGTTACCTTTGGAAATTTCAGTTAGGATGACACCATATTGAACACTCAGCTAGAAAGGGTCATTGAAAGACCAAGCAGATATATTTCTCCCAGGATTTGAGACATCAGAGTACTAAGCCGTGGATTTTTATTCTTGTTACCGGCTACTGGCTTCCTGAAGCCATGTAATAGTAGCAAAACAAAGCAAGCAAACAGACAAACAAAACCAGTGAGGGATGTTTGATTTAGAGATTAAAATTCATAGACCCGTAGACTGAATTCCTTTTCCAGAACTCTAAATTGCTGCCTTCCTAGGCGCATTCTCCATGTTATACCAGTACCTTCAATAGGCTCTTTCTCTTTTATTAGAGACATCAAATACATCTTTGAGTTAAAGTTATGCTATGTTTCCAATTAGTTGCGTTCACTTTGGTTCAAATTTTAGGTGCTTCAAAAAAGAAAAACTGGAGGAGGGCATAGTGAACCTGTGATTAGGTCAAAACATTTGCCTGCCAACACTGCATTTCCAGATGAAAAGCAAAGATGTGAGGAAGCAGCAGTCAAGGTTAATTTTTTTTTGTTGGTGTTCTACTTTGTTTTATGGATCAGAGACCGTCTAAAGTGTAAAGTTGCAAGCTACAAATGCTGCAGAGCATATTCTTTTCTTTATTTTAAAGTCACAGGTTTGATTTCCTACATCGATTGGTCTCCACCCATCATAAAAAGCTGCTAGGTCATCTTCATGCTAAGATAAGAGTGATCCCTACTCTGAATTGTCTGGTGTTTTGCTCCTCATGTAGCACATCCACTTTCAATATGTTCCATAATAGATGCCATGTCACACCTATAGTGCAGTTGCTTTAAAATATGCATTAAAAATAATAACGAATGCATTAAAAATAATAGGGCCAAGTCAACGGCCATGGTATCCATTGCTGCCTATAAGTGGTTGAAGCCATGAAGCCATGTAGATTAGCATCAACTGAGATGTGACACGGGATGCCTGGGACTACAATATCCAAAGGAAAGGTATTCATTGCACCTATGTCTATAGACGGGGTGGAAGGAAGGTGTCTTTTTGCATCATCTGTATACAGGATTGAGTGGAAAGATTGTGTAGCTCAGACTCACTTTGTGAAAAGATATCCTTAGTAATCTTTCAGCTTTGATGAAAAAAAAAAAACATAGAGTTTCTCCACTGCACCTGTCTGCATGGGCCACAGAAATTACAGTCAGGGAAGACCTGTTAGATACTCTCTTATTTCTTCTTTGAAGAAAGGATGATAATTGCCTGCAGTAAAATTTCATGGATATTTGCCTGCATCTAGCATTTAGGAGACCTCCCCCCCCCAACATTTCCTCAAACAATGGTGTAAACAGAGCAGGGCCATCGGGGCATCCATCTCAGCACTGACTTGGGGAGAGATGAAAGAAATGCCTGCTGCTGCTGTGGCGCAACTCTGCCAGGGGCATGCTGGTAACCAGAAGTCACTGCTGGTCTTCTGTGTAGCAGCTCTTTCTAATGCAAGGCCATGTTACTGTGCCTCTGGCTCAGGAATTAAGTATAAGGTCTCCCCCATCCTTTCTACTGGCAAAAAAAGTCATACTTCCCAGCTATGTCTATCTTGGACTTGAGCAGAAAGAGCTCCTTCCACTCCTCCCTCGATTTTGCCTATGTGTCCTTATGCTTTGGTGAACTCTTCTGTGCTCACCACCCACCTCCCGTGCCCTCGTGAGGCTGAGTGCCCAACAAGCCCACTCAAGTTCTCTCCGTTTTGTGCATGCACAGGTTTGGATGTGCACAACAGTGACACTAATCATTGCACTGAGGATCATTTGTAAAATCTGGAGCATGTGAAGGAGAGAACAGGATCAGGGGTGACCATGCAGGGCAAACGAGTGGCCCTTGTCTCCGCAGAGAATTCGAGAGCGCGGGGGGGATTCTTGCTTGAACAAGGACACAGTGAAACCCCATGCAAGAACCTGAGGATCGAGCCTGAAATGGGATGGGTCTGATGGGAAAAAAGGAAGAAAAACCTTCCCCTGGGATTCAGCTGTAAATCTGAATAGTTTTATTAAAGAAAGGTGCCGAACAATGTCACAATCTTGTAAAGCTCTTAGCAAGTCCTGGAAGCACGGTTGAGGAGCCCAATCCCCCTCCCCATCCTCCCCTCCAAACCCAGTGAAATCATTTAGCATCTGACAGGACCAAATGCTATTGCAGCAGGGTTCAAGTGGGCCGAAAATAATAGACAGCCCTATTTCCAAATAGTTGTGGTGTTCAAGAGCCCCTTTACTTTGGGCTGACAGTTCCTTAGCAACAGCTATTAGCAAGCAGCTGCAGATCCAATCAAATTATGAACTTGGACAATCTTCTTTGTACATGTCTTAAAGAAAAATCCCTGGCTCTAAAATATAAAACATATTGACAATTATACACTAGCCCCGGATATAACTTTTCCCTGCAGTTCTTCAGGAGGGCAGTTGTGCTGAGCAGTCTGCCTGCGCGCGTGGAAAAATCAATTTCATAAGAGATATATCTTCATGTGTCATGATCCAATGTAGGATAGTGGCCTTTCATGTCTATTTAGCTTACAGCAAATTTAAAGCTGTAACTTTTAATTCCCGGTGATATTCGCAGTAAAATAATGTAACAATTAAACGGGATCTCTTTCTTCGTTGTCTGACTATAATCAACTTCCAGGGATGACCTTGAGAGATCAGGCATTCTTCTTGGTTTAAGTGCCATTAGCAATATTTTTTTTTTTCAGAAAGCAAACCACTTAGGTAGTTGGCAAAAAAGTGCCGATAAAAATCTACTCTTGGCTACTCAGTAAATTGCATTGCACTATCTACTTGCCAGCTGAGGGTGAAGAACATTGTATATTAAAAGATTTTCATTGTGTAATAATGTGAACACCAGCAGCAGTAATTATAAAATCAATAATTCGTAATAAATATGTCCTCCTTATATAATTACTAAATGATTGCAAAACCAATATTATGCACTAGTTAGAATGGAAAAGGTTGCTGCTAAAGACTTTCTATATTACACATTATTGTTCAACTCTTAAACACCCTTGGTCAAATGAAGCATAGCTTCATCCTCATCAGAATTAAGCTAAATGCTATTTCAGTTTGATCTCCTTAAAAAGTATTTGATTCATGGAAAAACTAATTACCGGATTAAAATGCAACAAAAAAGTGACTTAAACGCACGCTGCTAAACACCATTTATTGTGAACAGGGAAACAAAGAAGAATAGATCTGATCCTATAAGGAATCTGCTTTTTAAATTATTGGTCTTACTTTATGGCTGCATCTTTGTGGTCCCTGGGAACCCTGAAACCCTCAGCTGTTCATCATGGCTATGTGTTTTTACATATTTCACAGGCTTTCCTTTTTTGCCTCTGGTGGCAATTTCTGCAGCTGAGATAACAGGAAAGCTGGGCTTTTTTGCGGGATTTCCACCTTTCAGGGGACTGAACTAAAGCATGAAGGCCAAATAGTTTGTTATTTCAGTCCCGCAATTTCCTCCCAAGGCTTATCACAATAGCCTTTGAATTAGCATAAACATGAATGCAAATGCAAAGTGCCACATGGGGACCCACAGGTAAATTCTAGAACACTTCACAGCCTCCCTTGTGCAGCATAGGCCCACCATGAAATAATAACTGCTATGTACCAAAAGAGATGTGCATATGGAAAAAAAACCAACAACCAAAAAAACCCTTGGCTCTACAGGAAGCTAGATGATCAGGAGCCTTCCCCTTGCTTTTTGTAAGGTGCCAGCCATCTTTTTCATCTTCTCTATAAACAAGTGGTCAGTTTGAGTTGCTCAGCATATGCAGGGGTCTCTCAGATGAAGCACCCTCCCTAGAATCACACTGATTTTTATAATACCTGCCCTATTTTCCCTTTTCCATTAATATAGATGCAGGTCAGGTTTGCTGGCAGCCAGCCTCACCCAGGCCCTCAGTCTGATGGTCCAACACTCGCCCAACATATAAAAAGTTCTGTGGCTGCCGTCACATGTGAGCATTTGATAAAAACACTTGCTTGGCAGGGAAGCTCAGTTTGCAAATATAAAAAGTTCCTATTGCTTCTGAGCCTAGAATAGCTTAATTACATACAATGGAGGGAATTAAAAGCAAGTAAAAATAGGACAGTGAGGGATAATAAAATAAATACTACAGCTTTCAACCAGGCTGGGAGAAATCAGAGGGGAATCATAATGTCAGTAATTTTGAGGGATTGGCTATAACAAGGGTGGGAGCATGTCTTGTCATGGAAATGTTAACAAGTGAACATAGCCATGTTCTAATGGGGCAGAGGAAGTCACGTTCTGTTTGCCCCGGGCTTAGATTAGACTTTATGGGTGTAAGCTATTTTGGATATTTCTCTTCTATGACTGTAATAGCCTTGCAACTTTTAATGATTTGTGTTACCATTCTGTTTTGCAGCTGGAGAAATGAGGTACACAAGACATACACAGGGCACAGACACGGTCAGATAATCTGGGAGAATTCTCCAGGTTTATTTTCCTGATAGAAAGCTTACTTGGAGACACTGAACAGATGAAATGCTGAGGCTCTGCAGAGCAAAGAGCTTGCAGTAGTGAAACTGCACAGCCAGGGGAAGGCTGTGCACACATCTCAGCCTGCTCTGCAGGTTTCCAAGTCATCCTGGTGACCGATGGCACCAGTGCACAGGACAGTCCTGATTAGCTGATCATTCAGCCTCTGTTTCCCTGCAACACAATGTGGTATTGTGAAGGGGATGTATTCTGCTCTGGAGCAGAAAAGTCCAGTGCCATTTTTACTCTGGCAAAAAATTCCTAAACATTTGGTATCTCCTGGGAGAGTAGCAAATCTCCCAGGAGAAACTGAATGTCTGTCCATAGCCTAAGTAAATCTCTCAAGGCCTGACAAGAAGCCTGTAGAAAAGTACAGTATGAAATCCCTCTCTCCCAATGTTCAGGGTACTATATCAACTCCCATTCCTCCTCCAGGAACCCAAACCAAAACTCAAGTTAAGATGTGGGTTTGGTTTCAGCAATGGCCAAAACTCAAGAGGTTTTTGGACACTATGGATGAAATTCTATTTCCCTTTGTGCATCTAAGTGGCAGTTTTCTAGCCATCTACCTAGCTGTTTTGGCCTTGGCTTTATGATTTGGATGCCTAAGTGTGTGTGTGCAGACTGAGCATGCCCTGTAGGTACATACAATGGCTAGGTATGTATACATGTATGTGAGCATAAGTCCTGTAAAAATGACAAGGGTGATAGATAGTCTCATATTTTAGCCTCAGTAGTTGAGTGTTAGGGCACTTACACAGGAATCTGGAAACTCACAACTTCTAGCCTCACATTTTGCCCGGAAAGAAGATCAAACCTAGACCCCGGATTGCACAGTATGGTGTACTCTAGCCATCAGACCAGGTGCCAGGCATTATTCAGGTTATCCTTTCTGTGCTCCTTTTGAGGCTGAGCTACTGCTCCTTGCATGCAGTAGTCATGAGATAAAATACATTGTAAGCAGTGCATTGGGAAAGTTTTTTTTCCCCTTATGGGATCAAAGATCCTGCCTAGAATCCAGTGCCCTCCCCATTCCACAGGATCAGGCATCCTAATGCGTACCATACCTTTGGCTTGACCTCTTCATTCTGGGTCCATGTATTTTCTCCCTCTCATGGGTTGTTTGGGGTTTTTTGTCGGTGGGGGGGGCAGCTTCTAAAGGAGCACTGTGGAGGAGACTAGACGAGATCTGTGGACTGGTATGATTAAAAATTGTTCTGGGAAGTCAGAAATAGGAAGGTTCAAATCTCCTTAGTGATGTGGGGTATTATAATCTAGTTTTCTAGCTACCTCGGCAAGTACCCTATCTAAGTGAAACACGTTTAGCTATCCTTCTTCCTCTTTGAAGTCTAATATCTGCTAATCATAGGTTTTAGGCTGGCAAAACTTGCATAGCTCAGATGCAGATATGCATCCAAAATAGGTGTGGATACCTAGCTGTGTACACCCCTAGTTTACATGTCTATGGTTAAAGAGGAACACTAGTTCCAGTCACGCATAAATGCTGAAAATTGCACTTACAAGGCTAGAAAACTGCCATTTAGATGCACAAAACTTTCTTCCCCATATTATCACCTTTTCTCGAACAGATTTCTGCCACCGTGGCTGAAGCCTGGCATGAATGGGAACGTGCAATATGAGGAACCTCAAAAAGCCTTTTGAGGCACCGTGAAATGCATGCAGTGTTTGTGATCCTGTTTGCCATGCTGCATATTTGCAGCGCAGTGGCAAAATTAGATACTGGGAAATCCCAGCATCGAAAAAACCCACAGCAGAAAAAATCAGTGCAATATGGTGCAGCTCACATGGCAGCAGCATTTGCCACCTAAAACCAGAGCCTGTCTGATTAGAGCCATGCTCCTGCACCAGCCAGTCTCTTTGCACTCGGATCACTGCTGCTGTAGACCCAGAGGGCCCCCAAGACTGATCCAGGATGCCCCCAGGACTACAGGTAAGGCTGCTGGAGCTAGCCCAGGTGCTGGTGCAAGCCTCCCCTACCTCACCTGGGAAAATTTGCCACACACCAGAGTGCATGTTCAGGGGTGTGCATGGGGATAACTAGCAATGGCATAAATATATGCCACTGCTATTTGTCCCCGGGGAAATGCAAGTTCCCACTCATGGGGATTTGCTCAGCGAGTCATATTTGAGACACAATCAAGTAACAGAGCATTTCCAGTAGTTGACTTCACTCCAGAACAGCAGAAGTGGGTTTGTTTTGAATCAATTGAATTCAAACTTCCCTAAAATTCATAGAGATTGGGAGGATGGGAGGCTCAGGACCATCTCTTATTTAAACATCAGAGTATGCAGTTCTCTGTTTTTTAGGTTGCTGCATTGTACCCATCCCTGAGGTATCTGGGCTATTTCCATATTAGAGATATGTAGCATGATTGCTCACTTGTTGTTTATTTTGCTGGCAGAATAGACTCCAATGCTCATTTATCATCTTGCATCTTCAAAGTACTTCTCTAACATTAAGCAATTCCACCAACACTCCTAAGGGGCAGAGCAGTATTATTATTCTCGTTTCACAAAATGGGAAACTGACACACTGAATGGTTAAGTAACTTGATAAAGACCACAGAGGGAGTCCTTGTCACAGCCAGGAGTAAGAGTCTGGATAATCTGTAGCTAGGCCACTGGGTTTCTCTGTAGGCACAAATACTTCAGTCCCTTGTAACTAGTTTCATCTCATGTGAACTTCTGATTCTAGACTTGCGTGATGGATCATTCTTTGTGCCATCTGTCTGCACTGGGATGAATTTAATCCTCTATTGTGCAAAACATCAATTAATTAGTAGAAGTCACCGTATCACCTTCAAATACTCATCAGATTGTATTGACTCTGATTCATTATAACCGTTAGATTATAACCCAGTGAAATGAAGGGAGAAAGGGCTTGTATTAATGTGCAGTCTCATATCATTTAAAACAACCAAGAGTAGCGGGCACAATGCAGAAGATACAGGGCAAAAGTATAGGACCTGTATTAGTGAAGAAGAAAGATACCATGATCATATCTTGGTTTTTGCCTCTTCTCACTTAAAAAAAAAAAAATATATGAATATGTAGACAACAAGTTAAAATGAATTTGGTTTAAATAAAAAAGGGCATGCTGCTTCAAGAAAAATGAACAGGTTACAATCGGACCTAGACAGGTTACAGGGGTGGGAAGAGGAGAATAGGATGGGATTCAACACCAACAAGTACAAGGTGCTGCACCTGGGGAGGAAGAACCAGCACCATACCTACAGCCTGAGGGACTCCCTTCTCAACCAGGCAGAGGCAGAAAAGGATCTTGGAGTCATCATTGATGCCAAGATGAACATGGGCCGGCAGTGTGGGGATGCAGTCAGGAAGGCCAACTGCACCTTGTCGTGCATCCACAGATGCATCTCAAGCAGGTCCAAGGAGGTGATCCTCCCCCTCTATGCGGCACTGGTCAGGCCACAGCTGGAGTACTGCGTCCAGTTCTGGGCGCCGCACTTCAGGAGGGATGTGGACAGCATGGAGAGGGTCCAGAGGAGGCCACTCGCATGATCAGGGGACAGCAGGGATGGTCTTATGAGGAGAGACGACGGGACCTGAACCTGTTCAGCCTCCACAAGAGAAGGCTGAGGGGGGATCTTGTGGCCTGTTACAAACTAGTCAGGGGGGACCAGCAGGCATTGGGGGAGTCCCTGTTCCCCCAAGCACTGCCAGAAGTGACCAGGAATAACGGTCACAAGCTGGCAGAGGGTAGGTTTAGGCTCGATATCAGGAGGCGCTACTTCACAGTCAGGGTGGCTAGGATCTGGAACCAACTTCCTAGTGAAGTGGTGCTGGCTCCTACCCTGGGGGGCTTTAAGACAAGGCTGGACAATCACCTGGCTGGGGTTGTTTGACCCCGATACTCTTTCCTTTCATGGCAGGGGGTTGGATTTGATGATCTGCTCAGGTGTCTTCTGACCCTACTAACTATGAAACTATGAAACATGTCCATAGTTGGAGCAAGGAGATCAGACATGTAGAAAACATACATTTCATATGCCGTTGGTTTGCAAAAGTCTATACTATTACACAGAAAAAAATGCACTCTGTGAAGAACAGTTTTGAAAAAACGCACAAGCAGCTCCAAAAAGCTATATATCTAGACCAGGGGTTCCCAAACTATCATATGCCTCCCCCTGGGGGTATGCAAGACATCTCTGGGGGGTGCGTGAGAGAAATTGTGTAATGGTGGATTTGATTTTCATTATGATAATAATTGGTATTTAAGGGGTTAAAATACAAAAATGTATGCTGGCAGGATACATGGGCACCTGATAATACTGGAAGGGGTAGACAATAAGAAAAAGTTTGGGGCCCCGTGCTGCAGAACATTGACTCTCAACCAAAATCCTTTCAAAGGTGTGCAAACATGTTTAACAAAATAAATACTGAGATTTCAAATGGGAATCCCAAATGTTAAAAAGATTCTGACCTGCTGTGGTCTGAGTTCTTTAACACAAGAATTGCTATATTATATTTCTGTATTCAAAAATAAGTGAAAATTGAGAGCTGGTATTCTTCAAGGGGCACCTTGAGTTTATCAAGGTTGTGTCGAAAAAAGGTGGAGAACCGCTGCTCTAGGATGTCTTTAAAACACCCAGTGTTCTTAAAATCATAGGTTGGCAGGCAAAACAAAAGTTCCCTTTTCAATCCCTTCACGATGGATAGGAAGGAAAGACTTATTTCTGCACAACATATATTATTGGCTTCCTGCAGTGGTTCCTAAGCTGTAAGCTCTATAGCCAGAAGCGCTAGGAAACCTGCTTCTCCTTTGCCTTGACCCATTATCATTTAGATTACTGGAAAATGCTATTCTGTGTTGATGGTGGTGTTTTACATTCACTCTGCACTGGAACAAATGAAAGGTGAAGAGCCAAGAGACGGTGAGGTTCTCTTCGGTCCCTATAAGATGATATAATAATAAAGAGTGACTGAAAAATAGGGAGAATGGGAAGAAAAAAGAAGAGATGGATGCCAGAGATTCAGTCAAGGCAAGTTGCTGGCAGTTATGGAAACAGTGCAATAAGACCTGGAGAATGAGCAAGGGGCATGAGGAGACATCGTTTAAGAGCTAGTTTGGTTAGAAAAGTAGGGAGCACAGACTCTTCAGAGGCTTTTGGAGGGTTCCCTTCAGGGGACACAAGGAAGTAAGTTATGGGCCAAGTCCTTGGCGATGCATAGGGGGTGCACATGGGTGCATCTGTACCCCCTGATGTTGGCGTTGCACCCCCTGCGAAAAGCACCACCGACACTGCCAGGGGACCTGTGGGCAGTCGCCACTCACCACCCTGCCCTCTCTCCACCTCCAACACCACCGGTGGCATCTGTGAGCAGTCCCTGATCGCTGCTGGCTACCACCAACACTGCTGCCGGCATCTGTGGGTGGTTGCCGACTGTTGGTTGGCACTCGCCACACCACCCTTGCAACCAACACCGCTGCAGCTGACTGTGGGAGCTCCCCACTCGCCACCACCACCACCATGCCCCAGCCGTGCCCCTCAGCCTCCGGGGCACGCAGGGTTCCTGGGCAAAGTCACAGTGTGGACTTCAATTATATTTGACACCAGTGGGGATGGCTGAGTTGCCCCGAGGCAGAACATGCTGTTCACAGTACTACTCCTGTTTCTGTGTAATCGCCACCAGTGCTCCTGAAGGAATTCCAGCTGAGATAGATTGAATGTGAAAACTCTTTAATCTCTCCAGTGCAACCAGTGCATTCAAACCACAATATGGACTATAATTAGAATAGCCTGACACAAAATTTTCAAAAGCACCTAAGCGATTTAGGAAACAAGTGGCCAGGTCCCATTTCAGTCACTAGGGGCTCCTATACACGTTCAGGGAGACTGCTCTGATGCGCTGTGATCATGGTAATTATTGTGCTCCAGCAGACTCCAGCGTCATGTGTATCAGTGTCCCTGCACTGAAAAATGGTGATGGGGTGCTTTAAATTAAAGCTCATTCAACGAACTTTAGTTCAAAGTGCCCCACCACCATTTTTCAGCATAGAGATGCTGATACGCATGATTCTCCAGGAGCTTTTAATTAGCATGACTCTTGGAGCTGTGCTAATTAAAGTGCCCCCCTCCACCTCCTGCAGGCTATTTATAAATGCCTTAGATGTCTAAGCCTATGTTGGTACTCACCTAAATAAAGTATTCATCTTATGTCAATAAAACAACGTTGTTCTTCCTTGGGAGGCACATGCTCTCAATCAGCAGTTTTATGGGCTATGTAAACCTATCAGCACTGAGTAGGGGCTTGCCTAGAGGCAGGCAATAGGAGATGCTAGCACATATGAACTCCTCAATTATTTGATCCAGAGCTACCCATGATGTGTGTCTACCATCTCTAGATCAGAATCACTCAACAGGGAGGTATTCACTACATGAAGGAGGAAAGCCCTGCCACCTACTTCTGCCTAAGGATTCAGCTACTTTCCTGGCAAGTGGAAGGTCAAGGTTCAAGGTTCCCTGCAGAGTAAAGGGATTTGAATCCACATCTTTCTTTCATGAGGAAGCATCCCAACAACCAAACCATGGGCCAAGGGCATCCATTTGTTCAAGCTGGTCTACTTGGTGGAGAAGAATGCATGAATGCTGAGGCCAAAATGGTAGCATCAAGATGGAGCCTGACTCTGTAACCAGTGAGCAGGGCACCCTCCAGAAACACAGAGAAGCCTGGCTTTGGCTCCTAATGCTGTTTATGTGACATTGGCAAACTGACTACTCCAGTTCAACCAGCTTCTCTTTTGGATCCCATGCAGTGTCTTTATTCTAAGTGTCATATTTGCAGAGACCGCTAATCCCATTTCATTTTCCCTTTTCTTCTATCTGTTCTCATAATTCTCCTTTGTTTTATATTTTTAAGGAATGATGTGCTAACGAAAGTGGAGATAGAAAGTGGAGATGTATCCCATTCTTGTCCATAGATCTTTGATCGTCTTTCAGGTCTTCACCCTTAAATCAATTTAGCCTTAAGCTCAATTTTCCTCAGTCGAATGCTCATCTTGATAAACTCCTCAGGGCTACCTCCTTGGAGAGCTTTATTAAACCTAATTTTATTAAAACTTAGGATATGAAAATCTTGTTTGCATAATTATCTACATTAAATATTTCTATCTGTTCTTTGGAGACCTCATTTGTAATCACTCCATTTTTTTTCACCTTTATTTTTCAGGCTATAGTTTGAAACAAAGTCTGGAGGGTAATAAAGTCTTCCTAGATTATAGTACTAAAATTCACTAGCTTTAAACTTTGCTGTATTGTCACTAACTTAGAATCATAAGGGTTTTCCTTAAATGCTATATCAACTTATGATGTTGTCATGTCAGATGCTATAAGCAGTGCAATATCACTAGAAGGATGAGAAACTGCCAGAAAAAAAAAGTTTTACTGTACTCAGAAATGGTGGTGACACTGATAGGGTGCATCTACATGTCGCCATATGGTGACATCACTATGGCAAGGTAGTATCAAAGTAAGGACTAAAGCACAGCACAGTACAGGTGGCTATTGCACCATGCATGCAGAGATGTGTAGATTCCACCACTACATCGCTATAGCAACACATTATAACTGGGGAGCACACCACTATGGTGACGTAGCTGGCAATCATGTATAGACCCACGTGATCACTTCATTGCCGTAGTGCATCGTACAGCAATGTAGCGTGCCACTACGTTGCTGTAGGGCAATGTGTAGATGCACCCATACAATAGTGCCTTTCTTTCCATTAGGTCAGCATGTGATGCAAGGTGGTAAGATATCATTAAGAAGCATTGTTGCAGAAATGCCCTGGCATAGGTCACAGCTGCCCTGGGCTTATAAGAGATCTTCTGACCTCAGAAGTGATTTGTGTCTGCTTTAACTCTCGAGTGAAGAGATTGTGGGGACTTGGTTTGTAGGAACTACAAGAGGCAGGTTGTAAAAGGTGAGTCCTATTCCTCAGTGTGGAGACAGACCAGGAGGATACAATTCAAGCCAGCACAATCACAGAGTAGAATCAGCAACAGGTGCTTAGGTTCCCAGCACAGACCATAAATATCTAACTGCTGGGACGAAATGCTCAAAGCCAAAGTCAATGCAAATAATCCCTCAACAGCACATAGGGTAAAATGTGTCCCTACAAGGTAGTCACCAATGTTTTAATAGATATATTATTACAATACAGGATGCTTTTGTAGAAATGCCAAAATTCATCACATATACATTTCAAATGAATAACTGGACTTTAATTATATTGTTATTAATTATCACTGCTAATTAATCACATTTAATTAGTGATCAACAAAACTGATTCATAGTGCACTTAAAATTATTTCAATTATATATATAAAAATTACTTTCCCTCTTATCCACCAGTGTGGCTTTTTTTCCCAAAATGTAATTAAATAAGTGTTGCTACCATAGAGATTATATTACATGTATTTTATAGATGGGCAACTTGAGGCCTTGACAGATCTTACTGGATAAACTTGTATGATATCAAACAACAAGGCATTGAAAGCAGGAAAGTAGCATATAAGGGTCCTAGTTCTCAGGACTTTCTTCCAACCACAATCTCCCCCACCAACCCCATATTGTCAATGCACTGAAACTTTCTGAGTTACATGGTAATACTGCCACTGAGACAATATGAGCCTCCAGTATGCCCTTGCAAACCAGTTGATGCCTGGCTCCACAGCTATGAATAAGAAAAAAAAAATCCTTCTCCCTCTTTTGATGGTTAGTCCAAGTAGTCTTTTCTGATAGCTGGCCAGAGGGTTTACATGTCTCATTGTTATTTAACCACAGGTCATTACAAGGAGAGATATTGCTCATATCTCAATTTATCTACAACATTGGCTGGAAGTCTGTTGATTTAGCATGACTTATGATGAGGATGCCCTCTGTCCTTTTTAAAGATTAAAGGTTTTGTACTCCTCTTTTTAATAGGTCATTCAATGCATGTTTATACATTGTAAAGGCAGCTTACCTAACATTTATGGAAGTCTAAGGCTGTGACCTGTTCTAGACACCAATCAATCACTCCACTTGTTCATTCCCTTGGCTTTTCTTCCCATAAACATGTTTCTCCTTTTGAATCCATGGTGTCCTCATCTTTCCAAGCATTTCTGAGTAAAAAGACGCTAAAGCATTTATCTAAAGCATTTACCTACAAAGACAGAAAAAAATATTTTTTAAAAAAGGGTTCTATTAAGTATTTTTACCCAAACATGGCCAGCGGGAGCTTAATTTCCAGAAGTTTTGGACCCCTTCATCTCCTGTTAACTTCTGCAATTGGAAGGACTCACAACCTAAAAAAAAATAAAATATACTTATCCCAGGCAGAAAACCCCAAAATGAAGACACCCAAAATGAATGGGTGCAGCCAAAATATTTACACAAAGCTTTTATGGCCCTGGAGTTTTAAGAGCAAATAGCAGGGATGTAGACTCCAATTTGGAAATCTCCATTTGTCATTTGAATTTTTCTTTTTTTTAGCATTTTGACAGAACTGTTTTTGTTGCCCTGTATTGACATCTGATTCAGTGAGTGAAAAGGGCTGGTCCACCAACAAGGATACAAGCAGTGTAAGCATGTGACTAAGAACTCCAGTTGAACATGCGGAGAATAAGCTTATAAGCTTATAAGCTATAAATAGTGAATAAGATGGTGGATAAGTCATTGGGGCAATATAGTAATAGGTGAAGATTGTGGCTTCTGATTTGCATCTAATGTGAAGATGCCTCTGTGGATACTTTCAGTACATTTGCATAACATCCAAAAGTTCTAAAACTGAATGAAAAAGGGGCAATTCTGGAATTCACAATATGAAAAACTCCTATTTTTAGGAAGGTCTTTATCTAAAATCTTCCTGCTTTTCAGCACACAATGAGAAAGGCACATTCTTTCAGCCAATTAGCATTTCTCACTCATGCTAAGGAGAACAACAATACGAAAGGACTTAATGGAAAGTTTTTAGGAGACAGGAAGATGTTGGCATCTATTCTGTTAAATGGTACAGCATATCATATCTTAGAGTCATAGAAAATGAGGGTTGGAAGGGACCTCAGGAGGTCACATCTCAAAGCAGGACCATCCCCAACTACATCATCCCAGCCAAGGCTTTGTCTAGCCACGTCTTGAAAACCTCCAAGGATGGATATTCCACAACTTCTCTGGGTAACCTGTTTCACTACTTTACTACTCTCTTAGTGAGAAAGGAATACTTAATATCTAATCTAAACTTCCCTTGCTGCAACTTGAGCCCATTGCACCTTATTGTGTCAGCTACCACCACTGAGAACAGTCCAGCTCCATCCTCTTTGGAACAGTCTGCAGGTACTTGAAGGCTACTATTCAACCCCGCTCAGTCATGTCCTCTCCAAACTAAATAAGAGCAATTTCCTTAGCCTCTTCTTATAAATCCTGTTCCTCAGCCCCTTAACCATTTTCGTTGCCCTCCACTCGACTCTCTCCAATTTGTGCACATCCTTTCTGTAGTGGGGGGCCAAAACTGGGCACAATACTCTTGGTGAAGAAACATCTGGAGTACTGTGTTCAGTTTTGGGGCCCCCACTACAGAAAAGATGTGGACAAACAGGAAAGCATCCATCTATAAGATGGTCTTTGAATTCTGCCCAAAGCAGACTGCTTAGAAATGTAGATTTGTATAATGCAAACAGAAAGAGGCATTATGCTTTAATAACTTTACAACCCACAACGTCTCTTCGCAGCATCATCCTCATCGTGTTCCACGAAAATGTTTCTATGCCTATGTTGTCAACATAAGACCTATTTACCAACACAATGCAAATTCAGTCCATAGTCCAGAGCATCTATTCCTAGATACACCAAGGAATGTGGTGATTGTGATGCCCTTGGCCCTTGAAGTACAACCCATTTTTGTGAGGTGGGTTACTGCACCCCCTCAGCAATGCATGGGGATAGTCAGGCAGCGCAGGATACACTACACAGTCAAAGCCATATAGTTGAGTTGGAAATTAGGTGATAGAGGGGAAAAAAAAACCCAAAAAATGAATCATCACTACGACCTGAGAATAGGACCTTATCTTAATTTCTCTCCCCTGTTGGGACAAGATGATTTTACTCAGGCTTACCAAAAGATTCTGAGCCCACTGCTGAAAGTCAGTAACTAAGCCTTTTCTTCTAATATATATATTAGAACGAAGAGCTATCACCATCCTTGCCTGAAAGAAAGGATCTTTCTCTCCCTATATCTATATATATCTATAGATATAGGGGGAGAGAGACAGAAATAGATTTTTTCATTCAGGCAAGGATGGTGCTACCTCCTCTTTCTGCTTTTATTGAATAGCTTATAATTTCGAGCATTTCCCCAAGCTATGGAAGTTCATCGTCCCACCTCTGCCTGCCAGGAATCACACCTCCATCTTCCACGACAGTTCCCTAACTAAGAGCTTGTAGGCTATTCTGAAGGAAGGAGGGAAACCTTCTCACTCCTGCCAGTTGCTCTACTTTCATGGAATATTTCATGATTCATTGGCCCAACAGGAAAATGATTATGACTCTCTAATTCAGGGGTGGGCAAAATGGCAGATCTGGCCAGCGGTGGACTTCATTTCCCAGAAGCCCCTGGCCACATTACTGTCGTCCATTTCTATGGAGATGCCACAACAGCCGGGCTATGACAGTGTGGGGCCAAGGTTTGGTTTGATACCGGCCCCAGTAATGCTGATATGGCACGTGGCTGGCCAGGGAGCTGCTCTGGAGCTGGAGCTGGGGCTGGGGCCGGGGCCAGGGCTGAGGCTGGGATCTTGTGGTAGTGATGGCCTGGTTTGGAACCAGGGCAGAACTGCGATCCACTGCCTACATATCCCAGGCAGGGGCATGCACGCAGCAGATCGCAGATCTGACCTAGCTCCAGACCATGCCATCACCACCACAAGATTGCAGCCCCAGCCCTGGAGCAGCTCCCTGCCCAGCCACGAGTCCTACCAGCACAGCTGGGGCTGGTCTCCATGGAAACCTTTGCCCATGCTGCCACAGCCCCACCACGGCTGGGGTCTCCATGGAAACGAGCCCTAGAGTTGTGGGCAGGGGCTGCCAGCAAATGGAGTCTGCCATGGGCCCAATCCAGCCCACAGGCCAGACTTTACCCACCCTTGCTCTAGTGGCTAGATAACCAGCTGTTTTCAGCTCCAGGTCAAAGAGCTAATTAATGAAACATCAATGGCATTTCTCATCTTGAGTGATATTGGTGCTTTGGAAAATTGTAACCGTAATTCTTATTGAGAAAAGCCCCAAGACATTTGCCTAGAATTAACTATATACTTAAGCTCCTTGTTGAATCCAGGCCCCAATACAAAATAAATAAATACATGTTTGACTATAGCTTTTTAAGGATACCAAAGCCTAAATTTGCTCTCATTTTTTACTGACATAAATCAGAAATAATTCAGCTCTAGACAACAAAATTACATTGGTAAAACATGCCTGTAAGTGAAATCAAACACAAGCCTTTAATCAGGTCAGACTGAGAATTTGAAAGAAACTTAATATTATTGTCAGGTAAGAAGAGAAAACCAGCAACGTGGTAAAGAAACTCAGACATTTATTAGCATTAGGTGCATTTGTTTGCTTTCTGTTTCACAAATTGGGATTATATGAATATGTTGCACATCTTGATTTCTGCCCACCTTCAAAGCAAAGCAAAGAAAAGCAAAACAAAACACAAACTTTGAACTAAATTGGAAGCCTTCAATCTACTGGTAAATGTGTTTTGCTTGTGTCAGCATAGTACTATTGCTTACTCTTAACTATAAATAACGGAGGTCCAACATCTGTGTTTCCACTTAATAGCCTCAGAGCTTTTTCATAAGTAAACATTCATAAGATATGCACATGGCTATTGGTTTTAGTTCTTTCACTCTCCTGTGGATTGTAAGTAGAGTATATGTGTGAGAGAGAGAGTGGCATTTTATATTGACTGAGACAAGCATAACAACCTCCAGTGGCTCAGCTGCCATCACAGTAATTCCACATCTCATCCAATTTGTGAAGAAATGTAACTCCGTGCTTTTGAAGTTTTGATGTAATAGAAAAAGAATGGAAGGGCCAGCGGAAAGAGATAAGTAATACAACAGGGCATGCATTTCAACATTACAGATTTGCAGTTGTCCACTGGTCCCTCTGCTGGAGGGAACTCTTGGCATATTTGGGGAGAAGGAGCAGGCAGTTCTAGCTTAAGGTGCGGGGAACCTGGCTCAGTAATAAGAAAGGCAATGGCTTCATGTGCAGACCAAAGTTTTGGTGGACATTTTGCTTAGTCAAACTCATCCTTTAGGCAGTTCTGAAAGCCTTTGTGCAAACACATCCCTGTCAACAGAAAGCACTGTTTTGGCAAAGATGTCTTTGGAGACAGTGATATTCAGGGTGAGCTTGGAGAAAATTCACAGAAAAAACTGCAAAGCCCATGTATATGAAGCCAGGCAGGTCAGAATTGCTTCCTCCTACCAAGTGATGTCACCCTCCCTCATCTCTTTCCACTGTTTTTTGGGGCCTGAAATGTGCACCTTCAATTTATGGGCCTGGCTCTTCACTGTCTCGCACCTTCTGTCTCCACTCATGCCTTGGATGTGATCTAATACATGTGACATGTTTTGCACTCATTGTGCCCTGATGTGACAATATAAGGTGTGAGGCTCATGTTCTAGATGTCTATTTGAATTAGAGGTGTCCGGGAATGGAAATGTGCATTTCAGAGGAAATTCTACGATTTCAAAACATTTCTTTTCCCGCAAAGCAAAATATATTGTATCAATCAAAATATTGTGTTCCAAGAAAAGCTAAATATTTTATTCTGATTGGACTGTCAGAGTACTGCAATATAAAAGGAAGCACATTTCTTAATAAAACTTGATTCAAAACAGAAAATCAGAAGAGAAAATTCTGATGTTCGACCTCATCAAAATGTTTAACTTTAATTCCCTTAGTAGTTGTATTCACAATTGAAACATAATTTAAATTAACATGATCCCACAAAAAGGTATTTGTGTTGCAAGGGATGTGTTATAAATTTCTCAGTGGCATGCAAGAGGAAAGATAAGGAAAGCAGAAGAACGAAAAGGGCGACTATACGTGGTAGAAAAGGAACTAAAAAGAAAAACGAAGAACAGCCCCACAATATTTCTTAGTGTTTTCCAGGGGTTAAAACATAGTTATAATGACATAAAGGACAACATTTGATTTTACTTTGTGAACGTAAATGGCAGGTTTCCAGTTGCATACATTGCCTTTTTTTTTGCGCTTATGCACAATTTGTCTTTCTATTCACCGCACATAGAGGGAGCATGCACAAGAGGCTTCAAACTGGACAGACACCTATAGCTGCATCCAAAAGAGAGTCTGGAAGCAGATAGCCTTCCCATTTTTAAGACTCAGTAAATGAGTGGTGAAGGCACCCTCAATTAGAGGGGTTTGGACCTGCATCTGTCTGATTTCCCAGCACAGTGCTCTACCCATCACAGGCTAGGCATTATCCACTCTCCCTCCTCAACACTCATTTTCAGGCTGAGGGAATGAACTTCACATTGATGGTCATTGGAAGAAATGCAGGGGGAAAGTTGCTGCCCTTTTGGGAGCATAAGTACATTGTAGAACATAGGGCCTGATCTCTTCAAGGGCAGCAGACCTCTCACCCAAAACCGAGCCACACAAGTCCCACATATGTCCTTTTCGTGACTGCCAAGGGGGTCAGATTGGAAAGGAGTGTTGGGAAAGGCACTGGGCAATGGCAAACCTGTGGTGTGAAGGTGAAAGCATTGTTTTAGGAAGTCAGAGATACAGTACCAAACCCCTCCATGGCCTGGAATCCCTCCTGGATGAAGCTGCATCACTTTATAGCCAGGCGCTACCAAAGGCACGGATGACTTGGATTCCAGTCTGTGCCCCAAGGACTCTTCATGGATTTTGTCCAATGGCTTTTCTATATAAAATTCAGATATTCTTGGGAAATGAACACCAGGACTCCCCTCTTGGTGGTAAATGTTCTTTACCGTTAGCTTAAAGAGTCATGTACTTATTCTTCTCTTCTCCTGCCCCCTCCCTGAGATTTTCCCAGCCTCCACGTAAACCCTGGCATAATTCTTGAATTTTCTTCTGCTCTATCTCACAGCTTCCTGGGTGAATGCAATAGCCACACTAGGCCATGCCAGCACTACCAACCACTACGATATCGGAAGAGAGAAGAGGCTGTCATTGCATTTGGTAAGGGGCGCAATTCTGCCCATGCTCCTTTGCCCTACTGGACCATGCACTGCAGGGACTCAAGTCAGAGGAAGGCCTAATTTTCAGTCTACTCAGGGTTTACATCCGATCTAGGTCTGAGCTGTTCAGCACCGCCAAAAACTGGGACATTCACAGAGGCAGAAATTGAGGTGCCTGGGGAATTGTAAAGAAAAAAATGTAAGTTGCTGATGGAGTTTAGGCTCCTCCAGGGTCATATGGCAGCTAAATAGAAATTTTCAGGACTCTTTTGGACTTTGGCCCTTCAATTCTGCATAAATCCCACTTCATGCACCTAAGTCCTTTGTTGTTTGGATCTGGCCCTGAGGGATTGACAGAAGGTCACCCCCAAAGTCTGTGGTGGAGCACATCTCCCAGTTCCTAGGTATTACCGTCATTGCTGAAACACCTTTTCTGCCATAGTATCACTGCAAAGTAAGGCTGTAAGGGACCTCTGGAGGTCATCTAGCCCAGTGGCAGCCAACTTTTTTGGCAGATATGACACAAATTGGCCCCGTACCCTCCGCAAGGGCTGCTCTGTTCTCCTTCTTCTGCAGATCTGCTGCTCTGATTTCTGATTTTTCTCCTTCTTTTCCTTCGATCTGCTGCTCTGATTTCTGCTTGGTTTTAATATAAAAAGAAACATGGAAGAGAGTGGAGAGAGGCAAGGGATGAAACATGAATGAAAATATGCTAACAGATTCATCCTAAATTAGTAATCACTGGATCAGCCAAGTCACTCAACAGAGCTTAAAAACTTCTGCAGTGTGTTGTGATACTGTAGTGGTAATTTGACCTACATTCTCCTTATACTGGT
>NW_017729024.1:170825833-170830126 GCF_001723915.1 Gavialis gangeticus | reverse complement strand
GCTTCCTGCACTATCAGCTGCTGTGCTGCCTGTCTCCTCCCCAGTCTGTGACTTGTGCCACAGAGCTTGGCCCCCTCTGATTTAATTCAACCCCTTGCCTGTGGCAGGATCAAACATGCCCAAGCCATCCTATACAAATCCATGTCTAACCTCTTACAAAAACGACACAATCAATACTCTTGTGCAAATACAAGGCAGAAAACCCTAACCTGCCACAGATAAAGCAGGGGGATAATGCTGATTAGTGTCCTGATGCTTTGAGGGTTGTTAAAACAGGCTCGAAAGAGGAAGGCAAAAAAATCCCACAATTTGACCATGGGATAAAACCCCTTTCTCATCCCAAATATGGTGCTCAGTCTGACCCTGAGCAAAGGGGCAAGACCCTCTAACCAGGAACTCTTTCTGCACTTCCCACCTCCAGCTTTCCCTTCCACTTTGCTGGTATCTTCTCCCTGACTCAGTTTACCCCTGGGTATTACTCTTGTATTTCCTATACAACTGTGAGGACACTGTGAGGCTTCATTAATTTAATGCTTGCAAAGCACATGAAGGAAGAATTGGAAAGTGCATGGGTTACTGGTATCCAGCAGTCCATCCTATGCAAAAGGGAAGATTGCTGTGTAGAGTGCAATCCTTTCACTTGATCAAAGTCATCACAGCGACAAAAAAAGTTGCTTTCATTTAAAAGTTAGAAAATATCCCTTTCACCTCAGTTTGAATGCATGCCAGCTCTGCAAGAGCATCCCATTTATAGCGGTAGCATTTTAGCGTGTGCAGTTTACAGAAATCTAGGCTGGCATTTTACATTATTAAGACCATATAAAAAAAAAAAAAGCCTTTAGCAAATTGCCAAAGCCATTTTCAGCTCTACCTGGGCTTATATCACTGCTAAAGTTGCTCACAGCAGCAAGTGGTAATACTGGGGACATCAAACCCCAGGTGAGGAGTAATTATGATTCAACGTTGAGATTAATTTTGTCATAACTTTAAAGTACGGCTGATGTGACAAAGCCCCCCACTGTCTGGGGATAGTCCAGGCACAAATGCATTAGAGCAACTCCGGCATTTCCCTTAGCAACTTTTGTGCAGAGCAAATCTCAAGTCCCTTCCAAATAATGGTGAAATGACGAAAAGGAAAAAGGAAATAGAAAGATAACCCTGGAGCACCGGGCAGAGGGAGAGGTCAGGGTAGCAAATCTATTCTATGGAGAAAGCAATGGTAAAGGGATGAAAAAAGTGATAGATAATACAAGTAACTTCAGAGTTTAGTTTGAAAAGTCCCAGCCGTTAGAAGTGCTTGGTACTTCAATGGGTAATGAATTCCAAAGAGCTCTGTGAACCCTTTGATGAATGCGTGGAACTGTCTCCTTGTCTTCTCATTACCACTTAAAAAAAAAAAAGAAGATCTGACAATTCAAGCGATTGTCTTTAGCTTCTGTTGTTTTCCATTAGCAACGGAAACATATCCTTTTAGTGAAACACAAAACCTGGTTTCCAAAGCTACTGCTGAGTTCTGCAGCATGCCAGGATCTGATTCACTACTTCTAGGAGCAGCTCAGAAAGGTGGTTAGAGACAGTTTTCAGTACTTTATTTGTCCCAATTATCTGCTCCTGCCTATTAGGGTGAATGGAACATCATGGCATTGTTTATCACAGGCTTTATATTTGCTAATAACACTGTTGTTTATTACTCTGAACATGTTGTATGCAGCCAGCGCGGCTGCTGTTATTCTTTTCGGCTAATCCCCACGCGCTTTCAGTCCCATTTCTTTCTTCTTTCAGAATAAAATTGCACACATCCGAGGCAATGAAGCTTCTCCCCACAGCTTTTCATTCTAAACCTGCCTGTGCTCATTTGGATGAAGGCTGATAATGTTACATAAAAAAAAATTAAATATGCCTTCAAATCATTAGCGAGTGTGAACCGAAACCCAGATTTTAGCGTTCACTATTACGGGACATCAAACCTGTGCTTTGGATTTCAATGTCAGTATGGCCTGCTGTCCATAACAGGACAAATCAAGATTCCCCAACCTAATGATACCACTGTTTAGGATCAGTATGTGAGTTTAGCAACTCATACTGATAGTACAGGAAGTCCCAAAACTTGTCCCTTTTCTCTTGCAAATATTTGCATGAGACCCAATTATGTTCCCACACCGCTGTAACTCCATTGACTTCAGTAGAGTTATGCCTGATTTACATGGGTGAAAAGGAGAACAGATGCAAGCTCTGGGAGTCTCAGTAGGTTTTATTCTAATAATGTTGAGATATTGCATTTCAGCAAAGTAACAATGTTTCACTGTCACCACCCAGGATCCTGGGTTTTTTTGAGTTAAAAAAATCCCCAATTTTCAGCTAAATAAAGGAAACTCAAGTCCACATTTTCCCTGTAGATTAAATGAAACACCATTTATATATATATATTTATATTTATTTATGTATTTATTTATAGTGATGTTTCATTTTAATAAGGGAAAAATGTGGATTTGGGGTCAGAGTAAATCAGGATCCCTGGGCATGTGTAGATGAAATGAGGGTACTAAACTGAAGTGATGGGTTTTTACAAACACAGCTTCAATTTAGGAAGAAGTAAACACCTGTGTCGTGTACACCTGTGTCTAACCTGCCTCTCTGGTGGTGGGGAGGGGAGGGCGAGCTGCCAGTGGGCGGAGCGGTCCCTGGGCTGGCGGTGGGGAGGGAATGGTGCTTCCCTTTGCAGCAGTGGCAGCCCCCACCCGAGGCAGCAGGCACCTGGCTCGGGCAGTCCCAGGGGCACCGCAGCCATAGAGGGAAGAATGGGGTCCCTGCACAGCTCAAGCAGGCAGGCTCTGGTGGAGGGGAGGAGAAAAATTAGGCTCTCCACTTTTTTTTTTTTCTCCTAAGGTGGAGCCTGCCTTCCCAGGCTGCTGCCAGGCTGCCCACACTGGCTGTCTGCACAGTCCCTGAGCCGCATGGAGCCCAGTGCTCCACACTGCAGCGGTAGGGCAGCAAACTAAAACTCCTTGGAGGCATTTTAGTTTGCTGTGTCCCAAAGTCTTTTAAGATGCATTATGCCACCAAATGTGCTGTCGTGGCTGGAATTAATACACTGCCGACACGTGCAAACACCAATACCATTAAAGCAGCGCAAAAGCATTTAATCTTCTTTAAAGTGCCATGCATGCAGGCTCCTCATTTCGTCTGCACACATCCCCTCTTCACCACTCCTGTTTATTTTGATTGGGATTAGATATTTATTCATGTTTATATACTATACACAAAAGTAATTAGAATATAAATATATAAAAGTATGGCAGAGCACTGAGGCCCCTGACAGATGTAACTCTTAAGATGTGATTAATGGGTTGATCATGTCTTAAGTAGTGACCTGACCACACATTTATTCAATTAATGGTGTGATAAAATGAGGAATAAGCCACAAAGTTTTTACAAAATATCTGTGGTAGAACTTTGTGGTTGGTTCCCATCATGCATTTAATTGAACATGTGGCCAGGGCTCCCAGACCCCAAAGCACACTGCAGGCCTACAAGACTCCTGTGTGCTCCAGAGACTGGAAGCACTGGTCAACCCTTTGTTGTTATGTGCTTCACTGGCTGGGCATCCCAATCAGCTGGCAGAGGCTTGAACACCTCCAATGATGGGGATACCACACCTTTCCTAGGCAGTCTGTTCTAATAGTGAGGAAGTTTCTTCCCCAATATACAATCTAAACCTCCTTAGCTGCAATTTCAAACCATTGCTCCTCATTCTGCTCTCTGCAGCAAGATTGAAAAGGTGTGTTCTTCAGATGGCAACCCTTCAGATATCTGAAGACTGCTGTAATTCCCCTCTTAAGCATGTATTCCACAATTTTCTTCAATCTCTCCTTTTATGATTGCCTTCCAAGCCCTTTATTTTTTTGGCAGCCCGTCTGTGGATCCTCTTTAACTTCTCCATGTCTTTTTTTTTTTTTTTAATGTAGTGCCCAAAATTACACATCACACTCTAGATGAGGCCTAATTAGTGTTGAGTATATGACTAAATAAAAGTTAATCCAAATTGATGTTCCAAGAAAATATTTCAGATTTGACAAAATTACATTTTTGGATGAAAAGCAGTTCTGTTTTGTGGGGTGGGTTTTTTTCCATTGGGAGGGGGGTGGTTCTTTTCTAATTGTTATTGAAGAATCTCAGTTGGGCAATGTTTTGTTACTCCATTATGTGTCCTGTGGTCAATTTTTCCATTGGTTTTTCACAGATAGAAATACTATGTGACAGTGGCCATAAAAATGCAATAATGGTTTAGCATAG
>NW_017729024.1:170824694-170825822 GCF_001723915.1 Gavialis gangeticus | reverse complement strand
GAAGAATCTCAGTTGGGCAATGTTTTGTTACTCCATTATGTGTCCTGTGGTCAATTTTTCCATTGGTTTTTCACAGATAGAAATACTATGTGACAGTGGCCATAAAAATGCAATAATGGTTTAGCATAGTCTGGCCCAGCTCCATGACTGAGGCTTCTATGAATTACCTCAATAATACACTTAAAATGATGACTAGAAACTTTATTCACCAAGGCTGGCCTGTGAACTATATAGTTCATTTTACAGTTGTATTTTATCACAGTAGATGAACACACAATATGTCATTAATAAGTGACTTGATTAGGTAGATCAGCTGGGACTTGCTGCTGTTGCACACAGAATAGAAGGAAGGGTAGAGATGTACACAGATGCTGAATATATGGAGGTATACTACCTAGCACAGGCAGATGCATCCATGAAAGCTTTAATTTAGGTATCATGGTGCTTGTCTACAGGTGACCCTTTTATGTGGGATAAGCCTAAAATCACCATTTTACGGTGCATTAAGGGCATGTGTCCACAAGTGTGCACCCTTGAGCTTTAAAAATGATGAGTTTAGGCTAGCCCCACCTAAATTTGATAACTGCTTAAAGCAAGAACAAAATTTAGGCTGGCATAGCTAAATGAATTAGTTCATGTAGGTGCTTAATGTGCATTAACGTGGCTACAAGTGGGCTAACGTAGCCACGTTAGCTATGCCAGCCTAAGTTTAATGCACTTTAATGCGCATTAGCACATCTACATGTAGATACACACCTCAAATCCCTTAATGAGCCTTAAACAAAGGTGCATTAAATGTATGTGCCCATGGGAAGCAATAAGAGTGAAGCTGCAGTAGAACAGTATCCTGAGTTTGGCTCTTGCTTCCAGGATTTTACATGCATTTGACCTTAGGCAGTCACTGAAATCATCTTAACAAGCAGGGGCTGGAACCTACAACTCACCCCTCTGAACATAATACCCTTATCATTGAGTTAAAGAACAAAGTTCCCTTTTGCTTGATCTCTTTACACTCCCTTCTTGGATTTCTGGAGTACAGTTTCAACAGAAAGCTACAGTTTGTTGCTTAGGGCAGTGGTTTTCAACTTATTTTTTCATTTGCAGATCCCTAAAAAATGTTGAATGGAG
>NW_017729024.1:170811669-170823796 GCF_001723915.1 Gavialis gangeticus | reverse complement strand
GGTATCATGGTGCTTGTCTACAGGTGACCCTTTTATGTGGGATAAGCCTAAAATCACCATTTTACGGTGCATTAAGGGCATGTGTCCACAAGTGTGCACCCTTGAGCTTTAAAAATGATGAGTTTAGGCTAGCCCCACCTAAATTTGATAACTGCTTAAAGCAAGAACAAAATTTAGGCTGGCATAGCTAAATGAATTAGTTCATGTAGGTGCTTAATGTGCATTAACGTGGCTACAAGTGGGCTAACGTAGCCACGTTAGCTATGCCAGCCTAAGTTTAATGCACTTTAATGCGCATTAGCACATCTACATGTAGATACACACCTCAAATCCCTTAATGAGCCTTAAACAAAGGTGCATTAAATGTATGTGCCCATGGGAAGCAATAAGAGTGAAGCTGCAGTAGAACAGTATCCTGAGTTTGGCTCTTGCTTCCAGGATTTTACATGCATTTGACCTTAGGCAGTCACTGAAATCATCTTAACAAGCAGGGGCTGGAACCTACAACTCACCCCTCTGAACATAATACCCTTATCATTGAGTTAAAGAACAAAGTTCCCTTTTGCTTGATCTCTTTACACTCCCTTCTTGGATTTCTGGAGTACAGTTTCAACAGAAAGCTACAGTTTGTTGCTTAGGGCAGTGGTTTTCAACTTATTTTTTCATTTGCAGATCCCTAAAAAATGTTGAATGGAGGTGCAGACACCTTTGGAAATGTCAGATGGAGGTGCAGATCGCTTTGAATGGTAGGTATGGGTGTTTACATACTTTTGATTGATTAGAGTAATTATTTGTGGACACTTTGGACATAGTCTGTGAACCTTCAGAGGTCTGTGGGCCACAAGCTGAAAACCACTGACTTAGGGCACTCTTCTGATCTTTCAAGTCAGCATGAGGAAGGCCTAAAACCCATGTGTCACCCTTCTGGCACTAACCAGTAGTTTAGTGTGCAAGAAGTGGGTGCAGATACCATAATTAGTGTCATTACAAGGATGTCAGTTAAGCATTTACCCTGGGAAGAAGACTTTTCAGGCTCTAGATCCTGAATAGATAGGGGAACCTGCTGTGCATCCTTCTCTTAGTTCCTAAGCTCCAGAGAGGATAGCCATATACTCCCCTATTTTTAACTCCAGGCAGCTCCATGCTGAGCTTTAAATGATCTTTTGAAGGTGCTTAACCTCTGCATTGACTCCATAGGAAACCTAACTGCCTAACCTTGTTTCTTGGAACCACTCTTCCCAGGGGCAGGCATTTAATTGTACACATTGCAATACCCAAGTGGAGGTACCTAAGGGACCAATCCAGATTTTGCCCATAATGCTTAACAAGTGTAGCTGGAACAGCTTTGGGAAATACTTGAACAGACCATAGTACAGGCTGGCCCTGAAGGAAATGTACAACACTAGACAATATTTTTCCTATTAAATATATCAGGGTAAGTAAACAAATCCAATTGAAGATGGTTTTTGTTGCACATACACTGATGGCTTGGGGGCTATACCTTTGGAGCTAAATCCTGATCTCTATAATACCCACACAAGGCTATTGGCTGTATATCTTAATTAAATCTTGCTAATGATTGGGAATAGTTTTTCAGCTTCCCCTTAAAGTTGTTCTCTTTACAACATACCATATATGTGTCTCTGGATCTTAGCATAACATTATGGAAAAAGAATGATTTGGAATTATTTAATGCAATTTGACTATGATTTAACTTATTTATTTTCTTTTAAAAAACACTTTAGCCACTAAAATATCTGAGGGAAACTAACTATTCAATACAAAAGCCCTATACAAAATAAAGTAGTCCAGATAACACAGCCTATTTACCAAGTTACCATGAAATATGGAGTAGATTTTCCAATTACTAATGTATCTCCATTCATCTGCATGGTAATTCTCAACAATGCTACGTTCTGTTGGCCATTTGCAGGTTGATACAGTTATATAGTACAAACAGATGTTAAATTAGTTTATAAAAACACCTAGAAACAACTGCAGCGGCAGATTGTTTGTAAGTAATAGGCAAGATTATAAAATTCAGATTACAACAACTTGTACTAGTTTAATGCAGCAGCACAAAGGAAAAAAAAATACACATATACCATGGACAAGGTAGAAAATAGATCAAATTAAGATAATGCCAAAATAAATTGACTCAATATTATGTTAATAATAAAAAACTTTACTAGCACCGTGATGTTGCCAAGGGATTTTAATGTGTCTTCCATCTGTACTGGTAATGTTGCTGTCAAAGTATTACTTTGCAAGGCTTACCAATGTTCTCTAAATACAAAAATGTATGTGGCATATTCCAAAATGAATCTATATGAAGCTAAGATTGCATCTCTATTACCCAGAAGTGTAGGAACAAAACCCAAGTTCAGTTCCATTCAATGTAAAAGTTTTCAAATAAGCAGAAATTTTATTCTGCAGAAAAGAGAGGGATTCGATTATATTATAATGGAAACACTGACATAACCTTAACTACAGCTGCACAAGTGGTAATTCTGTAATGAGACAGAATTCTCTGCAGCTTTACTAATCTCTGGAGACGTGAGTCTACAACAAAAACAACCACAAAAACCCTTACAAAATATACAAGAAATGGGCTGATGTTGTTTTCTCTCTCTTCCCCCCACCCCTCCACAAAGGACAAGATGCCAATCCAAATTAGGTTAAATAAGACATGAAATTAGCTCAGTCTCTGTCAACAGCCTAGTAGAAAGAGATATGCATGGGTGGGACGGGGAGAGGGCAGAAATGCGGTTAACTAGCAGAAAGATATTGCTAATTTCAAAGTAAGAATGGACCACTGGATGAACTGGAGGTGTGCTCGTTTAAATAGGTTTGAGTTGGTACAAGGGAAAATGTTGGGGCAAATCTTGTTTAATTCTTAGCAATTTCAAGATATCTCCAGAATTGATTTTAAGCAGTTTCTTAATTCTGCCCTGTAAAATCAGTTATAACAGTTTCTAGGAAAAAAAAAGGCTAGCCCTGTTGATTCTGGGAGTCTTTTATACATTGTGACTAGCATTACAATGACTGACGCAACACGGTGAGTAAAAAAATAAAGTTCCCTTTCTCCCTCAGTCCCCCACCTCTCTCTCTGGCAGATCAATATGCTTGAAGAAAATGTCACAGACTCCATTGAAGGTAATAGGTTTAGATCACCATTACATTTTCTATTCAATGAACTGAGTCTGTTTGGTCCATTTCTGTTGGAAAATTCACCTGTTCAAAAAGATTCATTTTCTTCAATGCAATAGAACATAACAGCAGAGCAGTGATGCCTGCAGTATACCTGTGGTTCGTGTGGTTTCCTTCTTACTGCACTTATATTCCAGCCAAAAAAAAATAAGAAGGAGAGGAGGAGGAGAGGAGAGGATATAGCCAGCGCTAATTGAAATATACTGCTGAAAAGTTAAACTAACCAAGCTAGTTTGTATTCCTAGCTCTGTCTGAAGTTGTGATATTTAGTGGAAAAACCATGCGCTGGAGTGAGTCTCATGCCCTGTGCTCAGAATAATTGTACGTTTATATAAAATTGAAATTCAAAGGAGTAGTTTGTGAATTGGAGTAAAAGCTTAAGCTTTCAGTAAGAGGCATATAAGAAATTGCCTTGTACAGAAATATTTGCTGCCCAGACCTTGGCGCCAGGAACACAGGAGTAAAAGGGCACTGTGTCATTTTACTTCCCCATCAGATCTAGTAGTCATGGAGTAGATGAAGAAGGGGAAAAGATTTATAAATTTTAGGCCCAAAAAGGGCCATTGGATCCAGGGGCAGATCCAGAGGGGGTGCAGTGGTGCGCTTGCACTCCTCTTCAATAGCCCTGGTTCACAACAAGTTTAAAACCGACAGCCTGGCAGTGGCAGCAGCATTTCTAGTCAGACAGTGCCACGGGATTCATTTGACTTCATGGGTCATTACAGGTTTCCCTTGCTTTATGCAGGTTCTGTATGTGCGAATTCACTCTTACGAGATTACCAAAAATGGGTTATATGCAAGGTAAATTCACTCTTATGCGATTTGTGTGGTGGAAGCCCGTGGTCAGCTACTTTGTGTGGTGCATTGTGGGAGTGACGCACACCAAAATATAAGTCTCCTCACTTGTTGTCTGTGACACGTGTTTCTGTAGTCGCCATTCCCCATTATGGCTTCTAAGTGTCCTGCTAGCTTATCTCTTACCCCTCTGCCTGGTCTATCCATGAAGTGCAAGAGACCTTCACTAACCCTGGAGACAAAACTGGAAATTTTGAACCTTGCAGTAGCTGGTGAGGGGCCCTCTGTCCTTGTGTGTACTGTCTGCTGTTGGTGAGTACCAAAATTGTCTCGTAAAAGTGGCAGAAATGGGTCTGGGGGTCAGTGCAGTCAAGGTCTTGGAATGTACCCCTGTTTGTTACATTGTAAAGTGGGTCCCTTTATGCGAATTCAAGTTATATGCCATTTTTCAGGAACGCGTGTACAGCATAAAGCAAGGGAAACTTGGATATCTACCTGATCCCTTCTAAACTCTTCCTTCCACCGGTGTTAACTGTTCTCTCCTCTTTTTAACCGTCTTGATGTTTCACCAGTCAAGATATCCTTTGTTCTGCAATTCTGTTGTCCATTAGCTGCTCCTGGTAATGAAGCTCCTATTTCACAGCTTTGCAGATTGTTTTTAATTCATTTCAATGAAGTTATATTTATTTTTGCTTCCATCTAAAACAGAATAACCCAGTCCCAGGCCCTTAGCATATTAGTAAAGCATCTAGTTCATGCTTAAATGGAGAAAAACTATGCATTGTTTCATATTTGATGATGCACCTGCCCATTTGCACTCCCCTTTTCCAAATTCTAGATCCACCCATGAGTAGATCATTTATTGTCTCGTGTAACACAGGCCAAATCATTTCAGCTAGCACCCCTGTTGCAAGCCCAATGTGTTTTAACTAAAGCCTATCTTCCATAAAGACATCCAGTATCGATTTGAAGACATCATGAGATGGTAAATTGACTACTTGGCTTAGGTAGTTTGTTCCAATGATTAATCTCCCTCGCTGACAAGAATATGTGCCTTGTTTCTCATCTGAATTTCTCAAACTCACAGCTGTTATTTCTTGTTAGGCCTTTCTCTGCTAAATTAAAGAGCCTTCAGTAAATGGTACTGTCTTCCCCTGTCAAAACTTATACGCATCACAACCAAAACACCTCATAGCCCCCTTTCTTGATAAACCAAGCATATGCTGACTGATTATAGTCCAAGATCCATCTTGTTCACTCACTTTCCAATTTACATGAGCTCTCACAGGGACCAGAACTGAGTGCAACCGTGCTCTTTCCAGACTACAGTCCGTCCCACTGATCCACACTTTCTGCAGTTCGCTATTCATCTAGCTTCACATATCTCCCTGCCTTGGCTATCCAGCAGCAGAGCTTCAGTAGGTAGAAAGGAGGGGCATTCTTGGCCACACTTTGCCTGTGGTTTGAGCATTTTCCTGGGCTGTGGGTGATGAAGGGTCCAGTCTCCTTTGGCTGAAGGAGAGGCCTAGAAGCTGTCCCTCTGGTTCCCTTGGAAAGCAGCCCAAACACTAGGCATTTTTGTCAACTTACATGCTACCAATACAACTAAATTTAGCTGTGTAGGTACTACATACTATCTGGAGGTAGAATTGGGGTTGGGCCCAAGTTCATTCACTTCCTGTGGGGAAAGAATGCCAAAGAAAATATTTATTTTTAATTAAAGTATTTCTTCCATTAAAAAAAAAAAATAACACAGAGTTGGAGCCCACAAAAATCAAAACTACTTTAGGGTTTGTTTGTTTTTTTCCTCCCCCAAAAATAACAACCAAAAAAAGTGTTTTAGACACAAAATTAAAAATATAATAAAAAATGCACAGGGCTCAGGGTGATTTTCTAGAGTAGTGAAACACTCTAACCAAAAAAAGTGATGGGAGCCTGAAAACCTGAGACACCTAAAACAAGACCTGACAAAGTACTGCAAAATAGTCCATGGAGACCAAACTAGTACAGTAGGAAAATGGAAGGAGGATAAGAATAAGAGGACAATTTTGCATGAGCATCCTTGAGACTGTTGTTGCTTGGAACAAGAATATAACCAGCACTGATCATGTAAACATTGTGTTACTGATCCATTAGCCTTGTAATAGATGGAGCTTTACTTTTGGAGTCATGTGATCACATGAACAATTCATCTTTCATTAAAAACAGCTTCTAGTTCTAGTTCCCTCATATTCGAAAGGAAAGGGAGCACATGCAGGCTCCAAAAGTTCAATCATTAAAAAGCAAACAGCAAGAACTATTTTAAAAGCCCATTAGTCTTAAGGCAATCTCATTACTTTGGGGCCTAACTCATGATTTTGGAATGATTGGCAATATGGTAAACAGACATTTTAAGCCAAAAAGCTACCACTCCAGTCCACTTGACTCCCCACCTATTCGATTCAATTTTATTCTATTCTATTCTAACAGCACTCTTATCCCAATGGTATTGGAGCGTCTAGCTCATTCTAGGTGTTGAAAAACAAGCACAATCTGGATTTCCAAGTATAACTACAGTAGGCTGAGTGAAGGATTAGTAAAAGTTCAGAGCCAGATACACTGGTTATACACACAAAATACCTTAAATCATTTAGCAGTGCAAAGAGATTTCTGATGCTAATGAGGGCTAAAAATTGGATTCACAAGTTTACAGAATATACCAAACTGAACAAAATTGTCAGCATAACATTTAAATTACTTTTTTGATAAGCTTGGCTATTTACAAATCATCAGACAATTACATCTTCCAAAAACTATTTAACATCAATTCACTCTGCCTTTTCAAGAGTGCACTTGACTAATTCCAAATAAATTGAAAAAAATTACCTTGCAGATTGCACAAAACTGACCAAAAACAATTGCTACAGTTTTAAACTGTGTATCGTTAAGCTTACTCTGCATAATAGTTTTCCTTTGTATTATCTTTCCAGCTCTAAACATTAACACTTTGGTGGAAGGACAGAAACAGAATATGACAATTAGGGTCAAATGAATGTGTGCATCTCAACATCATATATTTATTTTACCATATAAAGAGATAAAAATTGTTATGTGTTATATATTAGGAGAAAAAGCCCACTTTGATTATATGTTGCACCATTTATCCTGCTCCTTTGTAATAGCTAGTGTGTAGATAGTACGTAGAAGCTTCAGCTGAACTGGCTCAGCTTTGAACATACACATAATTAAAGTTAGCCCATATCCCAGGATCCTATAATGTAAAGAGTAGATGGGGAAATAAAGCCAGAAAGACTTGAAGTGACTTTCCCAAACCTACAGACTCCATTTGGTAGAAAAAGTCACATGTTTTGAGTCCATCTCTGGTTGCCTGGCCATTAGACAGTGTTGTCTTTTGCCACTTTGCCATTTTGAACACAGCAGGACTCCTTTTAGGTACAAGGGGGCTACTGACACAGGTCAGCTTATAGGCAAAACACTTAGGATCAGCCAAAAGAAGAAGCAAAAGTAAATAGAGAGCACAAATAAAGAGCCAGCTAAACAATATTTACAAGCAGAAACTCTTCAGCAGAGATGTTCTCTGTCTGTGTATTTCTATTCTACTAAGAAGACATAAGAGGCTGGGGAAAAAAATCTTGAAACTCAGTCTTTTTGACAAACAGAAGCCCTAATGATTTAGTACTGCAAATAGGTGTATAGGCTTTGAAGGAAAAGGAAAAGATTGCACGATTGCTTCAGCTTACTTCTTGCATCAAGGGAATAACTTTATAGCACAGTGATTAACTAAAGATGTATTAACAGTTGGTAAAAAGAAAAGAAAAAAATCCTCCACTGTGGACATTTCTTTTTAATGCAAAAGTAATTAGTTTAATTTGCTACAGCTATAGGCCACGGAGCCCACCTGAGTTTCCTGTAAATTGCTGAACCAGAGGAAAAACATCTAAAGATGACAAAAAAAAGCAAAGGAGTTTATGGGCTATATTTTGAAACCTTTAATTGAGTGATATAAGAGGAGTAGGATTTTCAAAAAGGGCCAGAAAGAAATTTTGGGCTGCAATCCAGAGGCATAGCAAGCAGCTTTTGTACTCTGGGCAATGGCAGCTACTGGGCTAGCAGCAAGTAGATATAGCTAGCCATGTTATTCTGAAATCAGTGAGAAGGCCAGATAGATTTGCATCTTATAGACTAACAGTGCTAGACAGATAACTATAGGTAGCACAAACTTCTGCGGGCTATATATTTAGCCGTGAAAGGACGCTGTGAAGTGGGCCCGGGAGCATCTGCAAGCTTTACCGAACTCCATCCTTTCAACCCTTTGTTATATGAGATACCCCATTCATAGACATAAGGGGTAGAAGAAGCTACTGTGCCTATCTATTTAAGTTTCCTTACACATACCAAGTCCTAATTAGACTCCCTGGGTCTTTCCTCCCACTGCAGGACTTGAGCAGTTATCTCATAGTTAGACCAGTAATGAATAACTGCTACCGTTTAATGAGCAATCATTACTGCTATTGAAGCCAATGGGAGCTAGTGATTTCCTGGAGCAGCCCATTCTTCCATCTGCACGGTCACATGTTAACTTACTTCACCTGTCAGTTTGGCCGGGGCATTTCACTTGCTGTTTACGGTCTCCGCCGCATACCCGTCTCAGTAGTAGCATTATGGTATTTGATAAGAGCGTGCGGCACATCACGCTTACACTCCACAGCATCTCCGAGCCACAGGAGCTTAAAACGAAGTGTTAAGTCATCTTTCAAGTTTGAATGCACAAGTAAGCAAAGACAGTAATTAAACTTCAATTGGTATTTTATTTTTAATTCAGCTGCAAAGAGTGGAATCTCGCCTTCAAATTTAATTAACAACTTTTCCCTCGGCCCCCCTCCCACATACACAGCCAGCTACAGATGAACAGGGAGCCACATATTCCTCACATACACTCCAGTGAAATCAAGGTAGAGGATATTGGCCCCGCAGTTCACAGTGTTGATGAGATCCATGTCATAAAAAAGGGAGGAGGAATCATGTCACTTCAAGCATCAGCTCCTTCCTATTGTTAAGAAATGCCTAGGCCTCCTTTACATTTATTGAGGCCTGTGTTTTCTGCCCCACTTGAACTGATTTTTTCTTGTCCACTGGCTTTGCCCTGCATTGTAGCTTTTTGTCTTAAAGGTTCCCCATGCTCAAAGGCACCACATATGCTTTTTTTTCCAACTGTCTGAGACTGACCTAAAGTACTATAGACAGATTCTCACAGATAAGATTGCCAGGTGCATGTAGGGGATGATTAGTGGGGAAGGGAAAGAAAATGTCCTTTATTGATATTATGGAGCAAGGCTTAGAAGAATAGCAAAGCTGAAGAAATATATATTCTTATATATATAGTCAAGAGGGATGGATGCCCTCCCACCCACCTCCACTTCATATGGCATCCCTCACCTGTTTGGCAGCATTCTCAAGCTTTCAAAAGAGGATACGTGGAGTCTGTCTGCCAACTTATGGGCAGAGGAAGGAGTCAGCAGACAGCTATCTTTTCTTTCAAAATGAGAAGAGTTGTTCTGCAGGAGCAATTTTCCCTCAGCCAAAATGATGGTGAAGCATGGGAGAAGCCCATCCAGTATTGCCCATGCATTATTATGTCAACCTATAACTCCTCTAAGTTATTCTTTCCTATTACAACCCATACAATACCCCAGTCCGTAAGGCATCTGAATATTGTGACTTTTGTTTGTTTTTCCTGGTGGAAATGGGAGGAAAAATGAACAACACATGATACATGCACCTCATCCTTCCACCACCAGTTGTGACCTTCACCTGGCCACAGGCTTTCCAACTTTGCCCCTACAGAGGACAAGCGATGTTGCATCTTCCATAGCTCACTTTGTGATAATGCTGAATGTGGCAGTCATTGTAATAAGAGCAGTGGTAGTAGTTTTGAGTAAAATGAATGTATTAAGTATACAGGGAGTCACTAGAGGTCACATAGAATATGGATGAAAACAGATGTGCCATATTTTCAAATATATGCAATCCAAGTAATGAATAGATTGAATCAGGGTCAAATATAATTTTTATTAAATGATGTCATACACCCACACATACACACACAACCAAACCCTTTCTTGCCTCATTTTATAGGGGGAAGAGTACATATATTTCTATTAAGTCATACAGTAGTTAAATCATATTCTAACACAAGATGGAAGGATTCATCTAAACACATTTATATAAATGTATTAAGGTAATTACCCTTCCTACTGAGGTCTGCAGATACCATGGTGACACTCAGAAGAGTCTTGCTTAAGAGAAAGAAAAACTGATATTAGGTAAATATAAATAGGCTTCTAATAATTATAATACATTGAAAAGGAAGAGAAGCATATTAAATGTGAAACAATATCACCAGCCTAACTGAGTAGTGGAAGTGAGTTAACAGTCCAATAATGCAGTATAAATTAAAATGCCATGAAATCATGATAATATAATAACACAGTCTAAATAAGATTCAGTAACAGTAATATTTCAGACAAAAAGCTTCTTTAAGCTAGTTCTATCTAAATTGCACATAAAACTACATTAAAGGAACATTATTAAGGTTGCAAAGTCAAGCACTCAAAACAAGTTAGGGAATGCTAGAATTAAGTTTTTCTGTCCAAGTTTAATTTGACCACCCTGTGTGTGGGCATTTTAATATGGTCTTTAATTAAATGATCATATACAATTTTTCTCCTACAGGACACATGCCTTTTCCTGCTAATTAAAGTGCACTGAATCCTTACTTCTCATTTTTTTCCTAGTAGTTCAATACTGTGCAACTTCAATAATATTGTTTCACCACAGTTTGTGTTTGTACACGTGTGTGTGTTCAGGCACATGTGAGAAAGCAATTTCTTAGGTTTAAAAAGAAAAAGAAAATACTTGAGAAATGAAAATCTCCTACAGGGGTATCCTGTGGATTGACGGCAGTGTATGAACCCTTAAAATCAACATATACATCTGTAGCAGTTGAGTCAAAAGTTGAACGAATAACCGTAGTAGGTTGTCATCCACTTTGTGTCATCACAAAAGGATACAACACACACTTCGGCAATATGTTCAACAGACATTTTTAGCAATCCGGGAATGAGGAGACTTGATTTTCTTTCCTTTCCTTTCAAGACCTGTAAGAAAAGTGTTTTTCTTCCCTCCCTTCTTCTTGCCTTTCATTTTTTTCCCTTTTCTTCCTCCCTCTCTCCTTTCTTGCCCTTTACAATAAAAAATCAATTCACAGATTTTAAGACAAGAGGGGGTGACTAGACCATCTAGAGCAGGGACGCTCAACCCTGGGCCTACAGGCCAGATCTAGCCCCTGGTGCCATGTCATCTAGCCCATGGCCCTGCTCCCCTGACGCCACATTTCCAGTTCCAAGGAGGAGACCCATCCCCTGAACAGAGGATCAGACACTGGATCCCAGTGTGCAGAGCCAGGCAGAAGTGAGACTGACGCCATGCCCTAGAGTCCAATCCTGGTGTTGGGGGCTAGGAAGGGGAGGCACCAGGCCTCTGGGGTCCAGGAGTGGGTGAAGGCAGTGCCAGGATCCCAGAGCATAATCCTAGCACACAGGTAAGCGTGGAGCAGGTGCCAGACCTCTGGGCCTAATCCTGGCACACAAGGCTCTATCCAGCCTATGGACTGGCTCCACACCACTCATCTGGCCCATGGTGTCAAAAGGCTGAGTACAACTGATCTAATGAAGTGATTCCCAAAGGGTGGGATTCAGCACACTAGTTTCTTGCAAGAGTGATGGAAGTGTGCTGAGAGATCCTCCTATATGAAGAGGTAGAGGTAGATAGATAGATAGATAGATAGACAGATAGATAGATAGGTCTGAATTCAGAAAAGATGTGGATGGGGGCCTTGAGATTCAAAAAGTTGAGAAAGGTGCAGGATGGCAGATGTGGGGTGAGACTATCTATCTATCTATCTATCTACAGTGATGTTCAGCTAGGGTGCTGAGGAATTCAGATAAGTTATGGAGTTATTGGGGTTGTTTTTTTAACAGTATGTCTCAACACTGGTCTGATTTCCTCTGGCAGGGGAATGGAGTATGTTGTAAGTTGTGGGGACAACCCCCCCCCCCCCAAA
>NW_017729024.1:170791988-170806669 GCF_001723915.1 Gavialis gangeticus | reverse complement strand
CCCCCCCCCCCCCAAATAGGCTATAATGGGGAAGCATGAAACTTCCCATAACTTTATCATTTTTTGGCAGATTTGGATGAAATCATAAGAGATGGTAGCCCCTTCTGCGGGCATGAAGCCAGCCAAGTTTCAAGGAGATAGATGCAGGGTTTCTGGGAAACTGCACCTCAAAGTCTTGAAAGCAAAACTCATGTCACTTGTAGGTGTGAAGGCACAGGGGGGACAAAACTGCAGGGATGGTAGCCCCTGTGAAGGCCACAAAGCCTGGCAAATTTCAAGGAGATAAGTGTAGGAGTTTCTGGGAAACTGCACCTAAAGCTGCTGACAAGCAAAACTCATGACGTGTGACAGTGTGTGTGTATTAAGGCACACCCTCACTGGCACTGGAGCCTTTACACAACATGATAGTGTGCCCCAATGAGGTCTCCTCCTCCCCAACAGCCTCATTCCAGTCCACCACTTTAAAAGACAACAAGTAATAACTTAGTAAGCAGCATACTAGCACCAGCAGCATCTCAGGCAGCCAAACAGTCACAGGCAATATCAGAGCAGTCCTTCCCTCCTCTTCCCCCTCCCTCTCCTTACTTTCTGTTTCCCTGCAGGCAAGCCCAGCTTCAGCTTCAAAACTTGAAACATTTTGAAACTTTTGAAATGTTTTGACTGCCCTCATTTCATTTTGAGGCTGTTTGAAAGCCCTTTATTTCTTTTTGATTTTGCTGTTTCGAGCTCGAAACAAGTCGAAATAGCATTGAAAGGAATCAACCAGTGAAATTTTACACACCCCTAATGTATAAGCATATGTACAGTACACATGCATACATATGCATATATACATATTCATACATATATACACACATATATGTACATACACACACACACACACACACACACACACACACCTTTTTGGGTAAGAGAGTGAAGTGTGCCAGTAGTTTTAATCCAGAAAAAAAGTGTGCCGCATGTATCAAAAAGGTTGGGATTATCCTGTATGTAGAGCAGTGCAAAATTTTTGCCTGAATGCTTCATTCATTTAAAAGTGCTGATTTAGATCAATCAAAATTATTCAGGCATTCATGCCAATTTCAGGAAACAGTTTCAGTGGGGGAGAAAACAAAAATAAAACAATTATTATCGGCTTTGATTTTGTATGTAGTAAGGTTGGAGTGTTATTGTAGCCATGATGGTCCATGAAATGTATGAGGGCAGGTTTTTACTGAGACATCTGTTATTGAAAAAACTATATGTTTGGGAGAGTTATTGGACAAACAGCCTAGGAACGGCACTTGATGTGCAAAAGCTTCTCCAACAAGTCTCGCAACTATACAGTCGGTCCAATAAAAGGTATCACAAAAAGCTTTGATTTTTCACCCTTGTTTTGGAGGGAAGTTTTGTTTTGATACTAAATTTAGTTCAGCTTATTTAAAAAATAAAATAAAAAGAGAAAATAGCAAAGTTTAATACCAGGTTCATCAAAATGTTTCATTCAATTAAAGATAAAAGTGGGTAATGGGATGATAGGGTCTTCTGGTGGGGAACTAAAACAACCAAAAAACCTATGGCAAAAAAAAGGGGGTGGGGGGTGGGGAGGTTGATCCAAAAGTGTGTTTTACTTACAACTGCAGTTTAGCCAGAGGATCAAAAATCAGCTGTGCGTGCCCCAAAGCATTACATTTAATGTAGTTTCCCCCATTTTAAGCTCAGTATCTTTTGAATGAGTAATGCAACATTGTTTTTTTTCCCCAAAAAATGCATCCTATCTTGATCTAAAAACAATACAAAAGGTACAGTTTCCAACACTTCCACTCTCATAAAAAATAAGGCTTATTTATAATCTGAATCCATCTGACAGTAATTTGCAGCTATTGGTTCTTTTCATGGTTTTCTTTGAGTTAGAGTCCTTCAGTACCTTACATTTCCTTCTCAGGGAGCTATTTACACACTATAATCAGGTCAGACCTTCCTTTTATTTTTGATAAACTACACAAAATAGAGTTGATTATAATCCTTGAAACTTTTACTATAAGGCTTTATTTCTTGGGCCATCAAGTCATTTTGTGTTTGTCTCATATGTCAACGTTTTATTTTATTTTATTTTAAATATGGACACTAGAATTATACACAGTATTTCAGTATCCATCTGACCAATATTGTATACAAGGGTCAAATCAACTTCCTTCACTCTTCCTCATGATTCCTACAAGGGCATTTTTAATACCACAGCATTTCATAGTTTCATAGATGTTAGGATTGGAAGGGACCTATTATATCATTGGGTCCGACGCCCTACCCTGGGCAGGAATGAGTGCTGGGGTCAGATGACCCCAGCCAAGTGTCTATCCAATCTCCTTTTAAATACCTCCAAGGAAGGGGACAGCACCCTCCCCCCCTTGGAAACATATTCCATATTTTGGCAGCCCTCACTGTAAAGATTTTTTTCCTGATATCCAATCTGAATTTGCTGTCTTCCAGTTTGTAGCCATTATTTCTAGTTACCCTGGCTGGTGCCTTGGCAAACGTTGTATCTCCAATTTCTTGCTGCCTTAGCCCCCACCCACGAGTGTTCAAACAGTTGTTCCAGCAACTCCACTATGACTCCAGCTAATTCCTTAAGTGCCCTAGGATGAAGATCATCAGGGCCTGTTGACTTAAATACATTCAAACCCTCCAGGTGCCCCTTTACTAGGTCAGCACAACTAGTTGGTGGGTTGGTATCTATACTGGACTTACCTAAAGTCCCAATGAAATGTGTATTTGTATTTGTGTCCAGGAACACAGATGCAAAGAAATCATTTAGCAGTTCCGCTTCGGCCATCCTATCTGTTACCAGTTGCCCTGGTTCATCCTGAAGGGGACCTAAATTACCCTGCAGCTTCGTTTTGCTTCCTATGTACTTAAGGAATGACTTTTTGTTATCCTTAACTTTTGCTACCAGCCTAAGCTCCATTTCCACCTTGGCTTTCCTCACTGTTTCCCTGCAAGCTCGAGCCAAGCAGGTATACTTTTCCTTGGTGCCAGACCCCTGCTTCCACAGCCTGTAGGTCTTTTTTCCCCTCCAGGCTCTCCTGGATTTCCCTGATCAATCAAGAGGGTTTCTTTGCTTTTTTTGCCCCCTTTTATATGTACTGGGAAGGTCCTTGTCTGTGCCTTCAGGATTAGTCCCTTGCAAAACACCCACCCTTCCTGGACTCCCATCTCTCCAAGGCTTTTACTAGTCAGTCCCTCTCTAACTAATTTCCTGAACTTGTTGGAAGTTGGTCTTCCTGAAGTCTAACATTTCTGTCCTACTAGTTATCTTCCTCACCTTTCTCCAGATAGTGAATCCTGTCAATAGGTGGTCACTATTCCCTAGGTTACCTTACACCTGCAGATCCCCCACCAAGTCATCCCCTGTGGCCAGTACCAAATCTAGTAAGGCATTTACCCTAGTGGGAACGTATACCTCCTGTGATAGGTGAAGGCCCTATAAGGAGGTTAGAAACTTCCATGGCTGCCTGTTTCTCCTAGCAGATGTCTGGAAAGTTTAAGTCACCCATGATGACCAGGTTCTTTGAGTGCACTGCCTCTGACAGCTGTCTCGAGAAGTCTAGGTCATGCAGAGCTCACATTGTGTTGTTTGTCTGCTATGACCCCTACATCCTCAGTTTCTTCTTCTTAATATACAGTCATCTATTCTGTAGATATGACCTGGATATTGTTGCCTTAAAGCCAATTTTTTCTGAGTTTTGGATCTATACTGAAATGTGTCCAGTGGCCTAATGCCATCTGCATGATAAGAGTCCATTTGTACATAGAATAGACTTAGAATGGTGCAGTTCAGTGCATTTCTGGAGCAACAGGAGCAATGGGATGCAAAATATGGTTCCCAGAGTCATAGTTTCCCTCTTAGTACAGCAGCAAGTCTCTTCCATTAAATCATAATCTGCTTTCACTGTGTTTTTTAGACATCATAATAATCTCCAATAATAATTTTGTCTTGCAGCTGAGAATACCTGGTCTCCTGCTGTCACAAGCATCCCCTTTAAACCTGACATTTGTGGTTCCTGAAAAATATATTCATGGGGAAAGGATGCCAGCAAAAAAAGATAGGCATTCCATAAGTTACTTGGGGCCAAGCCAATGGAGAGTTTGATGATGAACTAAGAATTTGGACGTGATTCTTGTTTCTTGACACTGTGTTCTGACCCTTTGTAACTGATCTTGAGAACTTAGTTTCTATGGGTGTGTGTAGACAAAACGGGTTTACCTTGATCTAAATTGAAGTGGTGGGTTTTTAAAAGCACTGCTTCAATTTAGGGCAAAGTAAACACCCGTGTCACGTACACCCGTGTCTTCATGGTGTCATAGTCCTTAGAGTCGGAAGGGACCTAAACAGATCATCAGGTTTGACCCCCTGCCCCAGGCAGGAACAGGTGCCGGGGTCATATCACCCCAACCAAATATCTGTTCAGCCTTCTCTTGAAGACCCCCAAGGTAGGAGAGAGCACCACCTCACTTGGGAGCCCATTCCAGAGCCTAGAAGCCCTAATTGTAAATTAATGTCTCCTGATGTCCAGCCTGAACCTGCTCTCTAACAATTTGTGGTCATTATTCCTAGTAACTCTAGGTGGTGCCCGGGGGAACAGAGCCTCCCCCATCTGGTCCCCCCTGGTGAGTTTGTAAATGACCACCAGATCCCCTCTCAGCCTTCTCTTGTGGAGGCTGAACAGGTTCGGGTTCTTTAGCCTCTCCTTGTAGGGCCTACCTTGCTACCCCTTAAACATGCGAGTGGCCCTCCTCTGGATGCTCTCAATGTTAGCCACATCCTTCTTGAAGTGCGGCTCCTAGAACTGGATGCAGTACTCCAACTGTGGCCTGACCAATGCCACGTAAAGAGGAAGGATCACCTCCCTGGGCTTGCTTGTGATGCATCTGTGGATACACAACAAATTGTGGTTAGCCTTACTGACCACTTCCTTGCATTGGTGCCTCATGCTCACCCTGGAGTCAACAGTGACTCCAAGATCCCTTCTGCCACCATGTTGACAAGAAGGATATTCCCCAGCCTATAGATGTGTTGCTGGTTCTTTCTACCTAGATGCAGCACCTTACACTTGTCTGCATTGAAATCCATCCTATTCTCATCTGCCCACCTCTGTAATATGTCTAGATGTAGCTGAATTCTGCCCCTCCCCTCTAGCGTGCCCACCTCACCCTGTGAATTTGGACAGCATGCATTCCACACCCACATCCAGATCGCTGATAAAGATGTTAAACAGTACAGGCCCCAGGACCAAGCCATGGCAAACTCCACTGCCACACCCCTCCTGGTTGAAAATGACCCATCCACTATCACTCTCTGGGTGCGACCATCTAGCCAATTTGCTACCCATATCATGGTGTAGGCATTAATGCTGCAGTTACCTAGGGGTGCTTTTTTGTTTTTTTTTTAAAGAGAATGTGGTGGGAAACCATGCCAAAGGCCTTCTTGAAGTCCAGGAAGATGACAGCCACCCCGACACCCTCATCCAGGGACTTTGTGACCTGATCATAAAAAGAAACCAGGTTAGTCAGGCAGGACCTGCCCTCAATGAGTCCATGTTGGTTGCCCCTGAGCATTACCTCCCCTGCTGGGCCCTTGCAGATGTGCTCCTTGATAATGTTCTCAAAGGTCTTCCCAAGGACCAAGGTAAGACTGACTGGCCTATAGTTGTCGGTGTCCTCCTTTCTCCCCTTTTTGTAAATTGGGACCACATTGGCCCTTTTCCAATCCTCTGGTACCTAGTCAGTGCCCCATGAGTGCTCATAGAGCCATGCCAGGGGTCCTGCTATGACCCCTTCCAATTCCCTCAGCACCCTTGGGTGAAGAGCATCTGGACCTACTGATTTAAACACATCCAGCCCCTCCAAAAGTTCCCTAATGAGGTCATCCCTGACCCTAGGCATGTCAGTGGGTGCATCTGCAATTCTAGTGGGGGAAATGCCCTGGTCCCTGTTCAGGAATATGGAGGCAAAAAAATCATTAAAGAGGTCATCTTTTTCATTTGCTCCAATCACCAGATTGCCAAGCCTATCCTGTAGGAGCCCCACGTTACTCGGTGCCTTCTTCTTACTCCCTATGTATTTGAAAAAGACTTTTTATTATCCCTAATTCTGATCACTAGCCCTAGCTCCATCTCTGCCTTGGCCCTCCTAATAGCCTCCCCGCAGTCCCGAGCAAGAGAGGTGTAATCCTCCTTGCTTCCACTGTTTGTACACCTCATTTTTTGCCCTCAGCCATCCCTGGATATCTCTGCTGAGCCCTGGGGGCTTCTTAGCACTCCTGCCTCTCTTGGCGTGCATTGGGACTGACTCCCTTTGAGCTCGGAGGATCATCTCTTTGAGGAACAACCACCTGTCTTGGACTCCCATCTCATTGAAGCTCTGAGACCCCAATGCCTCTCCTACTAATCTTCTTAGCTTACAGAAGTCGGCCCTCCTGAAGTCAGGGACCTCTGCCTTGCTGCCTGCTTTCACCACCCTGCGTTGGATAGTAAATTCCATCAGGTGATGATCACTGTCGCCCAGGTGGTTGAGTACCCACAGACCCCTCACCGGGTCATTGCCTGTGGCAAGGACCAAGTCCAGCAAGGCATTTCCCCTGGTGGGACTATGCACCTCCTGGGTTAGGTGGAGGTCCTGTATCCCAGTGAGTGGTTGGACCTGGCTGACTGCTCCTCCCAGCAGATGTCTGGGTAGTTTAGGTCACCCATGACAACCACATCCCTTGACTTCACAGCCTCTGTGAGCTGACCTGAAAATTCCAGGTCCAACTCATCCCCCTGGTGAGGTGGTCTATAGTAGATATCTACTATTAAGTCCCTTTCTCCATGCCCTGCTTGCATTCTTACTCAGAGCACCTCATTTTGCCCCTCCTCTGACCCAGTCCTAATCATTGAGGATGTGTATTGCTCTTTGATATAGAGCGCTACACCCCTCCCCACTCTTTCCCCTGCTCTGTATCGCCTGTACAGCTGGTAGCCCTCAATGTCCACTGTCCAGTCATGGGTAGAATCCCACCAGTTTTCCATGAGCCCCACTAGGTCTGGATTTTTCCTAGATAGCAGGAGGGCAAGTTCCTCCTTCTTATTCCCCATGCTTTAAGCATTTGTGTAGAGGCATTTGAGGTCTCCCGTAAGTGCACATGCCTCCCCCTTGTTCCTACACCTGCCCTAGCCCCTGTCACTTATCTGGGTACTACCTGTGCATGTCACCTGGCTTGATGGCAAAGTATCCTTATGTTCCTCTGTGTCCCCATCTCCCTGTGAACCTAGTTTAAAGCTCGCCATACAAGATCAGCCAGCCTGGAAATAAAAACATGCATACCTTTCGGGGAGAGATGGAGCCCGTCCTACCTGATCATGTCCTCTGTGTGGAAATGTGGGTAATGGTCCAAGAACCCAAGGCCCATGTGGTAACACCAGCTCTGAAGCCACCGGTTGACATCACCAATGCAGGCCTCATGGTGTCGTCCATGCTTGCTCACTGAAAGGATAGAAGATAAAACCACCTGTGCCCCTGTCTCCTTTAGCTTTGGCCCTAGAGCCTTGTAGTCTCTCATGACATGGTCTGGGCTGCCCCTGGCCATGGTATTCATTCCCATGTGTTTGAGGACTGTGATCAGAGGGTCGGATGAGGTCCAGCAACATCTCTGTGACATCCTGAATCTGAGCTTCAGGCAGGCAACAAACCTCACATGCCATGGGGTCAGAGTGACAGACGGGCCCCTCTGTTCCTCTCAGGATGGAGTGTTACTTGCCTTTCTGGTGGCAGGGAGGGGAGGCTGCCGGCAGGTAGAGATGTCCCTGGGCTGCAGGGGCAGGGGGTGGGGGCTGGTGCTTTCCTCTGTGGCAGTGGTAGCCCCACACCTCCAGGTGGTACCCATCAGCAGGCACCCAGCTCAGGCGGTCCCAGGGGACACTGAGGTCGGTCCCAGGGGACACCGCAGCCATGGAGGGGAGGACGAGGTCCCTGAACAGCTCATGCAGAGAGGCTGGCTCCAGGAGGAAAAAAAAAAAAAAAAGATCAGGCTCTCTGCTTTTTTTTTCTTTCTCCTTACAGTGGAGCCTGCTTTCCGAAGCTGCTGCCAGGCTGCCTTCATGGACTACCTGCACAGTCCCTGAGCAACATGGAGCCCAGTGCTGTAGGGCATCAAACTAACTCCTTGGAGGTGTTTTAGTTTGCTGTGCTCCAAAGCCATTTAAGATGCATTACGCTGCCAAGTATGCTACAGCAGCTGAAATTAATAGACAATACACCACTGATGTGTATGAATACCAATGCCATTGAAGTGGTGCAAAAGCATTTAACCTGCTTTAAAGTGTTGTGCATGCCTGCCCCTCATTTAATCTACACACGTCCCATTATACTTAGGACAAACCACTGGGGTTGAGCTGGGGTTAATGCCCCCCTAGCATATTTCCAGGTGTGGAGCTGATGAGAAGGAGTAGTTGGGTACAATGAACGGAGGAATATCCTGGTTTGGGGTCCTGCTCCTACAAGAATGTCAATATAACCTTTAAAGTTAGTGGTTAATTGGGGATGCTATAAAATGAGGTGGATTCACTTGTGCTACTGAATACATGACCTTCTGCATTCTGGATCCTTTTTTAATGTAGTGGCATTGAGTGCCACTCAGAGTGACCCTGAGGCAGATACTACAGAATCCTCATAAACTATATATTTTTAAAAAATCACAAGATAGATTTTTTTTAAAACTCATTGTGGAACTCTCATGTATCCAACTGGAGAATTTCTAGCATATACACCCAAATAAAACAGTTCTGTTTTCTTGAACTTTTTCCATATCTAGGATTTGGTACATTTACTTGTTTAGATTTGCATCTGCGTATGCATGTATATGACAGCATACTTCTTGGGGGCATATATTCAAACAAGACCAGGTCACCACTTAATTTTTTCTTGGTTCAAACTTAGTGATACCCGCATTTATTTACAATGTTTTTTTCTTTCTTTTTCCTCTGGTTTATGATTTTTTCCCCCTTTTTTTTTAATAGCTGATGAATGAATAGCCCTGAAGTGTTAAGCTTCATGTTGCTTAGTACAGCTGGGTCAGGATGGCCTTTGACATTACTCCAGCAACAAATTTCTCTCTGGATCTGGAGAGACCCATTTCTTTTGGGATGACAGGTGCAATTAGATGCTGATACGCTTTCCATCTTTTTTCTTTCCCCCCCTCTTTCTGAGTGGTGCTGACTATTGTGCATTCTGCTGAAATACATTATATATAGCAGGCCCATGGTAAACTACTTGTCTTGGAGCTGCATTGTAGAGGCCATGATATTTGTCTGGTGTAGGGTGACTTGATTTGGTTTTCAGACACTTTTCCAAAGGCTAGGAACCAGGTCATTAATTTTCTATACTCTAGTTTCCATCAAGCACACTGTTCCAAAAATAATAAAAAATAATAAAATAAAAATAAGTGGAGTTTTTTTGTTTTGTTTTTGTAACTGAAGTTGGACAGATTCCAGCTGTACTGAGCTGAAGGCCTCAGAAGTGATTTCATCAGAAAGAAAGGGAAAGTACTTGAGCCCAAGTCCAGGTCCTCTCTAGGCAAGTAAATAGCACTAAAAATTAGCACTGAAGGCAGCTTTCATGTATTTCTGCAATTACCCCCTTCTCTACAACTCACTTTGCATTTCTGAGCATGCTCAGAAGAATTCTGTTTCATCCAGGAAGGCACAAAAACTGTCCAAGTCCCTGAAATGTTAGAAATAAAAAAGGTGACTAGTGACTATTCAACATCAGAAGAAGAGGCCCATTGGCTAGATAGAGCAAAGAGTGCATTCCACCTCCCTTGCTGGAGCTGGCCCATTAGACCTTGGGTTTTGCTCCATGTTTTTGCACCCAGTGGTGTTTCTGGGTTTCTGGCTCCCCTGCTTGCCTGGTGCACCATGCCTCTCTGACTCACTGCTGGATTGTGCCCTGTGTCCCTCTCGGCCTGCCTCTTCCTGCATCAGAGCCACTGACTGGGGATTGGGGTGGGCAGTAAAATACAAGGTTGACTCAAGGCATCATTTTCCCTAAGGTCATCTTTAGGTAAATGAATTGGGTTCAAACACACTACGAAGACATGCATCTCTCTTATGAGGTTCATATGCTGTTGAATTCCTCTATTATCTAAAGGGACTTTTATTACATACATAATGGTTGTGTGTACATATCACCCTGCATCGCTGTGGTGACGTGCTATGTCATCATACTATGCAGTACAGTGATGTAGCAATCATAAGAGTCTACACGTGATCAACAGCTACTTCGCCATAGCAGCAAGTTCTCCCTGCTTTAGTATGCCGCTACAGTGAAGTAGCAGTAAAAACTAACCATGCAGTAAAGCATGGCACAGTAACAAGATCACCAGAGGGTGACATGTAGACTTGACCAATATATATATTATAGGGCACTAGAGACATTACCTTGGGAAGTGGCTTAAGTGTAACCACAATAACAAATCACATATTGGGCAACCCAAAATTCAGATTGTTCATTTATGGGAGTTGCTGTTGATCCTCCAGGGAGATGGGCTTATTTATTTATTTATTTATTTATTCTAATTTCATAGTGGGACTTGCTTTCTAGCTTCTATAATGTCCATTGAATACTTGAGGCACTTTGTAACAACAACAGATTGGCATTTAATACCAAAACAACATCACTGTTAGCATAGTCCTGACCCATCTGTGTTCATGTACGTTTTTGCAGGAATTCCAAACCAAGCGTAGAACAGAAGTTCAGAAGCCAAGGCCAAAATCAATCTTGCACATTAACTTTTAGATACAAAATAAGACGGGAAAACTAAGCGGAGTTGCAACATGGTTTGTTTCCCTTGTTATTTGGCTGTGGGACCAAATGAGACATTTCTAATGAGGACTCATCAGCTTGGCAAGGGGAGCTCAAATAGACAATACCAGCAGCAAAACACTGGGGAAAACGTTTGCCCAGATCTGACTCTTAGTAAATGTCAAACCCTGGCTTCTACACTTTCTCAGTTTGCCATCAGCTAAAATTTCCAGTGCAAAAAAAGGTATGGAAGGGTAATCATTCTAATGTGCTGGAACTATCAGCATTCATCCATCCAATATGCATGACAAAGCATCATTTTCTGAGGCCAATTGCTTTCCCTGTAGAACATTTTTAAACTTCTTTTTAGAGATCACATGACTCCTTCTGGTAATGAAATCTCTATTGATTTTCTTAATTAAGGAAGAAGAAAACATTTAAATATAACAAAACAAAATTGGATAAAGGATAGTAAACAAGAAAAAGGATAATAGCTTAAAGGGATCTATAGTGTATAGACTTTACTCACCGAGCACCTTACAGAACAGGACAAGTTACTTGTCTGGGGAACAATCCTGGTCCCAGTAAGTTAGTGTAGGATCCAAAAATGTGAGCAGGATTGGGATGTTCCAGAAGGTGGTTGGGAATTTCAAAAAAGCCTTTGAGAATTAGAACACCAAATGCAAAGAGATTTCAGTGTGTGACTTCCTTAAGGTCTTTTTGAAATGATTTCCTTAGGGTGTAGTTGGTGGGGGTCAGGAGTGGGGTATGAAAGGGAGTGGAGGGGGTGAGAGTAGGAGGTGAGTAAATCTCATAGGTGATAAGCCAGTGTGAACATCAGAGAAGTGTTAATGCACCCAAGTTTCAAATTCAAAATATTTCATCCCATCTGTGTTTAATGCTGACTGGAGCTGTGACAGTGCCTAATGGGAACTACAGTTTGGGTGCCACCCAGAAAAAAAAAAATCAATGTGCATCATGGGAGATACAGTCCAGTCAGGAAATATAGCTCAAAGGAAAAAAGTGGGCTGATAAGATTCCCAGACCACAACTCCCATGAGGAACCACAGGAGCCAAAGCAGACAGATTGGGTACATCTACACGTGCACTTTACTGCAAAGACAATTAATTAGCTAATTACTTTGGTCCTGCTTTGAGCAGGGGGTTGGCCTAGATGACCCCCTGAATCCCCTTCCAACCATAACTTCCTATGATCCTACTTAGCTCCACAGTAAAGCGTCACTCTCTACACAGGCACCCATGGTGCTCTGGCCTGGTGTTAGAGGACTGGAAAAAGGCCAATGTGGTCTCCATTTTCAAAAAAGGGAGGAAGGAGGACCCAGGTAGCTATAGGCCCATTAGTCTTACCTTGGTCCTGGGGAAGCTGTTTGAGAAAATTATCTAGGAGCATATCTGAGAGGGACCAGCAGGGGAGGTTATGCTCAGGGGCAACCAACATGGGTTTATTAGGGGCAGGTCCTGTCAGACCAACCTGGTTGCCTTTTACGATCAGGTCACAAAATCCTTGGATGCAGGTGTTGCAGTGGACATAGTCTTCCTGGACTTTAGAAAGGCCTTTGACACTGTCTCTCACCCCACTCTCATTAAAAAAAAAAAACTAGGGGACTGTGGCACTGATTCCTACACAGTCAGATGGGTCACGAATTGGCTAGAGGGCTGCACACAGACAGTGGTGGTGAACGGGCCATATTCAGCCTGGAGGGATGTGGGCAGTGGGGTTCCACAGGGCTTGGTCCTTGGCCCTCAGCGTTCAACATCTTCATCAGTGACTTGGACGAGGGGGGTGAAAAGCACTCTGTTCAAATTCATGGAAAACATTAAGATGTGGGGAGAGGTGACCATGAAGCAGGGCAGGCACCAAGAGGAGAGGCTACGGGACCTGAACATGTTCAGCCTCCTCAAAAGAAGGCTGAGAGGGGATCTGGTGGCTGTCTATAAACTGGCCAAGGGGGGACTAGTGGGGAATGGGAGAGGCCTTGTTCACCCAAGCACTGCCAGGAGTAACTAGGAATAATGGCCACAAGTTGATCGAGAGTAGGTTCAGGCTGGACATCAGGAAGCACTAGTTCACAGTCTGGGTGGCTAGGATCTGGAACCAACTTCCAAGGGAAGTGGTGCTCACTCCTACCTTGGGGGTCTTCTAAAGGAGGCTAGATAATCACCTAGCTGGGGTCATTTTATCTCAGCATCCTTTCCTGCCCATGGCAGGGGGTCAGACTTGATGATCTGCTCAGGTCCCTTCCGACCCTATCAACTATGAAACTATGAACCCATATTAGGGTGCAGTGAATTAATTAGCTCTGCTGCGGAGTACTTATATATGTCAAAATGCACCTGTAGACAGGTGACTGGAGCTGGCTGGGGCACAAGGGTGCTACAGTGAGGGGCTGCCTGCTAACTAACCCCACACTGGATCACCCTCATGCCCCAGACAACCCCAGGCTGCTCCAACCTGGCTCAATGTGCTGTGGTCCCAGGAACAAGTGTAAACTCTGAACTGTGCCAGAGGTTTTTGCTGCACACTAATTGCACGTGTAGATGCACTCATTACTGCTGAATGAAATACTTCAGTTCAGCATGATAAATCATAAGGCTTCAATTCAGGGTAAACCAAGGGCATATTTTCAAGTGGAAAAATTTGATTGGCCAGAAAATAAATGGTGGAAAACTTCCCAACAACCTCTATTTTGTAGGAACACTTATCTTGTTTTATGTCTGTTTGTACATATTTATTTACTTCAATGCCTTTCCTTATCCTTTCTGTTCAAAAACAAAAGTTCTTATTGGTATCAGCTTATTTAGACTTGCCTCTCTGCTTTTTAATCAAATGTGAATCAAAATGTGCATTGCTGGCCTTCTTTGGTAAATCCATTGCAACAGTATGTATGATATCCACACGTGTCTCTCTGACCCATGTCAAATCTTTAACAGAATATTAATGCCTTTCCTAGGACATGGCTAAGACACTCTTCTTTGTCTCTATCTGTCCTTTTAATGCTGTTCTAAAGAAGTGAGACCTGAAGAGAAATGCCTTGTGTTCAAAAGCTTGTCTAACTTCATCCCAGCTATGCAGCTGGTCCAGTGAAAGATATCACCCTAAGAAATCCTTGCCTCTCCCATAAAGAACTGAGTAATTTTTGATGCCCAGGAAGAAAGATGTGCATCTAAACTGTTATATTATATTCTGTTCCATGCTTTATCTCTCTGTCTATATATATATATATATAGATAGATAAATAGATAGATAGATAGATCTATATATATATGGCTCATCACTGGAGTCTCTGAGTGCCTTCCAGTAGCAAATTAAAGAATATGACTAACATCCATCATGAATTCCTTTTTCTTCCATGCTTTTCCCAGGAAGAAAGAAATACATCTGTTGTATTCATCTCCCAAATCTTTTCACCAGTCTCCAACCCAAGTAACTTCTTTAGACACAGTCACCATAGCAGGGGTTTTGGGAGATGTGGAAATGCTCCTTTATGTATATGCCAGCAATGGGCTGTGGGAGAGGATGCCTGGTAGGGCTGTGCAAAACTTTGGTCCCTGATTCAATTCAGTGGAGATTCAGCCTGATTCAGTGGCTGAATCTCCTAACCTGAATCGAATTAGAGGACCCTTTAATTTCTCTGAATCAAATCGGAACCCTCCAAATCAATTCAGAGAGATTCAGAAAGGTTAGGAGACTGGGAGATAGAGACAGCTTTAAATGTTCTTTCTACTTACCTGGGTAGCAGGGACTCATGAATGCTGAGATGCTGAGGCACGTGGAGCATCCCACAGAAGCGCGGGGGGCTCCCCAGTGCACTCGGCAGCAAACCCAGAAGTGGACCAGAAGCACT
>NW_017729024.1:170769784-170786988 GCF_001723915.1 Gavialis gangeticus | reverse complement strand
TTGCAAACTGTGCTAGATCTCGAGGTAAGTCGAAAAAACATTTAAAGCTGTGTCTATGCCTGAATCGCTGATTCTTTTAATCAGCATCGAATATTCAGATTCAGCTGAATCAGAGACAGCCATCTGAATCAATGAATTGAATCCATGTCCCTGATTTGGGCTGAATCTGAATCCAAATTGAATAATGCCTGCTTCACACACCCCTAATGCCTGGATTATGCAGTTTTGTCTCAGACATCAACCTGTTTTAAAACATTGAATCAGTCCCTTTACTCCTCCATGTCTTTGTTTCCCCTCCTAGCCTTTAGTGTCCCCAAAGATCCTTGTAGAGATTCACTGTATGTATATACAGCATCAAGCTAATTTTTTGAGGCCTCTAGATGCTGCTAGAGATAGCAATAATGAGGGAGAATGTATGCAACAATGTTTTAGACCGCCCCTCCCCATTAAAAAAACAACTGGGTGAGTCTTTTCATACAGTGTCCAGATCTCTGGGAGTTTACAGGATACAGTAGTCCTCACAAGTATGTATCTTAGAACAGAATGATCCCTTAAAATCAGCTCCCTGACCTTTAAAATAATACTAATAATAAAGCTTTCTTCAGTAGATATCAACCTCCTGCTAAGTGCACTCTCTCTGTTTGAAAGTCTCGCTAATTCAAGACCATTAAAATAGATTCTCTTAAAGACTGCATTCTGTCAAACACCAAAAACGGAGATATATAGAAAGAGGGATTTAATTATCACTGTTCTATATCTCCAAATGTGAGTTTTTCTGAGTAATAATTGCCTAAGTTTGTCTTCAAAAGGCGTTTTAATAGTGTTAATACTAGTAAATATTGCTCATTTTGGTACTGATGTGCCGTTTTAATAGTTCCCACGGTTTCTAAAAGTCATTTCTTATTGTTTTACTGTAGAAAGAATCTTACTTTAATTATGTCATAATTGTTTGTAAGCCATAGAATCTTAATTAATGCCAATGGCTTAAAGGCACACACTGAATACACAGTTTATGTTTGTGTTTGTTTTCCAGTCTCTTCCTGCTGGAGAGGAGGCCCCCCGCAAGTTCCCACGAGCTGCCTAGATTCATGGCCCTTTTTTCTATGTTGCTATTTTTTTTAATTCAGATGTCAACCTTTTCTTTTTTCATTGCTATTCATCATCTTCTTCTACTTTCCTTCTTTTAAAAAAAATCTTAGAATCACCTTAATATTTCAGGATGAACCTTTAATCCAAGTTCTGATACAAGGCCAATGTTGAAATCCTGGTCCTGTTAAAGAAAACTCCCATTCATTTCAACGGAGACAGCTTGTCACTCAAAGTGTTATGCCAGGTATTGAGTGTGCTTTATTGAAATGACAATATTTATCAAAGGAACACATTTGACCCTTAATTTCATTGGTAGTGGAGATACCTACAATGTGGTTTTAGTACCTTTGCCCCTCAGAGAAGCATAGATGAAAATGCAATTATCCTCATTTCAGAAATAGGAAACTGAAGAATAGCAAGATTAAGTGACTTGACCAAAGTACAAAGGAAGCTTGTAATATAGTAGGGGTTAAACCCCAGGTTTCTAACACAAAGCCCAACATCCTAACTGTTGGACCATCTTTTTCTTTAGTTTGAAATTTATAGGTTTGGGTTTCGGAGATATAACCAAGGGCAGCATCTGGTTTGTATAGCCTAATTACCCTGCTCCACTTCTCTCAGAGATCAAGTGAAAGTCAAGCTGTTCAGAAAATTGGAACTGATGCAGCTCTTTGGTTGGAAAAAAATATTGTTCCAATAATACTTTTTTTTTTCTGCAAAGTTATATTGATTTGAGTGAAAATCCCAGGTGAAATACCTTGAAGTGTTTATATCATTGCATTTTCAGGAGTAGGTGAACAGCTCTCAGTGGTGAAAGAACAGGTTAGGGGCTATTTAGAAAAGCTGGATGTGTACAAGTTCATGGGGCCAGACACGATGCTCCCAAGGGTGCTGAGGGAGTTGGCCAATGTAATTGCAGAGCTGCTGGTCATTATCTTTGACAATTCATGGCAGTTGGGAGAGGTCCTACATGACTGGAAAAGGGTCAATATACTGCTCATCTTTAAGAAAGGGAAGAAGGAGGATCTAGGGAACTACAGACCCATCAGCCTCACCTCAATCCCTGGAAAAATCTTGGAGCAGGTCCTCAAGCAATCCATTTCTAAGCATCTGGAGGAGAAGATGGTGATTAGGCACAGTCAGCATGGGTTCATCAAGGGCAAGTCATGCCTGACCAACCTGATTGCCTTCTATGATGAGATGGGCTCTGTGAAGGAAGGGAGAACAGTGGACATGATATATGTTGATTTTAACAAGTCTTTTGATAAAGTCTCCCAAAACATTTTTTGCAAGCAAACTAAAGAGCTATGCATTGGATGAATGGACTGTAAGGTGGATAGAAAACTGGCTGGATCATCAGGCTCTGGTAGGTTTTATTCAATGTCTTCATCAATGACCTGAAAGATGGCATAGAGTGCAGCCTCAACAAGTTTGCAGATGATACCAAGTTGTTTGGGACAGTAGATATGCTGGAGAGTAGGGCTAAGATTCAGATAGATCTAGACAAATTGGAGTATTGGACCAAAAGGAAATGTCATGAGGTTTAATAAGGACAAATGCAAGATCCTGCACTTAGAATGGAAAAATCACACACACCAGCACAAGCTGGGGACTGACTGGCTGAGTAGCATCTCTGCAGAAAAGGACTGGGGTTACAGTGGACAATAAGTTGGATATGAGCCAACAGTGTGCACTTGTTGTCAAGAAAGCTAATGGCATCCTGGGCTGCAGTAGTAGGAGTGTTGCCAGCAGAATGAGGGAAGTGATTGTTCCCCTCTATTCAGCACTGGTAAGGCCATATCTGGAGTCAGTTTTGGGCCCCCCATTACAGAAAGGATGTGGACAAATTTATTGGAGAGAGTCCAGTGGATGTCAACAAAAATAGTCAGGGAGATGGGGCACATGACTTCTGAGGAGAGGCTGAGGGAACAGGGTTTATTTAGTCTAGAGAAGAAAAGACTGAGACCAGATTTAATAGTAGCCTTCAACTACCTGAAAGGTGACAAGGAAAGTTTAAGTTAGATATAAGGAAAAAACTTTCTCACCAAGAGGGCAGTAAAGCACTGGAACAGGCTACCTAGAGAGGCAGTGGAATCTCCACCCTTTGAGGTTTTGAAGACCTGCATCCACAAAGCCCTGGCTGGGATGTTATAGTTAGGGATGGTCCTGCTTTGAGCAGGGGGTTGGACTAGAAAACTTCCCCAGGTCACTTCCAACCCTAATTTTATATGATTTTATGATAATCTGATCTAGTAACAAAACCATTATAAGACACAGAGAATCTACCACTTCCCACAGAGCTCTTCTCTGCTCCCCCTCCCCATAAAACCATTGATGACTTCCAAACAGCTTTACAAACTTATGTTCATTCATTAATGCCCTGTTCTCATGTGTCTCATAAGCATAGTATCCCTATTTTAGGATGTGATGGAAATCAGGACTTGAAGAGGCTCAACAAAAGCCTTTTCCCCTACTGTTGGAGTAACAGCAGTGATTCACGGTAGGTCTACATTATAGTTGATCTTTTCCTATGTGCAACATGCTTTTATTTATTTTTTCTTTGAAAAGTGTAGGGGCAAAACACTCCATTCTTCCTATTCTTTGTTTCCTTAATTTTACTGTTAAAAAGATGTAATCCTTCCCTAAGGTACTCTGTTTCCTGCAGCATTAAGTAGCTCTGCAGGCAGATTCATCCTTTCACATCTTAGTCTGCTTAGATCATCTTGTGATGGGCTAATGGAAACAGCTTTGGCAAAGGCCAGAGGGAGCTGGAAGTGATCTCCGTTGGTACTCAACACCTGACCGAATCAGGTTCTAAATTTATCACTGCTGCAGATCGCCTGCCTGTAAAATGGGGGGTGTCTCTAGCTAGCTCAGAGAATTTACATCCCCTCCTGGACTGTAACTGCCAGCAAAAATAATTCAGTCCAGAATAATCTACAAAGATGCAGGTTTCTGGCACCAGAAATATCCTTTCATGGTGAGCAGGACTTCAAACTACTGAAATGGGCAGGGGAAACTTTCAGAAGCAGCCTGGTGTGGGTCTCAAAAGTGTGAACTACATCAGTTTGTTACAAGGAGTAGCACAGAGAAATGGGGCTGGCATAAGTTCTAATACTATGGGATCTATCTTCCAGGAAGCCTGGCAGCACATATTTCCGATTCTTATCATGACACAAAACATGATTTTCAGGGAAATAAATTGTCTTTCGGGACTTGATTCAGAAAAAGGATGGTTTAAGGATTGGTTAAGTTACTTTATATATATGCAAAAAAAGGCATATATTGGGTATACAAGAAGTCATCTCAATTGAAAAGTGGTTAGGAAAACAAAGGACAATAATAGCGTACTGGCTTTTGCATTTGGAGATGCACGAGTCCCAGTTTGGATTGGTGCATCCTTACTATGAAGAAAGAAACATTTTTAACTGACCTGAAAGATCATATTTAGTGGAGACGGCAAGATGTCACCACAAGAGCCATCTCATTAAAGGAAGGTATAGTGCAACCTCTGGCAATGTTCCCATATCCAGTGTCTGATGGTCCTTATTTCCCCCTATTGAATTTGCCTAGAAAGGCATCAGTAATGACAATAGTACAGAAGGTGACTGTAATATTCATTCATTTTGCACCAATGCAGTCAGACCAGAGACAGTCATTTGTGGACACACAACTTCACGGTGCCAGTAACTGTTTAATTAATCAGTATTGCAAGGCTCCTTCAACAGATAATGTCAAAGTAGGTGAATTATTGTCTTTTTTTTTTTTTTTTACCATAAATAAAAATTGTGCAGAGTTTGGCTGATATAACCTTGTTTCCTAAGCTTTACTTCATAGCAACACCTCTACAAAGGTGATTCTGGCATTGCCAAATGGTCTACAGGTCTTTTGACCCCAACAGAAGACTTTCTACTGCTTGCAGTCCAACCTTCCTCATCTTGTATTGCTTGCTGAAATGCATTGTACAGTTCAAGCCACATGCTGCCTACAGATGAACTGAGAGATTTTTGTGGTCAGAGAGAATATTGGTGCCAACATTCTGCCTTTTGGAAGATTATTTCTCCCTTGGTGTTGGCCACTTTGTCTTACATCCAGTTTTACAAAGAAGTGTTGGTTCTCGAGTACAGTTCAAATGAGCTCAGTGAGGTGCCTATCTTTAGTCCTGTGCAATAATTAGGTTGGTAGTCATCAATGATTGACAATATTGTCTGCTGCTGCTAGGTCTACAAATACAGCTCCTGTGATCAAACCTTGTTTTTTCCAAAAATATCTTCAATATGTTGTGTAAAATTGAGCAGCTGCGTCGAGCTTGATTTCCTGGGACAAAATCCAGCTTGCTCTGGGATTAGCCTCTTGTAGAAATATAGTGTGATACAGTTCAGTTTGAGTCTTTCAAACAGCTTGCACCCATGGTACAGAAGGGAGATAGATTAAAAACTCCTGTTTTCTGATGGCTCTTTCCCCAGTTTGAGGAGTGCCACTCTTTGGGCCTATCACCAGTTTCCGAATCCCATGAGTAACTGCAAAGAAGTCACCGGTTCCTGGTTTCCCACCTGAAGTGCTTGAATGATTTTGTCTGGGTTGGATACAGTCCAGGTATGATGCTTTAACATTCTTCTGTCATTGTGAAGGGTTTGTGAATCCAAGTTTATATGAGTACTGGTATGGGGTAAGTTTTGATTGTCTATTTAGTGTAGGCCCATTCATGATCAATTGTGGGCTATTTCATTTGCTGTGGAGTTATAATGCTACTTAGCCTTGCTTGGATTGTTGTGAACTTGCATATTGTAGCCCACAACTTCTTGCTATTATACATCATATCAGTCTTTTCAATTGGCACCTGCCAAGTTTTTCAGCTTTTGCCTGTGAAGGATGACAGCATTTTTTCTCCCTAGGACAGTGATCACCTCTGCAAGGGAACAATGACACGCTGAGAGCCATGGGGCTCTTTAGCCTAATAAAGCGCAGGCTCAGGGGTGATTTGAGGGCCACCTATAAGTTTATCAGGGGTGACCACCAGGATCTGGGGCAACATTTGTTCACCAGAGCGCCCCAAGGGATGATGAGGTCAAATGGTCATAAACTACTACAAGACCATTTCAGGCTGGACATAAGGAAGAATTTCTTTACTGTCCGAGCCCCCAAAGTCTGGAACAGCCTGCTATCGGAGGTAGTTCAAGCACCTACATTGAACACTTTCAAGAGCAAATTGGATGCTTATCTTTCTGGGATCCTATGACCCCAGCTGTCTTCCTGCCCTTTGGGCGGGGGGCTTGACTCGATGATCTTCCGAGGTCCCTTCCAGCCCTAATGTCTATGAAATCTATGAAATCAAAACTCCTACCTGTACTGCTCATAAAGGTCTGTAATTTCCAGCATTAGGATGGCTATGTAGCTTATCCTACAACTTCAAGGAATGGTTTTCCTTGCTGGTGTTCATACAGGAGTCATGAAGCTATTAAATTTACAACCAGGGGTTCTAGCTGCTAAATGGTCCTCCACAAAGTCCTGCTGGCCCCATTTTTTAAAGATGATGTGGAAGCCAGATGGCATGATTTTCTGGGTTACTGTTGCACTGAGCTGGATGCCAGAAAGTCAATGTTGAAGGTGTGGGATTGGGTCTGAAAAAAGTTTGCTCCACAGTTCTGGTACTTTATTACTAATGAATGAGATGTTACTGAAGGACTTGGGTTGCTTTGGACCTTGTATTAGACAGAAGTATTGAGCATCTGCTTAAGTTTCTACTAGTTCACCATTCCTGTTGGTCTCACTGTAGTCCCATAGTTACTGTGGCATTTGCTTGTTGTGGGTGATATTAGGAGGATCAACAGAAGCAAAAAATTTGGAAGAATGTGCCTGTGACACTGTTTAATAACAATAACAGGATCCTGTGAGATAATACCGGCAGTGTCATACAGAGGATAGTACCAGACATAACAAATATTGTGTGTCCTCATTGCTCATGTGGTCTTTCATGGGGAGCTCCCTTCCTGGTATGCAGAGCTATATGTTGTTAAGTCTTTGAAGTGTTTCCTTTAGCATAACATTTGGCAAACATACTCAGTGCACAGGTTGCCTATTAGGTGACACGTTGCTTTTGAAATCCCTTCCACATTCATAGACATGACTGTCATCGCCGGCCCTAAAGAGGTCCTGTGTCTATGACCCAGATGGCTACTTTAGCCTTTAGATATTATTAATAATTTCTAAGCAGGTTGTTAATGTTGGTGTTGATAGAGTTACAGGAACTGAAGAGCACAAGTAATTTGGCAGGACCTGCAAGAAGTGCAATGCCTTCATGGGACCGTGTAATATTTATAAGTCATAGATCCATCTGTTTGTATGCAACATGGACACCTGCCAGACTGAAATGAGATGGCCATTTGATGAAGCCAATGGAAGAGCCATCAGATGATAACACCCTCCAGTCATGGCCTCAGCAATCAGAGCCACTAAAGTGAGCAGGGTTATACAAGTATGTAGATTGATTTGATAGGAAGCCTGTTATACACTGGGGAATGAGAGATTTCCCTGTTATACACTGGTCTCTAGGAAAGAATGTGTATTAGTTCCTTCGTCCTTTCTTTCATTCCTTCCATCTCCTCACACAATATTTTAAAATCTAAATAAAGTGTCTTTCTAAAAAAAAAAAACATGCTCTAGTTCATTCAGCATTGATTGGCTTATATGCACTACTGTTATTCAAGAGGTTATATAGTAAGGCAGGGGCCAGCTATATATGACCCACAGGCCAGATCCATCTTGTAGAACCATTGGATCTCCCCCATTGAACCAGGAGCCATTGTACACGCCACGGTGCAGCTCAGCCAGGGTGGACTTTACACATGGGCTTTATCCATGAACTGGAGAGGCAGCAGGGAGAAGTAGTAGCAGAAGGATAGGTCAGGAACACCAGCCCACCTGGGAATTGAGACAGTTTGATCCCATCTACAGTTCCAAAACCTTGCCTACAACTGTTTTAAATTCATAATAATACCTTAAAATACATTGTTCTTTTAATAAGCAAAAAGAGATCTTGTTCCCCCTCTGTAAACATGAACGATCTCTACCTAATGGGGGTTAAGAAGACATTTTTCCTATGTATAGGTTGTTCCATAACTTCCTATTATGGGGCTTCTTGCATCTCTTGGAGACAGGATGCTGGATTCTATTAGCCAATACTCGGGTCCAGAAGAACCATTCCTAAAACTTTATGTTCCCACTTGCTTTCCATAATCCAAAGGTGGGCACTCAGCCATGTAGGTGATGTTTGCCATATTATTCCAAAACAAAAGCAAGTCTCACTTTTAAAGTCTACTTGTTGAAACCCTATAAACCAGATTACACCTGTAAAGGATATCTGAAGGAAAGCCATAGCAATGGGTTGAAATTTTTCCTTGATTGGAGCAAATATTTTACTTGAGACTGGGGAGGTTCTTTGGTTCAGATATCTCTGTGTTTGCTTTTTATACCAGTGTGGCCTGTCATATAATATAACAGCTCTTTATTTCCAATGATATTAACTGACTGCAGGCAGAAAGAGACCAAAGACCTTTTGTGGACCCCAGAGTCTTATAAATAAATGAGATTTTTAACCTCTGCTGTAATACAGATATCTTTTCAATATGATATTAAGACCTTTTATGACAATTTATGTCATTTAAATACAAGCAAACATTCTGCCTATGGAATGAAAATACCCACTCAGTACATGGAAAATTCTGTTAAATTTTTTTTTCCCCCTGCACTTAGTTGCTGAAAATCCTTTCTTTTATTGAACTAGGTTTTCTTGTGAGAAACAGGTTAGGAAAGGTGATATGTATCAAAGACAGTGCACAGCTATAATTCTTTGACCCATAAGTTAAAAAAGAAGGAATAGGGACAGGCCAAATGCTGTCACTGGGGTAAACCCACAGTGGAAGCCAACGAGAGCTTTATCCAGGAATACAAGGACTACATTTGGCCTCCTACATGCGAAGGGGAGAAGAAAAAAAATATTATAGCAATGGCTCAGTACAATATAACTCACTGGAAGAACAGGAAATGCCATGAGATTCCCTCAATAGGGGTGAGCTTTCCTTCCCCAAAAGAATGTGGGAAGCTTAGAGAATCCCACCACTGAAAAATTATGTAAATCCCAACACCTGAAAATGCCTTCAGAACATCTGCAAAAAGAATCAATTTGTCCTTATGAGATTGCACTGGCCAGCAGTATTTTCTACTTGCTGTGGGCTTTTCCTCTAGCATAGGCCTCCAAAACCCACTGAAGGGATCTGTGAACAGGGCCTTCATCAAAGCTCAGCAGGGTATCTTAGCGAAGGGCCTGCAGTGGCAGTAGGTGGACGTATTGGCTAAGTACAGACGGTGAAAAAGCCCGAGGGGGAGTTGATCCAATCTTCACAGATTTCTCTAAGCTTGGGGAGATTGAACCATTAACAAATAAAACTCATGTTCACTCTTTGGTTGGGGAAGACAGGCAGATGCCTGTGCTGGCTGAGACCAGAAGGTGGGGGGCACTCTTGCATGCCTCCCGGAGTGTCGGACATTACCAATGGCACCCGAGCACAGCCAAATGGAGGCCATCCTTCATTCCCTGCCCAGTACATGCCCCCCACCCCCCTGATACTGCCCCCCACAGGGAGTGAAATGGAGCCCCTCTGCTCCAGGCCCAGCCCCACACCAAGTTGGGTCTGCCAAGCTGGAGGAAGCCCATGTTGTGGGGGTGTTTCCCCGCTAACCCCTCCACTCAGCCATGCCAGCTGAACAGCCTTGCCTCCTACAAGTCTCAGCCTCTAACCCACTGGGGAAGGGGGAGAAAAAGACCCCTGCCCCAGTCTCATTCTCCCTGAGCTGGGGTCTGCATAGCTGGGGCAGGGGGGCAGTCCCACAATGTGGGATAGTGGGTTTCCCCCATTCCCTCCCAGTCAGGCTAGCTCCACAGAAGGAAGGATCAGGCTCTGCTGCCCAGCATAAGCCCCCCAGACTGCCCAGTGCATCTTGCTGGCTGCTGCTGGTGCCAGGCTCTGGTGGGACACACTAGGTGGCTCAGGGACTTGTGCCAGGCAGCAGGGAAAGATGAACTCCAGAGAGGGAAGAATCAGGTCCCGCTGCCCACCGTGGGCCTCCTGGGCCGCCCAGTGCATCTTGCTAGAGCCCAATACTAGTGACAGCCAGCAGAATATGATGGGTAGTTTGTGGGCTTATACCAGGTGGTGGGACCCAATTCTTCCTTCTATGATGCACTCCTGCCCTGCACTCCTGTCCTCCCTGCTCAGTGCAAGCCCCCTGGGCCACCTGGCACATCTGGCCAGTTGCTACTGGTGCTGGGCTCTGGCGAAATGCACTGAATGGGGTAGGAGCCCTGTGTTGGGCAGTAGGGCCTGATTCTTTCCTCTCTGGAGTGCTTCTGTCCCCACTGCCCAGCACAAGCCCCGCAGGCTGTCCAGCATGTCCCACCAGAGCCTGGCACTAGCTGCACCAGAAAACACATGTGAGGCAGCCCAGGGGGCTTTTCCAGGATGGGAGGGAGGGGGTCCAAACTTTCCTTCTATGGATCCATCCTAGCTGGGTGGGGAAGGGGCAAACCTCCCCACGGTGTGAGGCCCCACTTAGAAGCAAGGCAAGACCCCAGTCTGAGGCAGGGCAAGATAGGGACAGGGGTCTTTGTTCCCCCCTCCACCCTGTAGGTCAGAGACTCGCAAGGGGTAGGGCTATGCAGTCAGCCTGGCTGGGCAGGGACAGAGGACCCCCATCCCCCCTGCCACACACACACACACACACACACACACACACTCACACACACACACAGACACACACACTGGAGGCTCCCTCCAGATAGGCAGCATCCAGCTGGGGGGGAGGGGGGGCCAAGACAGGGGTAGAGGAATCCTTCCCCCATGGCATAGGGATCCCCCCAGATGAGCAGAGCCCAACCCAGGGGGACTGAGACCAGGATAGGGGCTTCATTCTTCCCTAGCCCCTGTGGTTCAGAGGCAGAGGATCTTAGGGGGCAAGGCTGTGCAACCTCTTGGCTGGGCAGACCCTGCAAGGAAGGGTTAGTGGGGAGCTGCATAGCATCCTGGGATGCCAGGAGACTGACCTAATTTGAGCTGGGAGAGCATCTGGCACAGAAGTTCAATAGATCAGTCCAAACTAAACTAAGTCAGTGATACTAATCCACCCAGCTCTATCTTGAACTGAGTTCCACCATTTAGAAACTGGTCTATATGCATTGAACTTCTGTTCTGTTACAGGCTTAGACCAATTTCTGATCACTTCTACTGATTTATGTGTAATGTCAGTCCCTAGCCATAATATGCCTTTCACCTCTTAATGTCTGTTGTTCAGTGAGAAGAGTTAACTTTTATCAGGCATAGACTTTTAGCCAGATCATCCGCTACTATGAATTTCCACAGCAACATTGATCTGTCCCATTGCTAGAGAATGGTAGTAGGAGGGAGGAGGTTCGTATTTTTTGTGGTTTCTCTAAACATTTTTTAATCTCACCTTCTGTTCTCCAGGGCAGTGCTAATCAGATGTTGAAGGCAACATGTAATTTGGAAAAGGGTGACTTTTTGCTTAAGGCAAATTCACAAATGTTTGCAATTTTGCTCCAGGGCAGAAGTAGAATGTAATCGTATGTGGCACAGAAACTGTTCTTCTCACAGCCAAAATGGAGAGCTGTTTTACCTTGGATCAGATTTATCAATATCTGTAAAAAATGCACTTTTGCTTGTGCTGAGAAGGCTGTAAAGTAAGAAGTACATTCGTTCTGTAAAAGAAGGCATTGCATTTCTAGAGTGGAAGTAACTATGCAAACATGGGGCTGCCATGAGGACAGGGTGAAAAAAGGTAACCTGTTAAATTAAATTACTTTAATCTTGCCACTTTTTGATGCAAAAGCAGCCTGAGGTTTAGTTTAGAGTATCCCTAAGACTGCTCAAATGGAAGCCATCTAGGATGATTTCATCAATCTAGGGCTGCTTAAAGCACCATGAGTTGGCCCTTCCCTTTCATAAGCAAGAAATAATCTGACCCCACAAACAATGGCAAATTGTTCTCACTCTTTTTAGCGATTAAAGAAAATCATATTTTGTACTAATGGGACAACTGAGATAATTCATTTAATTGTGAACATACTACATATTTGCATACTACATACTTCCATCCTTGGAGATTTTTAAGGCCCGGTCTGAAAAAGCCCTGGCTGGGATCGTCTAGTTGGGGCTGGTCCTGCTTTGAGCAGGGAGTTGGACTAGATGTGACCTCCTGAGGTCTCTTTCCACCCTCATTTTCTATGATGCTATGATTCTACAGGCAACCTTATAATAAAACATTATGGCTTCTCTGGACCTGGGTCAGATTTGAATGACTCGAAAGAGAAACAAGCTCAGCACTTCATTACTACTTCATTTCTGCAAATAGCCGGAAGCTAAGCCCAGTACTCTGTTTGGTGGTTCTTGTGGGTTTTTTTTTTTTGGGGGGGGGGGGGTTAAGTTGCCGTAACCTGTGTTCCCCTCTTCATTTGTACTAATGAGACTAGCTTGCACCAACATTGCTTTGTCATCACTACCATTTCCCCATCCTTGTTTGCATGCTGGGTTGTAAAACTTTACTGCCAGGGATGGCTTAAAAAAAATAAAAATAAAATAAAATCTAATTTACATTTTTGTTCCAACTGCTTTTCTTGACAGACAGTTGCCCACAGCTCAGTGGCTGCTCTGTTCAGTGTACTTTAATTTTGAGCTTTCAAGTTTTTCTGCAGCCCATTCAGAAGTAAATTCTCAGGGAAAATTGAGCTCTGTCATGGATGGATTAGTACTATAATAGTTGGTCACATATCTTGCATGAAACCTTTCAAAAGCAAGGCAAATGAGAAGGAAATGAAATTCATTTCATACTTCTTCAAGCACGCTAAAAGACTTTCTCTCCAAGTAATCTGTGAAGTACCACTAGTTTATTGGAGGTTCACATAACTACCATTACATTATACCTTGTCACAATCTCATATATTGGGTGACTGCTTTTTCTGAACTGATGGTACCTGCAAAGTGTTCTCCATAGGCACTGAGCAGAGAATACTGTTTCTTTGATCAAAATGTATAGGTCCAAGGAATGGCATAAATAAAAATATTTGAGGCACATTGGAACATTATAGGTCATAGGTCAATGAAATCTGAAAGGAAGATATATTGAGGAGACATCACATTTGCTATTTGATGATTTGCTGAACAAAAAAAAAAGAACGACGGAGGGAGTAGGGAAGAGAGAGAGAGGGAAAGAGAGATAAAGTGGGGGTGGAAAAAAAATAATAAAGTTCTTTCCAGATATCTAGCTTACAGAAGACATAGCCATTTTCCCTTGTGGAAGTCACAGAGGCTATATTGCTTTTAGCAATCCATTTGGTTTTTTTGTCATTTGCAATGATGGCAGCACTTCATCCCTTTAGCGTATATGTGTGTGTCTCTGAGTGTGTATAATGTGCATTTTATTTCTTCTTTGGGTAAGATAAACAAATATCTGCATTATTTTGGATAGCTATTTGATTTAGCCTTTCAGATGCAGCCCATTTGTGGAAAAAAATAATAATAATAACCTGCAGAGATATTGTATATGAACTGATGGTGTATTAAATATCATAAATATAAATGTCGCTGATTATATGATATGGAGCAGATGGAGCAGTTATATATATATATTCAGGTCTTGATTCAGCACAGCACTTAAGCATTTGCTCAAGGCCTATTGGAGCAAAAACACGTGAGTAAGTTGTCTGCACCACACTATGAGCGGGACATAATGGCATTAAAAAGTTGGAAGTGGGCTTTTGCAAAATGGGGGGTGGGGGTGAGAGGGCACAGACTCTGCTGCTTACACCACTGTTGCTGAATCAGCATATCGGTGAGGTCTCTTTGAAACCAATTCAGCAGTGATCAGATCCAGGAAGGGCAGATGGTAGTCTATTCTTGTTCAAGTAGGACGGAGTGATTCTTTCTGGGGTTTTTCTTTTTGTTTGGTTGTTTTTGTTTGTTTGCTTGCTTTGGTAATAGTTTATCTACTGAAAGAGGGGAAAAAATTCCAATTTGGGTCAAATTCAGTGACTTGCTCTGACAGGCAAATGGGGAAGTTGAAGTGTTTCATTTGGCTTTTTTCATTTTGAACCACTGAAAAAAAAATGCATAAGTTTGCAGTCTATAAAGAAATATAACATTTTGTTTCAGGTCATATGTATCATTTCAGACAGTCCAAAACTTGTATGTTGCTGCCCCCCTCCCTCAAAAGAATGGTGAATTTTCATTTGGGGCCAAAAAAGGGGGTGGAAACCCTTTTGTTAACGTTTTGTTTCAGCCAATGAACTGAGAAATGAATACACAGCTGCATAAATAATTGAAATCAGTGCTGGCAGAATTGGCCCTTTTAATTGATGATGTTCAAGGATTTTGAATAAGGCCTCATCCTGGGAAGTGCCCAAGAAATGTGTCACTGAGAAAAGAGGGCATGAAACCTGGCTAAAAATCTTAAAATGAAAAAAAAAAAAGTACTTGAAATGTAATAAAAATAAGGGGGATTTTAAATCTATTTTAATCTTTATTTGGTTACTTCAATGGTACAGTTCACTTTTCCACCATTATTCACCATTCATTTTAATGTTATTCATATCCATGGCACTAGCCAAATATCCTCTCATTATGCAAATTTATGTTTTGTTTCAATTTGTGAATTACTAAGCTGCAAATATTAAGTGACTTGATTCTTATCTCAGACCAGTTTTAAACCAGTGAAATACCTTGGATTTAAAGTGGAAGCATTCATTTTTTTAACCACTGCTTCTGGTGAGTGCAAAGTAAAATGTGGGGTTTGTTGCTGTTTTTTTTTTACAACTTTTCTTTCAAAATGTCCCTCCTCCTCCCCACCTCCACCTACTAATTATTGCTGCTGCTAGAGGTTTCTGCTATAGTTCAAAGGGAGAACACATTCAGATAAGAAATACCACAAGAACTAAAGTAATAATTAGTGGAGACGGATCTAAAGAGGTGAGGCGGATCATCTAATCCCCTTCTTCAGCTGTGTGGCCAACCAGGGCCCCCTGGTATATCAGGCGCAACATGGCCCAGGCAGGCATCCTGGCCACAGCCATCCAGGGTGGTCAGCATACTCCTCCTCCCCTCCAGCCAGGCATTCTGGCCACATCCATCTGGGGTGGGCAGCATGCTCCTCCTCCTCTCCAGCCAGACATCCTGGTCACGGGCATCCAGGGTGGGAAGCGTGCTCCTTCTCCCCTCCAGCCAGGCCAGGGCTAGGGGCTAAGGCAGGCAAGGGGCTCCCTGCAGGCAGAGGTCTCTTTCTGGGGCCATCTGCTGCTGAGTGGCCCCATGTGCAGCCCCATTTCCTGCTGCCTGGGGGCAGCTGCAAACACCAGCACCGCTGGAACAAGAGAGGACAAGACAGCCCCACCCTGCCGAGGCCAGCAGAGGGGTGGGTGGGCAGCCAGGAGCGGTGTGGAGTCCATGCCCCCCACCGAGGCCTGGCCCAGCCCCAGCACCTCCTGTGGTGCTGAGGGACCGCATCACAGGCTGGGTGGATGGGCTGGATGGAGGCTGGGCCACCTTCACCTCAGCAGTGCTGGTGCCCCTGGGCTCAAGTTTAAGAGGTGGAAGGAGGGCCCAGCTGCAGCCCCCTGGCAGGCACAGGGGGAACGTGCCCTTGACTGGTGGGCGACCTCCAATTTTCTGTTTGCCCTGGGCTGCAATAAATCTTAATCCACCACTGTCACTACCAAGTTAGTGGAGCTCATGCCACAGCCCCACATGTGCCGTGAGCTCTGACCCCACCAGCTGATCAGCTCAGGCTGATCTGTTCACACTCCCTTTCTCCCCCTTTCCCACCTTCCAACTGCTAAATTCAGCAGCAGGGGAAAAGAGCCAACAAGGAGTATGGGTGACTGCACTTAGCCCCAGGGCTCCAGAGCTGTGCGAAAGCAAAAACTGAGTGCCAGCACTGGCACACATCCACTCTTTTCTCCTGCTGCGTTGACATGCAGGTGAGCTCACAGCATTCACTGGCATCCAGGATCACAGTGAAGAAGGATGTGGCTGCATACCCATAGCCACAATCCTGTATCTTCCATAGTAATAATTAAAGAGGAAGAGAAGAGGATGACCAGACAGACACAATCAATGAGTAAAACTTGGATTTTCCATCCACTTAAGAAAACAACCCAACACAAAACAATACAAGTCAAGTCTCCATTGAAGAGCACTCCGTTTGCCACCTCATCCTCCACCACCTTCTTCTTCTGCCATATAGGACAACTTCTCATGGACCACATCTCCTAGTGTGCACCGTATAAAAAAAGCAATGCTTGCCCTAAAGATCTTATAGTCTAAGTTTAAGATACAAGACAGCAGAAGATACAGAGAGACAGGGATGTGCGAGAAAACAGTGAGAATCAGCACTGACCCAAGTGCATGATCAACCCTCTCTAAAAAAGCCTGAAAGCTAAGGGCAAAGGTAGCTGCTATACTCACACACAGGGTAGTCCTTAGAAATTTAAAAGTCAGGTGCACAGACAACAAAAAGCCTCACAATTTTGAATAGCAAGCACCATAATAGCTACTGAAAATGCTCTCTTTGACTTAAACCCTTTCCTTAGGAAAACGGTGATTGTGGACACACCTCAAAACTGTGATTCATACTGGATTTCACCCCCCACTAAATCTGCTCTTCCTGATCAACCAGAATGTGAGAACTAGTACCATAATTTTGTGTGTAGAGACATGTAACATATATTGTTGTGAATGTCAATGGAGCTCCTAGCTTTTTTCCCAAATTATAGCATTACCACTGATAAATATGAGTTAATGCTTCAGGTTATCAGTATCCAACAATCTTCAGGCAAACTGTTATCATAGAAAGAAAGGGGCCCCTAGGCACACCTAGGCCAAGGGTCAGTGTGGATCTAGTCAGGGAACTTCTGGAGGGACTGGATGTATTCAAATCAGCTGGTCCGGATGATCTCCACCCCAGAGTGCTGAGGGAATTAGCTGAGGTCATTGCGGGACCCCTGGCACAGCTGTACGAGCACTCGTGGTGCTCTGGTGTGGTGCCAGAGGACT
>NW_017729024.1:170752656-170764784 GCF_001723915.1 Gavialis gangeticus | reverse complement strand
TTCCCCCGAGCACTACAAGAGTGACCAGCAATAATGGTCACAAGCTGGCAGAGGGGGGATTCAGACTAGATATCAGGAGGTGCTACTTCACTGTCAGGGCAGCTAGGATCTGGAACCAACTTCCAAGTGAAGTGGTGCTGGCTCCTGCCCTGGGGGGCTTTAAGACAAGGCTTGACAATTACCTTGCTGTGGTCGTTTGACCCCAGTACTCTTTCCTGCCATGGCAGGGGGTCGGACTTGATGATCTGCTCAGGTCCCTTCCAACCCTACTAACTATGAAACTATAAAGAATTTAAAGCAGCAAAAGACTTGTAAGGCTAACAGGTAAATCCTCCTGGCCATACAGGACTATTCTGTACAACATAGTGGGTGCATCTACATGAGACGATTATTATGGAGTTGCCTAATTCGCTCCTCAGTAAAGTCTAAGTGAATACACGTGTGTCCTTATTAGGCTTTAGTGAACTAATAAATTCCACTGTAGGTTAGTACTTGTAAACACATTATTTAGCAGTGCACATGTAAATGCAAATGGGGCTGGTTGGGGCATGAGGGTGCTTCAGCGCAGGGGCCTGCCCCGCATTATAGCACCCTAGTGTTGTAGCCAGCCCCTCCGCAGGATGTGGAGTCACATCGGAGCAACCCGGGGCTTGCAGGCTGACGCCCCCGGATCTCCGGCCAGTTGGGGCTCCTCTAACCCTGCTCAATGTGCTGCTGTCCTAGGAGCACATGGAAACATTGCACCCAGGAGCAATAAACTCCAGTACAAACTGTGTTGTAATTTATTTAATCACATATAGAGCATGTGTAGACGCAGCCAGTGATATGGCAGGAGTATGGGCTATATCTTAACTGTTATAAATTGGCATAATTTCCTGGCTCTAGATTTTCAAGTACTCAGTAAGGCCTCAGATAGTAAGGAACTGGGAACATGATGTGTTTACATGGCTTTAGTGCATTCTTATATACATGTAAAAAAGCGGCAGGGACTTCTTCACTGATATAACATCTAGGAACCCATTTTAGAGTCACCCTGGGAAAAAAAAAACGAGTAAAATTATCTTGGTGCAAACTTCAAGGATATACATATCAGTGCCCACTTCTCTCACAGACTATTACTGACTCCCAATAGCTAAGCAGCATAATAATGCCTACAACGCAGCTACCATGAAAGAAGTAGTTGTGTCTGGATACTGGTGCAGCTCACCCACAGCACCAAAGTCAGTTGGAGCTGGGGTAAGACGTTACATCTGAAAGGTGTATTGGCCTCCCAATAATTTATATCTAGATTTAAAGTCAAAACCAAAGAAAGGCTAGTGGAACCAGATGCCCATAAGGTGGTGTATCTGTAGGCAGAAGAAGATACTGCAGTCTTAGAACAAGCAAGAACCGTGCTTCAGTAAATCTACAAAAAAAATGGCCTAGAACTCAGGTTATAAGAAGGTTAGAGAGATGTGCTGGACTGGGACCATGCAGCAAATTATGAGGAGAGCAGTGTTAAAATCAATATGATATTTGACTGTCAGCCAATGCAATTTGTTCAAAATAGGTTAAATGTGCTCCTGCCATTTCCTCTTTTATAAGGAACCTGGCAGCCTCATTCCGTTATCAACTGTTAAAGTCCTCTCTCTGATCTGACTGAGATAGAAATGAACGCAACTTTGAAATATTCCATAAATGCAGAGTGATATAGGGGCTATGACAGGCATGAAATCAGGCTGGAACTTTTTATCTACTGCTTTTCAGGTTAGTGGTGAGATGAGACGACCTTTGCTACATTTTTTTCCTCCTCCCCCCACAGAGGGAAATGTAAAATACATCAGTATTTTGCACTTCCCCTTTCATCTTTCATCTTAAAGCACTGTATAAATATCAAAGTAATTAATTATTGCTGCCATTATCATTGCAGTAGTTTATGAGGTCCCTGAACAGGGATTATTTTATTAAGCATTCTACAAACAAATTGTACAAAGACAGTCCCTAACTCCGTTGGTGTGCGGGGAATGCTGACATGGGGCCAAATCAATTTCTTATTTAAAACAGTACAAATCTTCAGTAACTTCACTGATGAAAAGTGAAAGATCAAACCTAGACCCATTTTCTGCACATCTGAGGTTGACCCAGACAGCACAGCTGCAAAATTTAGATCTCTCGCTCGCTCTGTCTGCCTCTTTTTTTCTGAACTCTTCCAAAGTTTGGGGGAAATGAGATGCAACAATTTGATCCAGGCTCATTTCTTTGTGAAAGAAAAATGTAAGTAAGAAAAGATTAAAACACATCTGCCAGAAATTTCTCTCTGTTCTCCCCTTCCAATAATAACAAGAGCAATAATAACGATGATGATGACGACGATACTGTTTAACCCCTTTTCTTTATTTCTCAGTTATTTATCCCTGTTTTTGTCTCAGGATGCAAGTACTATACAGACTGGGGGGAGAAATTGGAAGTTACTCATAGAAAATGAATTATGCACCAAATTGTAAATATTCCATTTCTTTTTCTGATCTGAAGGTCCCCAAAGAAATATGAACACTTTATTTAAAATTCATCTGCAGTGACATTTCCTGGCTGCATGGAACACTTCCACAAATGCACAAGTATTTGCAAAGAAAGATAGCTTTTTTATGGGAGCACTACTGTGTGTTAATTCTGTTTTTTGCAGTCAGGCTGCTCTCTCCTTCCCAAATCAAATGAAATACTTTCCAGTGATGTGCTGTAAAAGAATAGATGTAAATAAATGCATCTTTCAAAAATAGGATTTAACTTATTTATACAGCTGAATTTATATATACCACAGGATAAAGTATGTATCAGATAAAATACTTATTACAAGATGCATAAAAGCTGCAGGACAGATTTGATGCACTATCTACAGCTAAGTAAACAAGAGGGCAGGTGGGTAAAATGCTCTAGCTAGCTGAACAGAGCATTTCCCCTGTAGGTCTCGTTTAGCATTTCTTCACCTTCTTTTACCCAGGGAAATGTATAAACCCTGAGATTCGAGCTTTCTGAGATGTTGACTGTGGTCTTTTGAAAATTTTGGAGGAAAACAAAACATGTGCTTCCCAAAATGTTTGGTGGATTTAATTAAAATCCAAAATGGGCCTCTGTTTTGTTTCCCTGCAAAAGGGGAGTTGAGCATTTTAACCAAGAACCAAAATGATTTGGTTTTAATCAAAATGTTAGCAATGTAGGACTGGAAAGGGCCTTTTGGGACATCAAGTCTAGTCCACTGCATTCACAAGCCATCATTTATCCAAAGAATTGCCAAAATCCCAGTTCAAAGCCTCACAGGCCTGGCACAATAGCCAGTTCATCACCAACACCCGATAGCACATCATAGGTAAAAGCAAGGGAAATGAGGACATTGCCTAAGCCCTGCTTCTGTATTGCCAGGAAAGCAGGCAATTATTATATGCTTATAAGACCCAGGGTCCACTCTGTGCTACAAAAGAAATAATCCTCCTCCCCTACACACACATGCCCAGCCCATGCCTGTCTGATTTAGGAGAAACATCCTGCAGACATTTCTATTTTGCCCAAAACAAAAGAAGACAAAATGAATACTTTAAAATAAATGAATGAAACATTTTGAGCACTTCTACTAATAATAGCTAAGCAAATTAAATGAACTTGGGAACAAGACATTCACAACTTGGCTGATCTCTAGGAGCCAAGGATTTAACAGGGATATTGGTTTTATGGCACATTATTATCTACCTGACTTCTGAATTCTTTCCACACATGAAAGGTGAGAATGGCCCTCCTTCCTTTTGATGTGCTTTGATCTTCCAGTAATCAGCTTCTTTTCTTTGGCTAATTATTTGTCTGCTACTCCTGGCTACTTCTCTCCCCCATCCTACAACTGTGCTATGCTTGGCTTGTAGTGCTCAGACCTGAAGAAGAATGCCTTGCATTCGAAAGCTTGTCTAACTCTATTCCAACTATACAATTGGTCCAATAAAAGATATCACTCTAAGCAATCCTTGCTTCTAGGCAAATTAGGTAAGATATATAACAGTATCTATGTGCATAAAATCAAAATGACAGTAGCTCTGAGGTGCAATGTCGTAGCTTTTTCAGCAATGCACAACAGCATGATGCAGTTTAGCATATTAAGTGAGGCAATGAAATATATTCAGTCAGCTGCACAAGTTGCAGAATGGAAAGGCATTGCAAGGATTTTGGTGGGGTGGTGGGTGGGCACTCACCTTTCATCTTCAATACCCTGGTGAAATGCATCTCATCATGTCTCCCTCTAGTGGTATGACCCATTTTTTACAGCTGCAAAATGTTTTTTAGCTCAAATGGAAGCAGCCCTGGTTTTTGTTGCTGAATTTTCGGAGTTTCATCCCAGCTAATAGCTGTGATGCCACCATTTCAGGACAAGACGCATCTCTTCCTCTCTACTGCTCTCTCCGGGCACCTATACACAAGCAGCGAGGCTGCTTCGAAGTTCTGTAATTACAGTGCATCGGAGCAGGCTCAATAAATCAAGTCGGCTGGAGCGTGGTGATTACCATGCTCCAGCATCTTGTACACCAGTATCTCCATGCTTAAAAATGGTGGTGGGGGTGCTATAAGTAAAGCTTGTTGAATGAGCTTTAGTTAAAGTGACCCTGCTGCCATTTTTAATACACGAGATACAAGTATGCTTTAATTAGAGTGGCTTGGAGCCCCTAGAGGGCTACAATATGCTAATAAACAAGACACTCCAGGTGCTTTAATTAGAGCAGCCCTTGGAGCCCCTAGAGGGCCATGATACGCTAATACACGGGACAGTCCAGGGGCTTTAATTAGAGCGGCTCTTGGAGCCACTCTGATTAAAGCTCCCCCCTCACACACTCCTGGAGCACATGTATAAACGCCCTCTGATTTCAACCACTCTGGTATTAAGGTCCTACTGAGGTGCAATTCATCCATTTTTGTTCCTTTTACATCCTTGGCTGTAGACCCTAGGTGGCCGGCCAGCCATATCAATGCTGTAGGAGCTGAGGACACCAGGTCCCTCAAGTCTGCCAGGCTGCAGTGATGAGAGATGAGCTGGGGCTCTCTGTGCTTCTCTGTTCCCTGTCATGGGACTATGAACCTGGAAGGTTTAGGAGCCCAGGATTTACCACGTCTCCTTTCTCAGTCGTACAGCAGGAAAAACAGACTCGTTGTGTATTCTGGGTTGTGCAGGGATTCACAATTTACAATCTCCTGGTTCTGTGACCAGGAACTCGAAAGCCTTAAGAGCCCAGAGATTGAAGTTGGTAACATGGGGGTATGTACCTGGGAGTCTGAAAACCAGAGTGCTTCACGGCATCTCTACCCATAGTTTGGAATGACCTTGACTTTCTTGGAGCAGCTGGAGGGAGTGTCCTGGATGTGTGTGTTGTGGAGGATCAGCCCAGGAATCCCTAAAAAATCTGAGGAAAATGCTCAGTTCTGGCTTTTGGGGCATGGGTGGGGATGGTATTTTTTCAGAAAATCAAAGGAAAAAAAAGAGAAAATCCAAGTTTGTTTCCACAGATAATTAAAAAAAAAAAAGTTGCCAGCTTTTATTCTGAATCACATTATAGGGAAAAAAAATAACAATTTTTTTCCCTTTTAGAACAGAAAGAAAATCATAATAGTAGTATTCCCCATAATAAGCACGCCCTGTTTTTGTCCACCTCTAGTATTCATGCAGAAAATAGTAACAAAGTTCTGCAATGGGCTGATCAGCACGTATATCCCAGTCGGCGCATCTATGCCATCAATGACCCTAATGTAGTCATGCCATAACCAATGAGATAGCTTTTGAGCCATTGAGAAAATGCTTCTTATTTCACTTATCAGTTAAAATTAAATTTTGTAGCCCAAATGTATTCTAGATGAGTAAGGGGCCTAGTATCTAATCCACAGTTTAACCTTTTTTTCCTTAAAAGCAAAGATGTGCTTTATCCCCATTTCAAATTCTTTCCAAGAGGGCTTACTAAATTTCTTACTGACTATCAAAAAACCTGCTGCAGTGTTTTTCCTTAGCCACATACACAAAGCAAGGCTGCATTCTTTGGATGCAAAAATGGCCTTGGTTTCTTAGTGTAACAGAATTAGAAAAAGTAGAATATTCATAGAAAGAATCATAGAAAATGAGGGTTGCAAGGAACCTCAGGAGGTCACATTTACTCCAACCCCCTTATCAAAGCAGGACCATCCCCAACGAGATGAGCCCAGCCAAGGCTCTGTGTAGCCAGGTCTTAAAAACTTAGAAAGACGCAGCTTCTACCATCTCTCTGGGTAACCTATTCCAGTGCTTCACTGCCTTCCTAGTGAGAAAATTCTTCCTAATATCTAATATAACTATCCCTTGCTGCATCTTGAGACTGTTGCTCCTAGTGCTGTCATCAGCCACCACTATGAACAGTCCAGCTACATCCTTTTTTGAACTCCCTTTCAGGTAGTTGAAGGCTACTATTAAATCCCCCCTCAGTCTTCCCTTCTCTAGACTAAATAAGGCCAGTTCCCTCAGTCTTTCCTCACAAGTCATGTCCCCCAGCTCACTCACCATTTTTGCCGCCCTCTGCTGTGCTCTTTCCAGTTTGTCCACATCCTTTCTGTAGGGGACCCAAAACTGGACACAGTACTCCAGATGTGGCCTCCGCAGTGCTGAATAGTGGGGAAGAAACACTTCCCTTGACCTACTGTCAACACACCTACCGATGCAGCCCAGGATGCCATTAGCCTTCTTGGCAACTAGGACACACTGCTGGCTCATCTCCAGGTTATTGTCCACTGTCACCCCCAGGTCCTTTTCTGCAGAGCTGCTGCCCAGCCACTCAGCTCCCAGCCTGTACCAGTGCATGGGATTATTTCGTCCTAAGTGAAGGATTCTGCACTTGTCCTTGTTGAATCTCATAAGATTCCTTTTGGACCAAACTAATTGTCTAGAATTGCCTAATCCAGGGTCCAATCCATAGGTGTCAGCCTATTGTTTGTAGGCCAGATGTGGCCCATGAAAGACGGATCCCAACCATGGCCAAATAGGACATCAGCAGCACATCAATTGGCCCCCTTCTCTTCTCAGCATCGTGCTGCTTATCTCCTCCATGTCCCTCCCCTCTGGAGCCCTTCCTGCTGCTGCCTCTTGTCCTTATGCCAGTGAACTCACCACTTCCCGCTACCATTAAGGATTGGAACGGATAACACCTGGTAGAGGAGGCAGCAGACAACTTGGGTGCTGCAGAGGTGGCATGTGGAAATTGGAGGCCAGGTCACAAGTGATGGCTTGACACTATAAAAGGTTGCTGACTCCCAGGCCTAACCTGTTTAGCTAGAAATATATAAGGAAAGAAAAGATTTTTCTGGCAAGATGGAATAGACTTAGTATACAACATTCCTATATAATTTTCCCATTTCTTTCCCACTCTCCATTTTACAAGATCCAAGAGAGTCTCAATGACTGACATCTTCCACTTGCTGAGATATATAAAGTGGTGATGTGACACTCCATATGAACATTTATAAAACATTATTCCAGGATTTAACAAATTTTCTTTTTTTAATTTGGACTCTATTTCCCTCCCTTGGAGGAAGAAGAGATACTGCCTGTCAAACTATTTGGTGAATTGAGCTATGGATTATCCACCCAAAGAAGAAATTAAGGCTAATCACCTGTGACTGGTGATGGGTATCCCTCATTGTCTCCTGTTGATACTAATCTATTTTGGATTAAATATTCAACTATTCTTTGAGCCAGGTAGTCCATGGATCATGTGAGAGTGGAGAGGCTTTGATACAAATGCATGGCTGATAACATTCCTATCTCATGAGTATATGGAGGTTGCTCCTAGCACCCTGAACAATTTGCATCCGTCAATCCTTAGGCTTCTTCATCTTTTATGTTCACCTGCTCTTTTTTTTGTAATATGGACAGTGGAAGAGGTTGCCTCTGTCTAAGTCTCACTGGCCAGAGCCTCACTGAGAATTTGAGTCAGTAGAGACTTTATTTACTACCTTTTTAGAGATTAAAGGCTATGCACTTTTGCGGGTATATGCCTGGAATTACTATACAATAATAGCTTTAACTTAAGACAAATTGATAGAAAAGAAAGGACTTGAGTTTTCATAACACACTCTGCAAAGCTCCATAAGGTAGACTCCTTTTACCTTAGTTTCAGCAGGCAGATCTCCCAAAATCCATGTGGTGCGCTGCCTAGCACAGCCTTTTCCTTCAATATCATAGGCAGCTTCTCTCCTCGGATTCTGCTTCCCAGGCCTCCTTAGCCAGATTGGCTTCCAGACATTACAGCTCATTATCATATCAGGGAGAAAGTATATCAGGATTTATACAATGTAGGGTTTGGTCAATGTAGTATCTGGAGGAAATGCAAGAGTCTTGTATCTCATCTAGCTCCAATATTTATGCTGTTGCCCACCACTGTAATAACCGAGCACCTACCATGTAAAATCAATAGCAATAGCAAAGGCCCAGATCCAAAAAAACCCAACCCCCTACCCCCCAAAGAATAAATAAATAAAGGACAAGGACAAGGCATTGAAATGTTGAGCACTGCAACAGTACTTAACTTTTAGATGCCTGGACTCCAGAAAATAATTCAAAACCCGGTATAAAACTCCCTATATAGTGTATTAAAAGGATGGTCTTTTTGGCCATTTGAGTGCCCTTTTTTTCCAATTTCCATTGGTTAACATCTTCCTATGAAGTCTCTCTCAGAATTATTTCCCCCTTACATAGTTAAATATAATACTAAGAGAGGCAAAGAGTAACTACTAGGCACAGACAGACAAGACAAAATCTATTATGAGATGTGTCTTCAAAAAAGATCAAGTAGTCTAAGACGGCCATTACAGATGGCAGTAGCTTCAGGGGAGAAGGCTCTCTTACCAATGGTAGTATGTTTGTGTGAAAGGGCACAAAAGGGGGTCAGCATGAGATGAGCGTATGGAGGGAATGAAGAACAGAGAAAGGAAAGTCAAGCTCACTGAGGAATGGAAAAATGAAGAGAGGAATGTTAACCCTCTTTGGGGCCAAGTTTGGGAGACCTGCAGTTTAAAACAAGAACGTTGCAAGTAACACAGACCGTGACAGATGTGACAGACCAGGCAAAGGGTAGGCAGCACAGTGATAGTTAGGGTAGGGAGCAGAGAGCAGAGCATCATGCAGGGAGTATGGGGCGGAAAGAAGAGCAGCAGATTGGATAGGGAGCAGAAAACAGAGCAGAAGATTGGGCAGGAGAAAAAGACCAGAGTGGTACTCCAGGAGAGTGAAGAGTTAATTTGTGGCATGCCTGTTGAAAAGGCTGACCCTCCAGAAATTCAAAATATGGGGACAAATTGCTTATGTTCTCTGTAGATTAGAAAAATGAAGGAAGGCAGCAACATTAGATGTGGGCCTGGATCCAGAGAGCTCAGAGAAGTGTGGTGCCATTCAAACTGGTCAAGAACTGTCCAACAAAACACGGTTTTTTTACTGGAAAAAACTGCTTTGTCAAGAGGGCATGTCAGCTGCAATATGGATTTTCTGGTCAGAAGCAGAGTGAGAGAGTAGTCATAAGAGTCACTAATTACTGCACTTGCCGTGGCTGTGGGAATCCTGGGATCAAGCCCTTATTTTGTCTGGCTTACAGCAGAGATTTAATGCTTCTTAATTGCAAAACTACAGAATCAGGTCCCCTTTTGTTGTTGGAGTTGTGTTGCTTTGCATAACTAATAAAATATCTGAAGACCAGACTCCACAGGTTAATGGTTAGTGCAGTTCACCAGTCTCAAAGAAAGGACAAAATTGGGTGAATACTAATCTAAATGTAGGCTTCCTGTTTTCCTAGGAATAGGGATTGCTGCTTATCCTTTCATTTTTAATGAGGAAAAAAATCTAATTATCTCATTTTTCTTTTTCATGAGAGTGAAAACCTCAACGTTTTCACAATGTTTCTTCACTAGCCCTTACTGCATGATACAAACCTTGTACTGCAAGATGAGAGAAAATGAAGCCATGGAGAATGTTTTCCAAAATGTTAATGCTGAAGCAGTGTCTCATATCGGCAGTGTTGGGGAGATGACATCAGACGGATTGATACCAGAATATATGGGAGGAAAAGGACAGTGATGTAAAAGACAATATGGTCAAAGTAATTCATAGTTAGGGTTAGGTGTTACTTGTAATTATCATGTAAAGGATAATTGTTCTTTGGCAATGTTCGGTGAGATATTTTTGGCTTCCAGTGGATATTTGATTCAATAAGTATAATATGATGCTATTGCTGGACTGTGTGGGAGATATTGTGGGAGACCTCTTTATGCTTCTCCAGGCCAGACTTCCCAGCATTTAGCATGGTGCAAGCAAACTCTGCTGTGCAATCACACAACAGGTTTCATACATCCACATGTGCATCTGAAGGTTTGTCCAAGTGTATCATTATCATTATTATTTACAAAGTTACATAATCACTCACAGTGTAGAAGAGTCAAACACAAATTAGTGAGCTCGGTACCAAGATAACTAAATGAAAGTCTATGGTCTGTGCTATACAAGATGTCAGACTAGATGCTATAATGGTGGCATTGGCGTTAAAATCCATGAATCTATTAAATCAAACTCTAAACTCTGCTACAGTTAAGCCAGAGTACACTACATATCCAGCTGCATCTTAGAGCAGAAGTAGTTCCACTGATTTCATTAGGACTACTAGTATGAGGCAATATATAAAGGGCGCATCTACACAAGATGTGTTAATGCACATTAGCATAATATAATGTGCATTATACGCATGTGTCTACACATGAAAACCTTTAATGTACATTAAAATGGGGAAATTAGGCTAACCATGCTTAAATTTGATACTTGCAAATGCAGGTATCATATTTAGGTGCAATTACTTAAAGCACATTAGCCCATGGGTAGATATGACCTAGCAGTAACTTTAGTGCTGGGTCTGCCCAGGCATTAGGGGCACATCGCAGGGCTGCAGGGGCAAGGGCACTAACTTTAGTGCCAAGTCCTTTCACATGTAGACACCTGACAGAAATTGCTTAATGAATGTTAAATGTAGTCATGCTTAAGTGCATGTGTAGAAATGCTCAAAGTGAGTAAAGTTGTCATAATCTGGCTCTTATATGCTAATTAACCCTTCTGTGGCTGCGTCTTCACATGTGCTTAACTGTGGAGTAGACTGATTAGCTGTGGACTAAAGTGTCACCATCTACATGTGCAACACTATTGGGCCATGGTAAACTAATTAATACTGCTGTAAGGTAGTACTGTCCGGGACAGTACTATCCTACAGTGGGATTGTTAACTGATTAAACACACATGTAGACACTTAGCATGAGCACAATTTGTACAAAGTCAGCCCAGCCAGCAGGGGGCCAAATTCCTGCCTGCTGTCTAGGTGCAAGGCTCTGTACTTTCACCACCCTTGTGCTCAAATTGCCTCTGTCCTGGGTGTATGTGTAGATGCTGCATCCAGAATTAGTTTACTCTGGCTCAAACTGCTTCAAACTTTATTGTTTTGCATTAATTGCATGTATAGATGTGCCCATGGGTGCATCTACATGAGATGTTTACCATACAGTAGACAAATTAGCTGTGCAGTAAACACCACTCCTATTCAATTGGAATAAATTAACGTACTCTGTAGCAGGACAGTACTTATAAATACAAGTACAATTCTGCTGCTGAGTTTTTTATACTCCACAGCAGTGAACATGTAGATGCTGCACCATTTGGCTAGCCCCATACTGGAGCATTCTTGTGCCCCCGCCAGCCCCTCTGCAGCATGTTGAGCTCAGGAGAGCAGCCCTGGGCTGGCAGGCTGACCCCAAAAGTCCAATGCCAGCTGGGGCAGGTTGAGCTTCAACCTGGCTCAATGTGCTGTGGTCCTGGCCATTCATGCAAACAGCTTATTGCTCTGGAGTTTACTGCTTCACATTAAAATGCATGTGTACATGCACCCTGTGTGTATTAAGGTATGCTCTTAATGCCAACAAAATGCAGTGAGTGCAACGTGCTAGCTCATAGCTGCATATATTTATGCTCAGTCCTTCATTATAGCAGTTGATTTCTAACTGTTAACGTTACTGACTGCTCAACAAACTCCAGTGTAATTTTCCATTTTGTTTCATTGAATCAAACAAAGAAAGGA
>NW_017729024.1:170746488-170747656 GCF_001723915.1 Gavialis gangeticus | reverse complement strand
GAGCAGCCGTGGGCTGGCAGGCTGACCCCAAAAGTCCAATGCCAGCTGGGGCAGGTTGAGCTTCAACCTGGCTCAATGTGCTGTGGTCCTGGCCATTCATGCAAACAGCTTATTGCTCTGGAGTTTACTGCTTCACATTAAAATGCATGTGTACATGCACCCTGTGTGTATTAAGGTATGCTCTTAATGCCAACAAAATGCAGTGAGTGCAACGTGCTAGCTCATAGCTGCATATATTTATGCTCAGTCCTTCATTATAGCAGTTGATTTCTAACTGTTAACGTTACTGACTGCTCAACAAACTCCAGTGTAATTTTCCATTTTGTTTCATTGAATCAAACAAAGAAAGGAGAATGTCTTGCAAGTCTTTCATTTTATAGACAGCTGGTCATTTCATTAACACTTTTCATATTCTTGTTTGTCATGATGACTGACTATAGTAAAAAGATTTTCTTCCCATTAACATATGATGGAGCAGCACTTTTTTTCCCCAGGAATGTATTGATCAGTCAAGGAGTACATTTATTAAAATGTAACCGGCATCAACTCTTTGGCTCATGCAAGTGGTGCACACTTTAACCAATTTAATAGTCATGAAAAAGAAAAAAAATCAATTTCTCTTGGATCCTTCTGCTCTGGACATTGTCAGCAGTGACCTTACATTTTAGAAAAAGAATAAACAAATACATGTATTTTTAAAAAATAATAATAAATATGGTCTAGAAGGAAACCCAAATCTTTACTTCCAGAAATGTTATCAACAGTCAAAACAAACTGAATGTGCAGTGCTAAATTACCATGCAAAGAAACTGGATATGTATATAAGTCAGAACCAGCATCACTCTATCAGTCTTTTTTTTTTTAATAAATATAGTGGTTCTCTATTCTCTAAAGTCTCTCAAATATGTTACTGCCTTTTTGTGCAGGGCATATTGTGAAGAGTGAACAATGAGCATTATGGTTTAAATGTGATGAGTGGTTTTGGTTGTATCATTTTTGGGGGTGTCTCATTTGAGACACATTCAAGGAAATGATTATTCAGAATTGCATTTAACACCCTTCTTCTGAAAATCTGGCTTTCTGGCTGTATTTTGGGCTAGCCATAGAAAACTTCACACATACACACTCATAACCACATCTCCAGGAGGCCTGAAATGCCTCTACACTA
>NW_017729024.1:170744865-170746477 GCF_001723915.1 Gavialis gangeticus | reverse complement strand
CCCTTCCGACCCTAGAAACTATGAAACTATGAAACTAACTCTTGCAATTGTATTGTGGTTCTTACAGTACTTGGTACTTTAGTAAAGCCTAGCTCTTTAAAATGCTTTAGTATTACAGTATCCTAGTACTTAGGGTGGGAAGGGACCTAAACAGATCATCAGGTCCTACCCCCTGCTCTGGGCAGGAACAGGTGTTGGGATCATATCACCCCAGCCAAATATCTGTCCAGCCTCCTCTTGAAGCCCCCCAAAGTAGGGGGAAGCACCACCTCACCTGGGAGCCTATTCCAGAGCCTGGCAGCCCTAACTGTACAGTAGTGTCTCCTGATGTCCAGCCTGAACCTGCTCTCTAACGATCTGCGGCCAATATTCCTAGTAACCCCATAATGATATGATGCTAAAGTTGCACAAGCAATTTTAAAGGTGATAGGATTCATTTTACAGAATCTTAATACTAGCCATAGGATTCATAATATACTGTACATACACACCCCTCTGCCAGCCCACCACAGTCACTTCCCACCTCTTTCTTTTTCCTCCCCCAACTGCACTATCCCTTCACTTCAGACATTTTAACTTAGCCAGTGCCCTGCAGGAAACAGTCCTTTACTCCTCCTGGAGATGGGATGGTTGAGATAAGAGGTTTTCTCCATCTCCATACTGCTGAGATCATCTTAGCAAAACTCCGTATGTATATAGGACCAGATTCTGTTCTACACTGTAGGTGCCTAAGTAGACTTAAATGCCTTGATGTGATCCTATTCCACCCTCCTCACATCCTACCCTCAAGTACTAAGCAGTTTGCAAAAATGTATTCCGTATTTGAGCACCTGGAATGAATTCAAGAACAGGAAGAAAGATGTTTCATCCTTAATTTTTTTCTAATCCTTGGTAAACTCATTGGAAATATTGTGTTTGACAAATGTTGACGTGAACCCTAAAAGAAATTATGATTTTATTACCATTTCTCCCATCTGCATTATTTATGGCATAAAGCATATGCAATGGAGACCCTGATAAAAATAAAGGTAAAAATAATTTGAGACTGCCTCCTTACCTCCTTATAGGTGTGTGTTTTAATCAGTGGGGCTTCAAAAGACTATATGGCCACAAAGATCCTACAACTGAGAAAGAGACCAAGTAAGAAAACAAAGCAGAAAATAAAGTCATTAAAAAGAAAGAAAAAATGAGAGGCACTAGGCATCTTCAGATAAAGATGAAATATGTGCAGAATGAGCATCTTATCAGACTTAAACAGATAATACATAGGAACCTGCAGCTTTCACTGTGCAAAAATATATTGTGTGGTCTCAAATTAAGGACAGGGACACAATGCTGATAGGGGGAGGAAAGAAGAGATTAATTAATTGGTCTTGAGTTGTGCTTTTTGTGCTGAAAGCTTTGTCAGATTAAGCAAACAGTTGAACCTTTCAACCTCTGTAGCCATATTAATGGATATGGGACCTCAAATGATGAATTCAGAATTGATAACGTTCCCCTGGATTTAGACTGGTGTCATCCAAATCAGAATACTTGTTTGGGTATGTGAATGACAGTCATGTCATTAGCATATCTACATGTAAACATGCACCTAAATCCCCTTAATGCACCT
>NW_017729024.1:170717464-170739865 GCF_001723915.1 Gavialis gangeticus | reverse complement strand
ACAGTTGAACCTTTCAACCTCTGTAGCCATATTAATGGATATGGGACCTCAAATGATGAATTCAGAATTGATAACGTTCCCCTGGATTTAGACTGGTGTCATCCAAATCAGAATACTTGTTTGGGTATGTGAATGACAGTCATGTCATTAGCATATCTACATGTAAACATGCACCTAAATCCCCTTAATGTGCCTTAAACAACGGCACATTAACTTCAGACATGCCCAGTGAGTTGTTTATGGCAAAAGAGAGAGGAGGAAGGACCAGGATTTTGAGTTTCTTCTCTGGGTGTGATAGTGAAAGAATGGAAAGAAAACCAAACCTAATCTTTACATGGCCTGTGTAGGGCACCAAACAAATCCCCATTCTGCTTTTACTATAAAACAGCCATACCTGCTGAAGCAACAATTAAATTACATGCTTCAGTTCGATGATTCTTCCAAGCACCATGCTAAATTGATCTTTGCGTTGATGCACAGGAAAGATTCCCATTTCAACAATACTCTTCAAGATCCTTGTGAATGTTTTGTGGCAGAGTCACCATCATCTTTTAGGATTTGAGATGCATGTAAGACCCATTCCAAGATATTTTACAAGTTTTCTGAAATAGGATCCAAAAGATTTCCAAAAGAACCTGTTTAAGAAAGGCTGAACCAAACTTCAGCCACCCCAACATGTTCAGGTGTTTAAAACCTTAAGGAAAATCAAGCTTGGTCAAGCCCATCTCCAGTTGAGATCGGGTATGGATTTGAGAGGATAATACAGTCCCCCTGCTGGTGGCAAAATTATTTAACCCTTTCAGTGCTGAAATGGCAGGTTTCCAATCACATAAGCAGCACTTTTTACACTTACAGACAGGTTGTGACTATTAGTCATGCAGGACAGATACAGCTGGAAAAATGTCGTTAGGCACACAAAGGATAATGGCATTCAGACCAAAGTGTCAGCCTCTGCTGCATTTTTCCCCTGGCTTAACATGGTGGTGAAGAGGGGAAGACTTTGCCAACTTTCCTCTCTTGCTAACCAGGAATAACAGAAGATACAGAATATTTCTTATACAGGAATGAAATTATTCATGAACATATAGGGACTATAAGGACTGTGGGCACTACATGAGTCACCAAATCCACTCTTCTACAATTGCAGGCAATCATGTAATAGATATTAAGGGTCTTCAAGTGCCCATAGAAATATTTTCTCTGAGCCTCTGCACACAATAAGACTCATAAAGAAAGCCCATATGAAGCTTGAAACCTAGAGTAGAGAATATCAAGAGTCTAAAAAACTATCATGCACCAAATGAGAAGTCCAACAGAAGGCAAAAGAATTCTTAAAGCCTTGAACTCCTACCCATATTTTCCTATTAAATGATCTTACATAATTATTTTCTATTCCCAATCTGTTTCCCACCTTAAGTTTGCAAGTTTGTACATTTTCCAGAGCACACCATACATGTTTTTGTGTCATCTGTGAGGATTCCCACCACAGCTCAGAAAACCTTAATGCATCACTTCATACTGCTACCCATTGCTCGCTTGCCTTGGTAGAGCGCTTTGAGATCTATAAATTGGAAATGCAATATCAATGCTAACTCTGATCATTTGTCACTGTTCTACTATTCATTAATATTACCCAGCATCCATAATTTCTTGTGACTACTGATCTCGGTGGCCTCTGGGAAACCCTGATCCTTCCTAATTCTGTTCTCCGTTCCTATAAATGATTAAAGCATTAGTGTTTCATTGAATTTTACAATTTTTTAAAAGACAGGAATGTGATGAAAATTATAGCTTACACCCATTTAAACTTAATGAGTCACTGGCCATAAATGCATAAAGTGGCTCTGATATTTTGGGGGTGAGCAGGCTGTTATTAATCTTGCCCATTGCCTTTAATGCGTGATAGAGCACTAATGGGCAAGCAGTAAACAGAAACAATTAAGTAAATTTGCTGGAAAATGCTCTGGAAGGTAACACCCTCCTCCACTTGACTATAACAGCCTTTCCACCATGATCAATTAAGCACTGTTAATAAAATAGGATACTCAGCCAGAAATATAGTTTTAACCTTGTTCTCTGAATGAAACAATTCTTGAGTTTATCCTCTTCTACCCTCCCCCAACCCTCATATATTCAGACATTATTTTACTATAGCATCAGATATAAAGAGCTTAATATGTTTAGCTTAAATAAACAAGTACCCAGGGAAGAAAAGAGAACACAATGCACAGCCAAGGGCATTTGAAGGATGCAAATAGCAAGAAGGGAGAGGAATTGTTTCGAGTGGTCCAAGGAAGTTTAATTAAGAATAATGTGATCAAATTGAGCAAGGGAAGTAGTGTAAGCCCCATTGCGTGAGTCATTTAAAACAAGACTGTACAAAACTTTCAAGAATAAACCGTAGGCACCAGACCAGTCCCGCACTGCCCCTGAGTGGTAGACAACGCATCCGAATAAAAATAGATCTTTTACGTCCTTAATTTCATCAGCCTTCTGGTCCTTTTTTCATTTCCTTTTTCCAATTTGTCTTCTCGCAGTTTTTTACTTCCTGATCCAACAAGGAGATTCTTTCTTCTGTCCCTAAACTCATGTGTTTCTGTCCTTTCTTTGCAGTCCAAACTCCATGATTCCACATACGTCCTACTGAAGTCACTGGAAAAAAAAACTCCCACTTATTTCAGGGGCTTTGGAATATGCCTCTCAAAGCTTTTTTGTGACCCAGCCAGGTCACCTGTCAGCCATCAGTTTTCTTGTCTAATATAGAGTCATTGTAGACTCCTAACTGGCTGTTGCTTTCACATTTTTCATAAGTTCTGAATGAGAGGTACTTTGGCTTTTCTGTCTGGGAAGGCCAAGGTAGAATACATTGGAAAAATTGACTTCTGATTCAGGTTTGAAAGAAGAAAAGCTTGGGGAAGTGATCCCCTACTGAGGAACATAACAGAGTATACACATCTTAATGGAACAACCACCAAGGTGAGAGAGGTGTTACTAGGTTTTACACTAGGAGTAATGAGAAGAGATAAAGAAAATGCTGCGTGAATCCCAGGTAATCCTTATGACAATAAAATCTACTAGCCTGTTTAATAGTCACTCCAAAGGCTAAAGTGGAAGCAAGATCTATTTAAATCCAGCTCGGGTAAAGAACTGGATGGTGTGGCTGCGTCCACACAAACGTGGACATTTGATTCCCCGGGAACAATTAGTAGCAGGACACCTTGTGCTGCTTAGCTTGCTAAGAACTGTTTTCCAACTACTTGGTTGGTCTAATATAAGCTATCATATTGACCCAAAGAACCTTACCTGCCTTCTTCTCTATGACTCATTTTTATAAGCTAACATCATGAAACATGGTACATGCACTTGCAAACAGTTGACATCATCTGCTCACATTGTTCTTGCTTACATCCTGAGTCAGTTTGGTCCTATAGGTCTTGCAATTACAAAATAAAATCAATTTGGGTTTAGTTCACTTTTTTGACTGAAGCTCAATGCAGAGGCAGGAAGTGGTCTTTTGATTATGGTGCTGACTTGCTACTTATGGAAGTGCGTAGACGAAACGAGGGGAGTGTGTGCACAACACTTTCAAGTAGGCTAAATGCTTTTGCACAGCCTTAATGCTGTCGGTGTTTGCACACCTAAGCAGCATATAGCACATTAATTCCAGCTGCCGTAAGAAATTCAGTGGTGTAATGTGCCTTAAATGACTTGGGGTGCAGCAAACTAAAACTGCTTCAAGGAGTTTTAGCTAGCTTCCCCTACAGCCGCAGAGTGAAGCACCAGGCTCCGTGCAGCTCCGCGTCTCTGCAGGGAGCCCTGCAGGCAGCCTGGCAGCAGCCCAGGAAAGCAGACTCCACCCAAGAAAAGCTACAAAGCTGATCTCTCTCCCCGCCTTCCTCCCAGAGCCTGCTTGAGCTGCGCGTGGGGCCCAGTGCTTCCCTCTGCGGCTGTGGTGCCCCCCAGGACTGCCTGAGCCAAGTGCCTGCGGGCAGGTGCTGTGTTGGGGGGCACTGCTGCCCTGGAAGGAAGCACCAGCCCCCTCCAGCACCCCAGGGACTGCTCCGTCTACCGGCAGCTTGCCTGCCTTTCCCCACCGGAGAGGCAGCTAAGTCAGTGGGGTGTGTGCACAACACAGGGCATTAATCAGCCCTAATTTGAAGCGGTGTTTTTTAAAACCCACCACTTCAATTTAGGGCCCCTGTTTCATCTACACACACCTTATGTATTCTGGGTTCAAATCCTGGTCCCAACACAGACTTTCTATGTTGCCTTATGCAAGTCATTTTATCCTGCTCTTCCCCACTGCATAACACTGAGATACAATTCTGGTTCTCCCACATGTTGCTTACATTGCAGCTAAGCTCTTCCGAGTTGCAACTGTCTTTTACTCTGTCCAAGTACAACACTGCACAATGGGGCTTTAATATTGCTTTGGACTGCTAAGTACTCCTGTAAGCCAAATTACCAATAACAACAAAAAAGGCAATCCTCCTTTTTTTTTAAAAATCTGGTGGCTCGACCCCTCGATTATTGTCGGATCTCGTAAAGCATCACTCTCATGAGTATTCTTGACTTACTATCTCAAAGGCTCACACAGCTTTACTAGTTCGCACTACACCTTGATATTTATGTGTATTCCCAAATCTGAGTAAGCTCCATCTGCTGGGACTTTCCAAAAGAGTTAATTTATTTTTTAATCAACAGTTTCAAGAAAAAATGTGTTAAGACTTTTCCCCCTCAGCTATCATACTAATTGTAATCACCCCTCTCCCCTCCTTCCCCCAGCTAATAAAAGAACTAAGGTCCATGTAAGAGAGGGGGCATATATGAAAGTAGGCATTGCGCCCTACTGGGTCATTTATAATGGTTAAACATTTCAATTCCAACACACCTGATGTGCAAAATGTCTAATATTGTGCTAGGTGCTACTTTAAAAACAAATGAAAAAAGGAAAAATGTTACAGGAATAAATTCTGCATGTCCTGATGATGTGTTTAACAGTTCTAACATGTATAACATTAAAATTTTATCAACAGATCAAGGAAAAGACATTTTGTACACAGAAATCAATTTACCTAGCAACTATCCACAACACTCACTTGTAATTTATTTTATCTATAAAACACTTTACATTTAGACCTAATTTTATTTCTTCTGGAGAGTGGGGAAGGATAAAATGCTACACATTTCTCTGCCACCTCCAAGAGACAAGTATGTAGCATAGTCGTAATAAATATATTGGGTACAAAAATGGAAAGCATCGTCTTTAGCTATTGGGAGGGTTATGTTGAACAATGGACTAATCACTTTACTGTGAAGGTGCTTTACTCCCCAGTCCACGACAATTTATTTTGAAGAAAGTATATGAAGTGTTGTAGGGCTGTGTAATAGGAACATAAGAAATGCAATGCCAAGTGGATCAATGGTGGATCTAGTCCCATATCCAAAACTGGTGAGTCTCCGACAGTTCAGGAGAATGTGCATGAAGCTCTGAAGTAATCAGAATAGAAACAACTTTCCCACATGGAATATTTCTTCTTCATCTCTTCATCTGTACATGGGCTCACCTCCATACTTAAGTATCTGGTTGATTTTTTTTTTTTTTTTGTATAAAATCCTCTCTTTCAGCGCTGGATAGTCTTGTAACCTTACATGAATACCCATCTAATTCTTCTCTTGATTCTGTTGAACTCTTGATCTTGGTGCTACCTTGTGATAATGAGTTCCACAGGCTAATTGACCTTTGTAAAACCTGTGTGTTTCAGCTGTTGCACATCTCTGTTGTGTGAAATGCAAATCCAAAGGGGATGCAAGATTGGAACTGGTGTCAGCCAGTGGGGAATCTGTCAGGGTTAGCGGCAGTCTGGAGGGCATAAAGGCTCTGGGTCGTGTGGTTCAATTTCCATGAACAGTAACGGGCCTGGGGAATATGCTGAAGAGTCCAAGGAAAGAAAAGAATGATGTGACTACCTAGGCCACAGGAAGCTTAAGATCTTAAAGGCAAAATCTAGTTCACCTTTACACTCATAAGTAGCACATATTTAGCTGTGTGACTGAAGTTTTAATACTTGAAGCAAGGTTTGGATTCTGTATCCATCCATGGTAGAAGGGAATTGTCCTAGTTGCATGCCTGTCAAAAATAAAATGGAGGAGGAGGACTCTCCAACATTTCACCCAAGGGTGCTTATTGGGACACCCAGCTTCTACACCCAGAAAGTGAAACATGAAGCAACTCCTACCACTTCCCCTGACACCATAGGCTAGGCATTTCCTACAGAGCTCTCCTCTTGAAACTAGCCTATTCCACTTTGCATTTCATATCCATTGGACAAAAAGACTGAATAACTGAGTTTCTCCCTTACTGGGGACAGGGTCAAAATCTGCCCCTGCTCCTTTCTAGAGAAGCACCTATATCACTTATTCAGTATGTGGTTTTAACATTTTATTTCAGCCATCTTAAGGCAATGTCATCACCAGTATGAAGAGCTTAAAGGCCACCAGGTAGCGGTGTAAATGGACATAAATCAACAAGGTGGAACATACTTTGAACTTCCATAAGGCCATTTGTCATCATTTCAAAGTCCCAGTTGGTATAGGTTTGAGGCTCAATGACCCTGCCCAGTTTGAAAACAGTTGAGAAGTGCCCAATAATGGTGTGGACAGTTGAATCCTGGGTGACTGACTGCAGAGTCTGAGATGATGTGGTGATTGATTGATGCTTGTGCTGACCATTTTTTTTTTGCTCTTGAGTAAGTAAGGAAAAATCAAAGGATTTTGAAAGGGTGGACCATATTGGGCGTCCTGAGGGGAGCTGAGCTATTGGTGGGTGAAATATGTCCCAGTGCACTGGCACCATAGGATTACCATGGAGTTTGGCTAGTAATCTTACTTCAGCATCTGTGTGGTGGAGATGAGGGGGATCAGTGTTACTGGGGATGGGTAACCATGGGAATGGAGTGGGGTACAACCTGTTTCACTGGGCTACCCTTTCTCCAATTTGCTTGACTGCTCCTGGCCCCACATATTTTTCCTATCTGGTTGCCCAATAGCCTGTGTCAAAAGGCAGGCTAGATAGCACTGTGGGCAAAGGCTTGCGTATGGCCTGGTGGTTCGCATACTTTGCTTGGAAGTGGGGAATGCGGATTCAAACCCTTGTGGAGTGATGGTGGTCTATGAAGTGTGATTCCTTTTGCAAACAACTTAACTACTAAGTCACTTGGCAGGGGACCCTCCTTTAGTTCTGTTGGTAGCTAGTTTAATTTTTTTTTCTTTTTTTCAGCAGAACATTTCTAAAATTGATTTTTCCCCCAAGCAGTTACTCTTATATATACTATTTAACATGTAAATGCCAGTAACAGCCACAATGTACAAGGTACTGGACAGTTCCTGCCTCCAGAGCTAATGCTCTGACTTAGGAACCCATTGAACATTACCGTCTAGTAGTGGATTTTGCCCTAAGTGTGACCTCTAGAGAGCCAGCACTAAAAGTATCTTACTTCTAGATCTAGCTTTAATTTTATCGATCAAATCCTCTTTCCCATGCAATAGGAAAAGTTAAATACCCCCCTGAGCCTTTTATATTCTTCTTTGAAAACTTAGATTCTGCTCAATATTTATAGCTAAGTTTCCAAGCGCACTTGTAAACACCAGAAGGTGGAAAGATTTGAAGCCTAAATATAGGTTGCTGAGCCTGGTCAGATGTTATATTTCTGATGCCAATAAGGAAATTTGCATATAAACTGTACTATCAATATCTCATTTCAGTAGTTTAAAAAGCTTGCTGTAATGGGTATTTTATTGTTTCTTGTATATTTTTATGGAGTGTATATGCACTTCAAGGTCTCAACTAGGACAGAAATTGGAATTTCCCATAGACTATGGATATGCCTGCACTTTACAATGTGGGAAAGTGTAGACATACCTATGAGGAAAACTGTATTTCCCAGTAAAAAGGGGGGTCCCCCCCCTTAGATCCCCCCCCCCCCAAAAAAAAATCAGCGGAAAGCAAAAAACAAAAAAATCTTCAACATTATTTCCATAAAAAATAAAAATGATTCAACAAGATTGTCATGGTATTTCCCAGGAATTCTGGAGCTGCATGTCCCCTTTCTCTTCTATCTGCTATGATTCTGGGTCAGACTGTGTTTCCCATGATACACCATAATTCTTGCCTCCAAGGTGGGGGGCTTCAATCCACCCCCTGGCAGTGCAGCCAAGGAAGATCCCAGAATGGAGTTCCCTTGCTTGCCTTCTCCCCCTCCCATCCTCATGACAGCACCAGGGGCAGGGCTCGGCTACTTATGTCCATTTACACTGCTACCTGCTCCCACAGACCAACAAACAGAAGTTAATGAATGCACTCCACTTTGAACCCTCATTAAATGAGGGTCAATTTGTTGCATGATTGGGCACTTTTAAAGCATTCTGCAGCTGTGCACTTCTGTCAGGGCACAACTGTAGAGTGCTTTCAAGGGGCCGATCATGCCCAGTTTCCCCACGTGAGCTACTCTAGCCTCTGTGTTGTTTGAAATTCCAATCTGGATCCAGGTTTTACTTCTCAGCCTTAACTCTACAACAAATGTTAATGAAGTCCTAAAGAGAAGAGAGACCCCTTTATCTGTTGCACAAATAATGAACATTACAGTACATTCTTCATTTCTTTCTCCTTTCCAGTTCTAATGAGTCATATAAATAGGTCTCCACTACTTCCCCTAGCAGACTATTCCACAGTCTTACCATCAGAATATTTTTTGTCCTTATTTGGAACCTGGTCATGTGGCCCTAATTCAGCGCTATCCTGAACATATTAAATCAATGGGAAGACTTCCATTAATGCCAGGGGCCTTTGGATCAAGAAGTCAAGATTTGTCCCATTTATTGCATATTCCTTTCCTCTATTTCATGAGCCACTGACAGACATTCAGTTAAAAGTGTATTGGGATCTGATCTGCTACCCCACCAATCACGCTTCCTGCCATACTATAATGCATAGTAGGACAGGCAATTTTGGAATGGAGGACCAGTCCCCAATCCTGCCATATTTTCCAGGACAGAGGGAGCCCATATTCTCGGTCTCCCTCTGCACTGGCAAGTGTGTCCAATAATCAGCTGGCTCTGGGGACCCACTGAGCACTTTGAGCCTCCAAAGCCCATGGGATGCAGGAACTGCACCAAGGTCAATTCAGGCTCTGGTGAAGTCCACCCTGCCACATGTTCATTTTAAGCCACAGTGGAAAAGAGCCAAAAAAATTACACATTTTTGTTTGTTTTGCTTTCCATTGCACTATTTATAGCCTGAACATGTGGCTGGGTTATACTTCAAGTCACAATTTAACTGGTTAACTGGCTAGTGTAGTGGGGCTCCCCTACCTTCTTACTAGAGGGGTGAGGAAGCTTGGGGTTTCTCCTCCCCCCTTTCTCTTCCCTTTCAATCCCTCCCTTACCAACCGTTGGGGTTTCCTGTTCACTCTATCCCTTTGGGGTGTTCCCCCGCCCACACTGGGTGTGGTCTTCCCTACTGCCACCCCCTTGCTCTCACTTTCTCTCCTCCTCTCTGCACCCCTGCATCATTTAGTCATGAGTACTCATGTTTCAGGGTGCTACCACACCCCACCAGCATGCTTAGGATTTTTTAAACAAGATGGCCATCGGGTCCAGGCGCTGTCATCCTCTGATGACCCCAGGATAGAAGTAGAGGAGCCAAGTGACCTGCATCACCCTTTATAAACTCAAGCCTCAGGCCAGAAAAATGGTCTGGCTGTAGCAGTCCTGAAGCCACAAGCTCCATGAAGAGAGTCAGACGACCTGACTTCAGAGCCAGGGAGAAAGGGCTGGATGGAAGATGGGCATAGAAGACCAGTGACTGTGTTGGGAACCAGATAAGTTCTGGAGTTTATTGTTCTTTTCAGTTTTGGCTAAAGAGTGCTGTCCCAGGATGAGACAAAAAACAAAATGACTGACCCCAGTTATGAGTCAAGGCAATGCCCAGGAGTGTGGGTGATCCATGACCCAGTGGTCTGGGTTGCTCCTATAGGTGAAATGAAGGCCACTGAAAGTGGGGTGCTCAGGAGGCACCCCAAAGCTCAAACACGAGTGTGAAGGTAAAATGCAGAGACTAGGAGTACGTGTACACCTACACTGAGGCTGATCTGATGCACTGTAATTACAGTGCATTGGAGCAAACTCAGTTAATCAATTAATCAAGTAATCTGGAGCATGACAATTACCACACTCCAGCAGACTCCAGCGTCATGTGAATTAATGTCCCTGTGCTGAAAAATGGTGGTGGGGGCACTTTAACTAAAGCTCATTGAATGAGCTTTAGTTAAAGTGTTCCTGCCACCATTTTTCAGCATGGAGGATGCTGATACATGTGATGCTACAGGTGCTCTAATTATAGCAGCTCTTGGACCTGCTCTAATTAAAGTGCCCCCCTGCCAGCTCCCAGAGCATGTGTATAAATGCCCTGGGAGATTAGCTTTGAGTCTGGCAGAAATAAGCCTATAGGTTCAGACCAGGGCTGAAAGCCGGTGGCAGGACACATGGCAGCAGGCCCTCAGGCCTGTGACATGCCCACTACACCTAAAGCTTGCAGCCCTGAATAGCAGGCTCTGAGCTAGTAATCACAATTAAAGAAACAATGAGCCGATGCCAGGAAGACCCCAGCTCAGACATGGCCCTTGTATCTGAGAGTCTCCTCACCCGGGGGAGGCCTTTCCCCACCCACTTGTTCCATGAAGTCATGACAGGAGAGAGTACAGACAGGAGGTGGAGGGAGCCAGATGGATCAAAGAGGCTAGCAGGTAGAGATCCTATAAAAGCGGGTACACCGTGCCAACACCTCAGGCAGTGCACAGTTAGCTAGTTAAGTCTTAAGTGTAACTTCTGCCAGGGGCTATGGGTTATTGCAAAACATACTCCAGTAGTATGTAATTGTTGGTGCCGCAAGATTTTAGAAAGCCTTTAGAAGGGTTTTTGCATCCATATATATCTATCAGTGACAATAAAGGCAATTCCATATAGAGATCAAATGCTCTCTTTCTTTCCTCCATGCCAGGTAATGTTGGTAACCCTTCTGTGACTGCCATCAGCTGTCATGACAATTTTTTGATCATGTAATTAGAGGGCAGGAGGGATGTATCCCATGCAACACTCAAGCTATCGGAGCCCTCCAGCAAGCGTCAGCCTTATCCAAGATAAACCCATATCAGAATAGAGGGCTTAATTTACAACAAGGTTTTATATTCCACAAATAATTTATTAAGATACAGAACATTCATCCGCTGGGATTTAGAAATAAGCCCATATCCTGTACAGATTGCACATTTCAGCTTCAAATTGGAAACAAAGGACTCACCAAACATTATTAACACAGATGCAGCCTTGTAATAGATACTAAGGGTGGCTTCCAGCTGAGACAATCTCAGCAGGGCTCCTGCAGGCTCAGCCAGAGGGAGGCTCCCTTTTGGCACAGCTGGTAGAGCCCTGCGGATTGAAAAGGATCTGGGTTGAATGTTTGGCTGTAATAATGTTCAGGATGTTTTCAATATAGAGAGCCATCCGTCTTCTGCTATTGCCTTGACTTTTTTTTAACTTTTCACCCAAATTGAGTGACAGTGATGTGGACATTTGCTAATTAATCTGGTCCTGTGTGTGGCCACGAGCTGCCAGAAACAACCCAAGGATAGGTATAGAAATGGAGCAAGGCAAATGCACTATAATTCAGAGTTGGTGCTGTGGGATTTCTGCTACTCCCAGCAGTAGAGGAACAGATTTCATTAAAGAGCACCCAATAGGTGATCAGAGATCATTGCTCTTTCTCGACTGGGATTGATTAGGGCACTATCTTTTATTGGAGCAACTATGTACTTGGGATCAAGTTAGACAAGCTTTCCTTCTGGACAAGCACAAACAGGGTATGTTAGAGGTCTGTCTGCATGGGATTGTGAAGGAGCAGAAAGTTTTTAAAAAAACAACCAAACAAAAAACCCTACTTCCCCACCCTGACTGCTTGGGACAGAGCGATTACAGTCTGTTATGGGTAAGTTCAAGCTGCTGTGTAGAAATGCTCCTGGATTCATTGCTGAAGCTGTCCATTCACATATGTGAATAATTTTTTTCTACTGTCACCACTTGGTTAGAGTGCTCCTCCCATCCAGATGGATGGTCCCCTGGCCTCGGGTTTTTGTGTCTTCATTGCTTCTTGTCTGGACTGCAGAAACATAATCTAGCTGTAAATGGGGTCACTGGTCCTCAAGGAGAGATCAGCTCATACAGAGTGCTCCAGTATCATCACCAATTATCACAGTGAAGATAACCAATCTGTCCTTCTTTTGCTACACTGGCTTCCATAGACTATTGAATCAAACTTAAGTCTTCATCCTTATCACCAACCCTTATCACTGGATTGAATCAAACCATATCTCCATCCTTATCCTTTTCACTGGATACAAAAAAAATCATGGACTAAATATAGACATTGGATTTATGACACATTTTAACCTGCATAACAACTGACTCCCCACGAAAACCCTCCACTTTTTACCAGCTATATTCATTCCCTTCCCCACTCCCACTCCTGTCTCTCATCCTTTGACTACAGCTGTATCCATTCCCCTTCCCCCCAACCAGCTTTCCTGTCACCTGTTGACCAACCCAATTTATGTTTTAACTGACTGGCTTTCTTGTATACATACAGGCTTCTGGTTGCTTTACTACTCCATCCAGGAAGAGCATAGACCATATGCGCACACTTCCTCTGCCTAACAAAGGGTGTTTGTACCCAAAAGCTTGCAAAGAAGAATTTTTCCAACTATTTGAGTTGGAATAAAAGATATAATAATAAAAGATGTTGGGTTTATGCAAAGAACTTTGTCTATTCTTGTCACCCAGGCACTCCATACCCTGAGTCACTGGGACAGCCTATCTAAATGATTTCCTGAAGCACTAAAAGAAAGACTGTGGTTGACTGCTGCAGTCCCATGGCACGATGGAGCTATCTGCATCTTCTGAGCTCCCTTGCATAGCTGACAGAGCTTTTCTGGGTGGCTGGTCTCAGATTATGCAGGAAAAGCCTGTAGAAAAAAAGGGCCACTACAAACCTTACCATCTTTGGCTTCAAAGGCAAAGGTAACTTCTTTATCAGTTATGCAGAGCAACTTGCATGTTAATAAATATATAAAATGAGAAAATAGCCTACCAGGATAAAACTACTGAGTATGTGGCTCTGCCCTTGGTGACAGGAGGAGAGGATCAACCAAGCATGACAGAAGTTTGTCACATAGTTTAAAGCAACACTTGTAGGTACTAAGGACAAAACCGATCTTCAGTTATAGGGACCAGCACCATAGCTGCTGTCTGTGGGATACAGGCCTTCTGCAGCCATGTGAAGTGGGACCCCTTTGTGTCAGTAAATTCAACTAGTATTATTTATTCTTTATCAGTAGTACCAAATGTCACCAACGAAGACCAGTAAGAGCCAGCCGTGTCCTTGACAGATGTCATTCTAAAGTAGATGGACCTAGGAGATCTCTTGATTCTCTGAACAAGTTAGTCTACAAGGTGCCTGCCTTCTGCCTAACTTGGTTTAACATGAAGAAATATTTATTACCTTTTTTCTGCAAATGAGAAACTAAAAGCCTAAGAGTGAAGATGGTTGGCCTAAATCACCCAGGGTATTTGTGCCAGGCACAGACATCTTCTACTCCCCATTCCACTGACAGGCTGAGAAGACCTACTATCAGATAAAACAGCAAAGTGGAAAAGCCTGCTATTTTTAATATATTTCACCCAAAACTCTCAAAGACCCAGCTCCTAGGGGTGTACATAAAGGTATCTATTGATCTCACCTGGGTCAAAGTGCTTTGCAACCATTTAGTTAACCTCACGATCCCCATGGTAATCCAAGGAGTAGCAATACACTTATCCTGTTTCCCCTTTAATAAACCCTTTTCAGTCCATAGTTGGACAAAGACTTCCATCATTAACTGCCACTTTTTCTGCTCCCATTTACTCATACATTCATTTACAGGAGTGTAACAAGAGCTACAGAGAAATGACTCATCTATTGTCACACAGCAAGGCAATGGCAGAGGCAGAAAAAAAAGCTACAAGCATCACGTTCCCAGTCTCTTGCCTCAGATCCAAACCATAAAGGTCTGGAAATGGAAAAATGTAAATGGCAGCGTAGAACAATAATTGCATTAAAATCTCAAGCACTCATTAACAATGAAGCAGAGCTAGGAAATTGTTGTGCTTTATCATCTGACAAAGCAAAAAAAAAAGCGCACAAAAAAAAAATCAATCTACATTCAGTAAGCTGATGAACTAAAATCATACCTGGTCTTCTGTCTGAATTCAAAGGGCTTCAGAAGTCATATGCCTTATTTTTTCATACCTTGTAACTATCAAGGAGACTCTTCTCCATATTTTCAGGAAAGAGAATAGTGCTTTCCATCTACCAGGAGAATCTAAATCCCCATGTTATTCAAAAAAACAGACTTTGAAATTAACAGTAAGGCACAGGAGCTGAATTTTAAAAATGTTTTTAAAGGGATTTTTTTTTTTTTTACCTGAGATTACATTTGATGTACCAAACTATTTAGAAGCAATTGGAATAGGCAGTGAACCATTCTATCCAGTCGTTCATGAATATCAGAGATAGTAAGTGTAGTACTCAGGCGAGGTCTGTACATGGCAATAACTGCAGATCAAATGTGGCTTTGTATCCACTTGTACAATACATAATTTCTAAAAGGCTCCGGCTTCCATAGAGACATGCCTGAAAAGCAGCTGAGGATTTCTTTGTAGGCGAACTATAATTATATGAGAAATAATAGCAATTATAACATATTAAATAAATACAAATTCACACATTATGCTAGTAAAAGCCCGGTACAAATATATGACCTTGTTACCAAATAATAAGAGTTACTTCATCTTGTTAGTTAATCTTATCAGGAAAAAAGGGACCACAATGCTAACTGTGATATAACTGAAACTCAGTTATATACCTGAGCTGCCCCCACAGAGGAAAAAGGTAAGAACTCACAGTTTGACAAAGGAGATCTGTATTTTTTTTGAAACCACAGCACTGCAAGGGTGATGCAACTGAGTGGTTAAAAACTCAAGCTCAGGATTGAGGAAATTATGTTAATAAATGTGAGCGAGGTTGTATACAATGAGTGTTTGACAGAAGCAAAATTCAAGCTAAGGTTGAGATTCGGTGGATTGGATTCTTACAAACGTTGGCAAAAGAGCAAGGATAAAAGTAGTAGGAATCTTATCTCATCAGCTATGCTTGCAAAACAGTCACTGGGTTTCTCTGCTTTCTGGATTCGATTTAAAGGGGACTTAGGTCTTCAGCACCGACAACCCACAGCAGCTATATTATACTTAGTTTAAGCTACCATGGTTCAGACCCTCTTCTTTGAAGATCCCTCGTTCAATCTGCTATGGCAACCCAGCTGACAATCATTATATTCTCATGCAATGATTACACTCTCATATTCAAGGGTGGAAGTCCAGTTCAGCCCAGGTGCCCTGCCACAGTGATAGAGAATAATGACAAAAGTCAGTGGGGTGCTTGCATGCAGGGGATGTAGTGCCAAAAGTCAGGATGTGAAGAGTGTACTTGAAAAGATAAGTGATGAGGAGCAGATGAGACCGTCTGTCAGTGAGGTTTTGGACATGAGGATCTTATCTTCTTGATAATCTCTGCTGAGATCAATCTTGAAAGAAAAGGTAGTTCATTGTGTTGCTAACTTTCTGCTCAAGTGTCCATTTCCATGAGGAGCCTCATTGCAAGGGGGTCCAAGAGTGGACACTTGTTCCAGAAGCCTTGACATCATGGGTCCATTGCAGATTTGTTCATGGGTGCCATCTGTTCACAGAAATGGTCATCTGAAGCTCTGCTATATAACACTGTTTCTTTAAATGATCATTTTAACTTAACTCAAAAATCACAAAAGAGAGGCAAGATCATTCAGGAGCCGTATGACTTACCTTTGACTTGGGAGATGCAGATTGACTTTCTGGCTCTTTCTTCTTGGGCATTTCACCTCATCTGTGCCTGAGCTTCCTTCATGCAAAATGAGGGAAATAGCCCTTCCCTACCTCACAGGAATGTTGTAAGGGTTTGTGAGGTTCTCAGATGCTGCGGTGATGGGAGCACATACATATGTAGGGAGGAAGCTCTGCAAATCTAACACCCAAAATATTTGCATGTTTCTCCAAAAGACAATACACAAAGTCACATAGATTATTTATTCTTTGGAAGCCACTATGAAAATAAGGTTGGGCGTCCGGTTCTCACTGGAACACCCACGTCCATCACTATAGTTTGCATTCATTAACATGCTTGGTAGGGAACTTCAGCATAGGTAGCAGGGAGCAAAGCAGTCTTTGAAGAAAGAAAAAGCTTTTCACACAGGTGACCCTGCAACCAAGTGTAGAGAAGTTTGCATTGTCAGTCCTCCTACTATAGTTATTCTACAATACAAGGACTTTGGTTTCCAGGGCTAAGAATCTGGTTCCTTTCAGCAGTAATACACTCATTTTGTGCATGTATTCATTTTTGAGTCTCTCTCCCTCTCTTTTTTTCTGTATGAATATTATGCATGTTATTCTCTGTATTCTACATTTCAAATATTTTACTGTGCAGCTACCTTCGAAGCTTTCTATTTAGAAAAAAAAAACCTTTGCTTCTTCAGAGTTCATGCCTTTTTCTTTCTTTCTTTCTTTTTTTTTTTTAATGTGGTCAAAAGCAGAGCTGTCTGACTTTTAAGAGCCTGGGGGCTTCACCAGCATAGACCATTTGCTCCCCAGGGCTGCGCACTTTCTGGGTGCATCCCCACACTGCACCAGAGGTCCTCAGGCCATGCACATTACCCTCCCCACCCCATGTTTTATCATGCAGCATGCACAGATGCTCCACCCCACTGTGCTCCACCATGAATGCTCCCTCTTTCCCCCCCTGCACCCTCCCTGCTGTAATGTTTCAAGCCGTGCAGGAAGGTTCCCTTTCCCTGTTGCACTGTGCCACACTTGGTTGACCCTCCATGTGCCGAATGCCTTGTGTATAGCCCAGTCACCTGCACAGCTCCCCAAGCCATGGGCTGAACTGTGCCACCCTGCAGAGGGGTTGGGGCAGGATATACAGCGGAGAAGGGAGGGACACCTAGAGCTTTTGGCTGCTGCAGCTGAAGCTGGAGCAGTGTGGGCAGTGGTGGCCACCCAAAAATCTGAGGGCTGCAAACTTACCCCTCACGGGCCTGCTGTCTGCCAGATGAACAGCCCTGGTATAACGCAACAAACCCTTATTACAATTCCAGGATTAAAAAACAACAAATCAGTCTTCTGATTAAGTCATTCCACACTTGGACCAATATGGACGGTGATCGAGAAAAGGGAAACTGGCACAACATACACATATTCATATCTATGTATGTATGTAGGACACATAATTAATGTCCTAAAATAGTCTATTTACTGGTGAAGCAGTCTGAATCAAGAAGTGATTACTTTTGAAGTAAACAGAGCTGCTAACCACATTCTGCAAAGGAGACAGTTTTCCTCAAAAAAAATAAAATAAAATCCTTGTAAAAGTGGCCCTCTTGCATTTGGATTTTCTCTCTTTATATATATATATATATATATATATATATAAAAATAGTGCGTGTATATATATGTACACACACACACACTATATTTCCACATACATATACGCATATATTATATATGCATATATATACACATACACACACGTACATACAAACACATACACACATATATATACACACATATAAGCACACACATATATCTACATATTTACATATACATATGTATGCAGATATATGTGTGTGTGTCTGTATACACACATACGCACATACATATACACATATATATACAGACACACATACATATATGAAGAGAAAATCCAAATGCAAGAGGGCCATTTTTACAAGGATTTTTATTTTTTTTTAAGGAAAACTGTCTTCTTTGTTTGTGAAATGTGGTTAGCAGCTCTGTTTACTTCAAAAGTAATCACTTCTTGATTCAAACTGCTTCACCAGTAAATAGAATATCTTAGGACATTAATTATATGGGGGAGAAGTCTGTGCGAAGGAGCTGTTACAATTCATTACTGTACAAGAACTATCCAGAGAAGGGAGAAAATGTAAGGATAGAGATAATTGTTATTGCCTCAGCTTCTTATGGTATTGGGATAGATGGATTGGAAATGGGTTATCTTTCTCCTTAGTAATAAAGTGAGTACATATACACACACAGCACAAAGAGGAAAGTTAAAGTGTAGCCAAACAGCATTACATCAGCCAAGCTGCTGGCTGTCTGCTGGGAACTCAGAAGAGAAAGGCAATTGCAGGTGTGATACAATGCTCTGGGATTAACCTGTTAGTGGTTCTTTTTCCCCAAGACCAAGGAAATAAATAGATCTGCCTTTTGGCAGATGTAGGAGACTGTGCGAAAAAAAATACTGGGTTGTAGATCCAACTTTGCCATGGATTTAATTGGCAACATTTGGCTTTTCTGTTCAGTCCTACGCACATCCACAAAATGCAGTGGAATAATACTCATTCACCTCAACACGGGACAGGAGAGGTTTCATTTCTGAGCATTAATCCATAACTCCATTTCTTGATGTGTAACGGTGAAGCTAGGCCACAGCAGAAGCGCTCATGGCACGCCCCAGTCAGATGCCAACGAATCTGTGAATTCTGCTAAATACCTTGTCACAAGGACATGGAAAAGAGAAGTGGTGGAGCTCAGTATGTGGAGCCCTAGCCCTTTACAGGATCCGCTGCACTAGAGGGATTTCTCATCCCACAGAATGAAACACTTTTAATGTCACTGAACGTCTGTAAAATAGACGATTCACACAGAACAGATGGGATTTTTAAAGACATGAGAGCACTTCTCCCATATATATATTTTTTCAGTGCAGATTAGGGTGTGCGTGTGAATATGCCTGACTTCAAACAATGATGAGAAATGGTAAGAAAGAAAATCACCACCATTTTCATCAGAAAGTCTAGTGGGTTTTTTTGGTTGAAAATATGAAAATTGAAAATGTCATTGAAACTGGTAAAACAGGGAATCACAGAAAAGTGGGGCTGGCAGGGAACTCCAGAGGTCGGTTCATCTCTGTCTAAACCATCCTAGACAAGTATTTACTAATTTGCTCTTAAAAACTTCCAAGGATGAAAATTATACATCCTTTCTAGGTAGCCCATTGTATGGCTGAACCTACCTCATAACGCAAAAAATATTCCTAACATATGACCTAGGAGTTCCTTGTTGACATTTAAGATTACGTATTACTCCTTGACCTGTCCCCTTCAGCATCCTATCACCACCACCTTTATAAGCACCCAGCAGGTATATGAAGACAGCTATCAGTCCTCCTGGTCTTCTCTTCTCCAGACTAAAAGATCCCAGTTCTTCCAACCTATCCTTGTAAGTCATGTTACTAGACCTGCAAATGCAGCTTGGCCAGAAAAATGAAACCTCTATAGTTTCAGCTGAAGACAGAAATACTTTGGGGTCCAAACTGCCAAGAAAAATGAAAAGACTCTTAGGGGGGAAAAGAATCTGTTACCTTAAAAAAAAATTAAACATTATTTACACTTCCTATGAAAATTTTCACTTTCCTATTTAAAAAAAAAACACATTTTGATGGGAAATATTCAGCTAGCCCAAATATTCAGCCATCCACACCTACTCTTCATTATAAAAAACTAAATGTAGACTCTAAAATTGCTGTAGTCCAAACAAGAGGAGTTTTTGCCTATTAGAGTTGAATGTTGTGGATCAGAATGAAGTGTTCTCCACTTATTATATTCACTGGTTTTGTTTATTATGATAATAACACCAACAAAAAATAAAGCTCCATATTGTTGTATTCTCATTTGTAAAACCATTCATATTTAAAGAACAATGCTTCATTCCAAAGCTGAAAAATGGTTTTCGCTAGGGTCCTACCCTACCATTTAATCCAATATTTAGAACATGTTTCTACAGTGAAGTATTCCCACTAGAAAACTTGCAAGTTTAAAAGTGTGCAATTTATTTCAGTTTAACTAGGCCATAACAATGCCCTCAAGTGGATACATATCTGTAATCTCCAGCTATTCATCTGAGCACTGTGTTTTCAAACTGAGAGCTGGATCCTCCAAGTTGTCTGGTATTGTTTCTCTGTGGCTTGTCTTTAACATCTTTTCAGCAAGAGCAGGATGCCATCCAAGAATGCATTTTGCGGTAATGAAACACTTTCTGAATGCCACCCAGTGTGCTGCAAAGGGCAAACCTTCTGCTCATGTCCAGCTCAAATAACCACATTTAGGGATCTCTGCGGGAACATTTGGAAGAAGAGTCCAAATCCATGGGACACAAGGAAGGAGCAAAGTGGCTTCACAGAGATGCAGTCACTCCACATAAGCCAAAAAAGGAGTCAATTGGTTTTCATCTGATAGTGAGTCTGGTTCAGCTATAGCATCTAACCACCACTCTTATACTGCAAGTTAGATAGTGGCCTCAAACACTGCCCTACCTGGAAATCTAAGAGGTATCTGTGCCTCTTCTGGAGTTTGAGAGAACACAATATCTGCATCTCTCTGTACTAACCACAGTCTGGTAGAAAGTAGGAAAGGGGCTGGACCACCCCCCTCATCTTGGACACACTAGTGGTGATGTTAAGTCTGCAATACAAGGACTCCATCATGCTTGATTTCTTTCTCAAAGACATTGTTCTCTCCCTTCTTTCTCATAGGGATGTGCGAAGCTTCGGTCCTGATTCGGTCGACGAATCTCCGACTCTGAATTGAATCAGAGGACACTTTAATCTCTCCGAATTGAATCGGAGCCCTCTAAATCGGTTTGGTGAGATTCGGAAAGATTCAGCGATTTGAACATAGACACAGCTTTAAATGTATTTTCTACAGACCTCTAGGTACCAGGCAGCTCATGAGTGCTGCAATGCTGGGGTGGATGGGGTGTCCCAGAGGAGCACGGAGGGCTCCCCAGCGCACTCGGCAGCAGACCTAGAAGTGGACCAGAAGCACGTCTGGTCCCCTTCTCGGTTTGTTGCCAAGCATGCAGGGCGACCCTTCTGTGGGATGCTCCATCCCACAGTATTGCAGCGTTCACAAGCCATGCTAGTACCTCGAGGTATGTAGAAAAAACATTTAAAGCTGTGTCTATGTCTGAATTGCTGATTCTCTGAATCAGCATCGAATCTTCAGATTTGGATTCAGCCCAACTGAATCAGGGGTAGTGAACCGAATCAACGAATCGAATCACTGTCCCCGATTCAGGCCAAATCTGAACCCGAATCGAATAGGGCCCACTTCGCTCACCCCTACTTTCTGAACCCATGGCTATGCTAGCACGACCTGGCCCTACTTTCTGACCCACTGCTGGTGTTCTCTCTTGCTCTCTATTGGGCTTTAAAGGCCTTTGGACACGTTCTCAGTTTTTCTGTCTAGCCTGAGTTTTGTCTTAGAGCTTCTTGTGGCTTTTTATAGTTCTGTTTCCTGCTAACATTAAGAACTTCCTGGAAAGTTTGCCATGCCCTCATCCTTGACCTTAAGAGACTGTTAAGTCTCATCAGTGGAGGTTTTTAACATGCAGATTAGACAACTGGTTGTCTGGGATGGTTTAGGCAGGAGTGGATCCTACTTTGAGCAAGGGGTTGGCATCAATAAGCTCTTAAGGTCCCTTCCAGCCCTATTTGTCTGTGAGTATGAATGTGTTACTATTTTGAGATCTTCTCACTCTTTACAGGGATCCTGGGGATTGACAAGAGCCACTTCCACATAGTGATCCCCAGTAAGGTCTCTGACAGCCAAGAGCTCCTGAATCAACAAAAATGCCAAAGTGCACAAAGATAAAGACACAGACACCATTTTTGTCATATGAAAGAAGAACGAATCCCAACCACCTCTGGTATTCCCCAAGTCTTTCCAAATACCCACTTTGAGGTTTTTTGTTGTTGGTTTTTTTGGTTTTTTTTTTTTTTACTCCTTTCCAATATATCTTTTTCCTCCTCTCACCTACCAAGTGATTGAAGTAAATGTGCTAATAGGAAAGTGCCTACAAAGATGTTCACTGATTTGTGCAGATAGCCAATGCCTGCTTTGCAGCAAGCCTAAGGATGCTCTAGTAAAATGCACCTCCTGCGATGCTGAATGAATCGGGTACATTCCAGCATTTCACAGATTTCAAAGGAACATTAATGGCTGATGGTAGCTCAGCAGGAGCGGCATAGGGACTGTGACCCTTTCTATAAATACAGAACCAAAGACACAGACAAACAATTGAAACACTAACCACTTCGGAAACAAAAAGGTTCTTAAACAGGTCCTGAGCCTGCCATTATTCCCACGC
>NW_017729024.1:170684234-170712464 GCF_001723915.1 Gavialis gangeticus | reverse complement strand
ATTAAAACCTCTTTTTTTCTCCCAGGCTAACAGGCCCAGGATTTAGCATGCAGTCTTTTAAACAAATAAGCTGCGGGAACTCTTCCTAAGAAAGGCCGGTACGGCAGCTCACCTCCCCACTGTCATTTGACTTACCAAGGGATTAATACCTTCTTCATCTTCACCAACAGAAGCTAAAATATTGTGCTGCTTCATCTGGTACAGGTGGGTCACTCGCATTTTATATTACAGCCCTCTGCACCCTTTGTACTAACAGTTAAGACGACCCCATCACGAAGATGGAAGGGAGAGTTTAAGGGCCATTGAACACTGTGATTTTTCCCACTGTATCACAATTACAGAAAACCTGTGCTAAATAACATGGTGTTGGTCTGCTGTAAAAATTCACAGTGTTTGTGCACGCTACACATTTCTCAAAGAGAAATTTTTTTGTGGGGGGTACTCATGGTTTAGTTCTGCAGTGTAGCAGTCAGACAGTTGAACTCAAAGTAGCTGTAACCTCACCTCATTCTTTACACTTTAGGACTAGACACCACCCCTGAGCAAAAGCATGAATGTGAGCCTCCATGAAGATGAGAGAATCTAAGCCACAGATCCAGATATGAACATTATGGTGGAGAAATCACGCACCGCATTCAGTTTCTGGCTCCAAATCTGACAGCGGTCGTCTTGGACATCACATTGGGGAATGCTTTGAAGCTGAATACTGGTGATGCTACAGCTTGAGCAATAAAGGGCAGGGCTCTTTAGCTAGGTTTGGAAGCGGGTCAGATCTTCTGTGGATTGTCTCAGAGAGCAACGTGTTGTATTCATTTACGGTAGGCTCCACAAACATCCCCAGACTTCAGGAAAGTAGGCACTTCTTACTGGCATAATACACAATTGTCCCAAGATGTTTCAATCTTTGTATTTTTTTAAAAGAAGTATCATGTTCAACTATACAAAGAATAGTCAGTAAGTCTCTGTGAAGAGGGTGACTCTTGAGGCTCTCAAAAGGTGGTTAGAGGTAAGAACAGGTTTAAAATCACACCATCAAGAGAAAAGAGGGATTTATCTCACCCAAACCTCTGCTCCAGCAGCCATCCAAGACAAATGTTTGTCTAATGTCCTCTTAAAAGATTTCCAGTGATGAAGGTTCAACCCCCTTTGTGGGTATTGTGCTCTGGTGCTTGACCACCCTAACACTGTTAGGAAGGTACGCCTAAAATCTAATCAAAATCTCCTCTGCTAAAATGGAAGGCTTCTGCTTCTTCCCTTGCCTCATATGGATATGGAGAATAATTGTCTGCTACATTTTAATGTTTTCAGATAAAAACATCTTCCCATAGGTACCCAGAGACTATGAATTCCCTAACTTCCTCTCTGATGAACTTGTAAATGGCTTCGCTCTGTCATTATGAGTCATGGTTTAATGCTTATGACTCATTCTTTTACCTCTTTTATGGAACTTTTTCTTTCCCCAATTCTTTCTTCCATTCTGTAAAATGGAAATAATAACCCTCATCTATTTCATAGGATCAGGTCCTATTATTTCCCTAATTCTTGATTTCACTATTATGTTCAGATACTAAAAGGGGAATAAGTGTATTATGCTTTTGACAACCATTTGAAAAAGCAAATATTGTGTTTCCAAATTTAAAGTCACTGTTTCTCCTCCCTGTTACTTTTCAACCTCATAGGAAAAAGGAAGGACCGCGGGAGCAACTGGGGGAGGGATAGGCAATGACAACCTTAATTGTTCAGGAACCACTGGATGGTAATTCATGAAATGTGTCTCAACACTTTCTGCTTGGTTCATTTCCTCCCATTCCAGTTCTAGTGTGGCAAAGGAGTCACTTTGAAATATCTTGGTAGCCAGGACACATATGTGTGTATATTATGTTGCACTGAAATGACCGACAACAGTAATATGATGATCACAGTTTTAAGAGTGAAAACATCATTGCTTCTAATTGTTGATATATTTTTTCTAAAGCAATAATCCCACCCCTTTATTTGTTACATAGTCAATGGTGTTAGAGTAGTATTGAAAGGACTAATTCTTCCTCATCTTAACTTGGTTTCATTCTGCAGTCCAAAGCCGATGATACTATATCTCAGCAGCTTTCCATATGCTGTATTTTCTTCTCTTGGAAAGTGTCTGCTGGGGCTAGAGTCATGAATCTGCTTCAAGTTTCACAGTAAAGGATGGTGTATTTTTTGTGGTTGTTGTTTTTGCTGTTATGACCTAAAGCACTATTCAAGAATACACACAGGTCATTATCCCCATTTTAGAGCTATAACAAGAGAGCTTCGGTTGTCCAATTGAGTTGAACAGGAATTATTGAACAAAAAGTGTCTTGGTCTAAAAAAGAGGATACATTAAAAATGACAACATTTTCCAGGAAATTATCTATTTTGGCAAAATAGTCTCTGATCCAGGATCTAGTTTTTTGGCAAAAATGAAAGAAAGAATTAGGAAGGGAGCCCTTTGTTGCATCTAATATCTCACCACCTGCAACTCTCACCTGACTGTTGAAGACCTGGGTTCAAATTCTCTTCAAGTTTTGTTTCTGTGTGGGTGTGTATGTGTGTGGGTGTGTATTTCAGTTCCTTCTTGCTTCCCAGAGTGACTTACCCAAATCTTGTCAACAGATTTACTGATGGAGCAAGTCAGAGGGGATGGAGGGGGCAGAATATGGATGTTCTTTTAGAAATGCATCGCCTTGGACCTTGAACTGAATTATTAGTAGAGCAAGAGCAGAAGTAAGAGTGCAACTAAATTCTCATGCAGATCTTTCAAGAAACTTAGAGAAGCAACAATAAATTGTCGGCACTACCACAGTTTCATGCATGCCGTGTTTTCTGCTGAACTGATGTAATAAGAGCAAGAAATGAACTTTGCAGGAATGGTATTTCATATCTGCTCTTTTGTATCTTGCAATATCCTTTCTGGTCAAGTGCCCTATCTCTAGAGCATGTATTGATTTTCACAGCTAAAATACAATGTCTCAGCATGCTGCTCCCCCCCCCCAACAATTTCATCCCGTCTTTTAATTATGATATGTTAAAGGCACAGCTCTAACTTGTCTTTAAATAAATCTGGGTTTTTTTTAAATATTATCAAGCTTGCAGTATATTTGCAATAATAAGAGTATAGTATTAGTAGCCCACTTATTTTATTCCTTTCTACAGGGTAATGCATTTTTTCCATCATTTAATTAAGCTGCTTATTCATTTCCCCTCCTACAGTCCTTACTACACTTAGGTCTATGCAGTGCTATTCCTTTTACATCACTGGTGCCCACAGTTTAAACCATATATTCAATCCAGTGCTTTTACTTATTTTATGACCCAGTAGAATACACATTTACCTGTATGTATGACCTTTATCCATGCCTGCAATGCTACTACCATGTGAATAAGTATTACTTATGTGAGGTATGGACTGCAGGAGACCTCTTTCTGTCTCTCGACTGTTTTGCAATAAGCTTCAATCTTCATCCCTATTGTTCCCACTGACTTAGAGAGATTAGTCAAAGGAATGAAAGCTGGAGGATTCTGGTCAGAAGAAGTTGTTGAGTACTTTGTTCAGTAGCCACAACTTCTGCTGATGCTCAATTGCTTCGTTATGGAAGTTGCTAAATGCTTTCAACTGCTAGTGATTTCCAATGAGAGCCTGAAGGCACTTTTCTTCTTGCAAGGTTGATCAGCTTTAGCAGCAATGAAATCCCTGGGTATTCAAAGTGCCCCATTCCAATGAAAAGTCTGTAATTGTCTTTGATGGAAACTGGATCAGGCATTACTAGTCTTGCACCATTCAGGATAAGACCCATCAAATGAAATCCTGGCCCCACTTAAGACTGGGGAAGGTCAGTGGTGTTATGATTTCACCCTTACTTTGCAGTGAATCCCAAGTTTCTTTCAAGTACAGAAGCATTAATCAGAGGGAAGCCATGGACCTCATAGCTGCTATTCTGGCTGACAGCAATACCAGCAGAATGAATTGTCTCCTGGGCTTCTTTATGGCCGAGTTAAACTGGTCCAGTGGCACCTAACATTTTTCCAGAATACGTAAAGTGGCTAGAATTACTCTTCTGAAAGCTAACTTTCTTGAGCAATGCCCCAGCACACCCACAATACCCACACTTGTGCACTTCCTTTCCCAATTGTGCTAAGCTTTGGGGGAATAAGGTGCACATAGACTGTAATACCGAGTCTGATGCCTTCTCTTTGCTAATGAATTGCTTGTGTTTATATGAGCCTTAAAGAACAAGAGTGGTCGATACCAGTCCTATTTTCAAACACAGAGACTATTCCACAAAAACCATTATTCCATGTCACACCTCTTTCACCTATTTTAACAGCCTCTTCACACTTACAAACAGGTTGCCATATAACACTATACTTTAGCTGCCCATCATGGCACAGGCACACCTGTCAATGCCGATAATCCTCTTGGGAGAAAGATCCCTGGGCTCTGTGGCTAATGCACGTTCACAATTCAGCACTGAAATGCCATGAACTGCATCCCTTTGTATACACATGAATTTCCTTTCATTATATTCGCTGGAGAAGGGGCATTCATACCCCCTCCTTGACAAGCAGGATCTCCCAAATCACTTCTGATTACAATCACAGCTCTACCAAGTTTACCCCAACCAATCCCTCTGCCTTTCAATACAGCTGCACCTAACATACTGAACACAGTTGGAGAGCATGTAGACAATTCCCAGTGGCTATTGACAGCTCTAATTAGCTTCCTCTAAAAACAGAAAGTCATTTGCAACTGGGAAACAATTGAATTTATCATTTTTAAAAATGTCAAACAGGATGTTTCAGCAATGTCAAACCACATTTTTTTTTATCTTCCTCCAAAAATGTTAAGTCAAGAAATTTGTCAGAGTTGACTATTTCCTGTGAAAAAAAGTTTTGTTTTCAGTGAATTTTCATTTCCTTAGTAAAAAAGTGTCAAAACATTTCAAAACATGGGTTACAGAGTGGGGAAGAAGATGCAGGAAATAGTGTGGACTCAGTGTAGGTATTTTTTGAAGGGAGGATAGAGATCTGAGTGAAACCAAGAGAGGAAGGACGTGGTCTGGTGGCTAAGATGTGAGCTTGGAAGACCAAGGGTCTAATCCGCACCGCTCTTCAGACTTCTTGGGCAAGTGTTTAGGGCAAGATTCACAAAGAGAACTAGGTGCCTAATTCCTACATTTAAGCACCAGTTAAATCTTCCAGACCCCATTCAGTTTCCATTTACTCCAACAACAACCTAATGTCATAAGGTTTCTCCTAATTCACATTTCTCCTAATAAGGGGCCAAAGCAATGAAGATGCTATCAGTGAGCACATGCAAACCTGCCTACTTCCTGGTGTCACTGACCTGCTTGGCCTTCAAGCCTCTTAGGGTGGCCATCATAGAGGACAGTCCAGTTGTCCTCTGCCCTCTATTGATATGAAACCAGACGCCTTTATGTCTTCTATTTTTCTCTTGAAGAGCAAAATAGAAGACATAAAGGTGTTGGGTTTTACATCAATAGAAGACAGAGGACAGAGTAGCAGAAAACTGGAATTTCCTCTGTGCTGGACACTCTAAGGCCCCTGTGTCCCCATAGAACTATGTCTTCTTTGGTCTATAATGTCTTTTGAGCCCATTCCAACAGGCAATATCTGAGTGTGCCTATTTTACATGAAAGACAGCCAGAACGAAGACTCTTTGGAGCTTGAAGCAGGCAATATGGTAATCCTAATATACGAGTGCATTGGGCACTCACCTGGGAAACCCACTTGCAAACCCCTGTTTGGCCTAATCCATAATAGATTCCTAAAGCAAAAATGGTATTTAGCCTCTAGATTATGCCTAGTTTCTAAGTGGTACTTAAATAGCTATGAAAGAGCAATTTTTGGCACTTCCACAGCTTTTATTCTATTTCCAGAATAAGATCATCCAGGTACACACTGAAAGAAAAGTGGAGGAGGAACAGCCCCCACATTTTAGCCCAATAGCCTACTGGTTAGGGCACTTGCCTGACAAAACAGGGTGCATCTATATGTGCCTCTTTTTGGTTGGTTTAGCCTAAAATCACCCTTTTAAGGCACATTAAGGGCATATGTCTGCACATATGCACCCTTAAAAATGGTGATTTAAGGTTATGTGAGCCTAAATTTGATACCTGCATAAAGCAGGTATCAAATTTAGGTGTGAATAGCTAAGTCACATTAGCGCACATGTAGATGCATTAATGCACATTAACACTGTGTGCATCAATGGACATACACCGTGCTAATGTATCTGCACATATGCTAGGGTGACTTAGCTATTCACACCTAAATTTAATGAGCCTTAATGCTCGTTAGTGGGTCCACATGTAGAGGCACACCTAAATCACCTTGATGCACCCTAAGCAAGGGTGCATTAAGTTTAGGCATGCATAAATACATGTATAGACATGCTCACAAAGACACAAGTTCTCAGCACCCTTATTCAGTGAGGTTATGAGCCTTTGCCTAATTCTCAGCAATGGTCTGTAACTACCAAGCCATGAGCTAGGCATTGCCCAGAGCCCGTTCCAGCCCTCCTCTTTAAGCTGGCCAATTATGCAGCTGGAGGGGCAGGAGGAAGAAGGCAGGGACATAATTAGAGTGGGGTGATTGAGGCGACTGCCCTGGGTGCCACATGATGACACTGGAAGTACAGCAGCAACTGGAAGCCGCTTTCCCTGACCTCAGGCACCTAACTGCATCACTGCACTGCTGCAAGGAGATAAGCTAGTAGGAGAACATCTCTATGAGATGATTGCGTGCTACATCAGAAGGGTCCATAAGTTCTGGTCCATGTTCCTAGTAACTTTTCTTCACCTTGCATTCATCTCTATTCTATTCCCCTCTTTGAATGCAGTGAATAGACAGTACTAGGACAATTTATGTCCCCCAGACATGTGGTGTGAAGGAGGGTCATGTCTGAGTAGGCCACCAAACAGATGTCAAGCTTCAGGCAGTTCTATGCATCTGAGACAGTGGCTTCCACGTACCACCTCTGCACCGGTCTATTCTGTGTGATCCCCTATCTCTATCCCTATCCCGAGCAAAACTCTTTTCCTTCATAGGAAGGCAACCCCATGCCTCCATATACATCAGGCCCCTATATACATGCCTTTATATCCATTTAACACTAAGTGGAAAAAAATCCTTCCTTACCATTTGAGATAACCTAAAAAGTAGGAGGTTCAGTTATCAGCATTATCTCAATTGAGATCTGTAAGTATTTAAAGCAAGTTTGCAGCTATGTCTGTTCCCAGCTATCCGCCAGACACAGCCATCCCCAGCCCCAGTCTCAACTTACCTGCCTGCAAACATCCTTACATGGTCTTGCTTCACAGGAACATGTTTATATATTTAATGCATGAGTGTTTAGCAAAAACACATTTTTAGAGAGCCCCACACTTCCTCAGTAACATCTGCAATATTGCTTTCCTGAATGGAAAGTGGGTGTTATGCACTAGCTGAGAGAGAGCTCAATTAACTGAAACAAGTTGGGGCACATCAAAGCTCCTGAGATATGCAGAAATGAGTAAGAACCTGCTGATTTTGTAAAATGCTGGGGTGTTTCTCAGTGGAGAGGGCCATATTTCAGGAATATCTGACTCAAATGGCCTCAAATTTGGGTCACTAACACTATCTAGGATTCCAATGAAGCACATTGTATTTTAAGACAATCTGAGCAAGCATTGATATGTCAAAGGATTTAGGAGATTTGTCCTTTAAACTTTCAGGGCTTTAATAAACACAATGTTATTAAAAAAGATCCTCCTGTATAATTTGGCCCTCTGTGCAAAACAGTAATTTAGTAGTTTGATTATATTCGCCCTACTTTACCCTAGGTGTTCAATAGATGATAAAGCCGGATTAATTTTACCTTGAATAGGTCAAGTTCTAAAACTTCAGGATCTCAGCTCATATTACTCTTAAAAAAACCCAGAATATTTATGTTTAAAAATCTATTTACTTGAGGATTTTTATTATGAAATAATACAGTCAGCATGAAAAAAACCAGGAAATAACGGTGCCTATTTTCTCAGTAGTTTTGCTCCCTGTTTAACTTTGAGTTGCACTGGCCTATGTTGCAAATAATAATAATAAAAAGTGTAAGCACCACATTGCAGAGTCAATACAGAGCTGGAGGAGAAATAGATTTGGGTCTGTCTTGAGTCCCATCAGCAAAATTTTCAGCAGCTAAGTTCTGTCTGCAGGATCCTCATTGTTGATGATGGTGCAAATGACAGAAGAACACAGCTTGATTTTCATATCCCAAGTTGCAGTTACAGCAGTAGCAATCAAGAAAAAAAAAATCGAAAATCCTGTTTTGATATGTACCAAGGAAATTTGAGCTGGAAGCCCCTGTCAGCATCTAAAAATGACATTTTACAGCCACTTTTCTTACTTTAAAACTGCTTTTTAAGAGAATTCATACTTAAACTTTCTGTGACATGTGATAAAATGATCAGCGATTTCACTGGGATATTGGTGGGAGGGTTTTTTTTTCCTTCTTATTCTGGAACCACCGTGGCTAGGGCGAGTACCTCTCTCCTCTCTGACGTTAATTTTATCGCTTAATATGATTATTCCAAGAAATCAAATAGGAAGCTAATCTCTCTGAAAGTAGCTAGCTTTTTATATTTTTTTACTGTAAGCATAGAAGTTATTAATTTGCTACAGTAAATAAAAAATTGATATGTTAGGATAAAAGTCAGGAAAAATCCTCTGCCAGCATGTTCATAATCTTATTATTAAACATTTGTGATATGTGATGGAGAATTATCCGTTAATCCAAAATATCTATGGAGTGCTTGAAATACCTGCTCTCCCCCAGATCAGATATATCCTTTCAAAGCAGGTCTTTGTTCTGGATGTAATTCATCATAGTTATCACATGTCACAAAGGGTTACACTGTGTCATTTTACATTGCGACGTGACATGACATGGTGTAATTAAGGGAACACAATGCGATGGCTCCTATTAAAAAAAAAACAACAAAAAAAAAACCAGTTAGACTTATTTGGCAGATCAGCTAATGAGACTCCGTTCCAGCCATGGCAGGGTTGAAAGGAAACTTGTGCTGATCCAAGCTGAGCAATTGCCTGTTTTAATTCCCAGGGAAGCCAACAAAGGTCTTTAAGTTGGACAAGAAGCCAAGATCCCATTTGTATGAACAGACAAATTCTGTATCCAAGTTTGAAAACCGGGCTGGCGCTGTGGTCAATGTCATCCCGGCCCTAAAAAATATGCAGTCTCTCTATTAAACTTCATTAAAACCCAAAGGAACTATCACCATTTATCATTTATATAGCTGTGCAAGGACACACAGCCCTATAAGGTGCATTGTTTGGGCCAAAAATCGCACAGGTCCCTGTTGTAAAACAGCTTATAGATTAAAGACACAAATATGAATTACAATTCCTTTGTCTTTGACCCTTATTAGTCTTTGAAGGGCCTGGATTTTCACCCAGTGTCTAATGTGTTTCCAGCTTAACAGATATTTCAACAGTTCAAAAATACATCCAGGAGGGAGACGAGTTATTCAAACTAAAGGACAATGTTGGCACAAGAACAAATGGGTATAAACAGGCCATGAATAAATTTAGCCTGGAAATTAGAAGGAGGTTTCTAACCATCAGAGGAGTGAGGTTCTGGAATGGGCTATCAATAGTAGTGGGAGCAGGCAACATAATTTTAAAAATGGAAGTTGATGAGCTTATAAATAGGATTATAAGACATGGTTGCCTGCAATTGCAGGAGGCTAGACTAAATGACCCAGGAGGTCATTCCCAGTCCTGTATGAAGACAGAAGAAATGGAAAGTTTGAAATAGAGAGCTCTCTAGCATCCCCATTTCTAAGGGACAAACCCCATAGGGCAGGGGTGTCTAACACATCTGGCCCCAGGGTCCGGATGTGTGGCACAGGATTGGTACGTGAGCCAGATCCGGAGCTCAGAGCTATGTCATCTTGCATGTGGAGCTGAAATTTGGCAACATTGGTATTAACTGCTGTGGATACCAGATCTGCGGGAGTTGCCACCCCCAAATTTCTGTCCCTGTGAGCAGCCCCACAGGACAGATGACACCGCTCTGCAACCGGGTCCAGCCCGGGGGGCTCCCCATAGGCCTGCACATTTGGTGACAGGATGAGTGACAGCAGAGTTCATCACTGTGGCTTCAGGAGCCCCAGCAATTAATGATACCTCAGCTCACTATGCCACCAGATTTCTGGACCCATGGGAAGCCCTGCGGGATAGATAGCATGACTCTGTGGACTGGATCTAGCCTGTGGGCTGTATTTTGATCACCTGGATTGTAAGATATACGAAAGACTAAACGTACATTGACCTGAGTGATATTTCCCAATTTACACTAGGAAAAAAATGTACCTCTCATTTCTTTTAAAACTCAGATGAACAGAAACACTTCAATCTGGGTCCCAAACACTCTAACATGACAGAAGGCTGGGATCCAGGGGTTATGAATTGATTTTATTTTGCCCTTTTTTCTTAATTCAGTGTTGCTCTCCCCTTTTGTTTCTTACCCACAGGGTACAAGGGCCTCCCGTTGACTTCTCAGGAAGCTGCAGGAATCCTGCAGAAGAGACATAGGCCGTGTCCAGACAAGCGCGGATGTTTGGTTCCCCAGAGACAACTTGCAGCGGGACACCTCGTACCACTTTTATTTTTTCCAGCTAAAATGTATGTGTGTGTAAGAATTGATCGATTCTATCTATCTATCTTTTATATTTTCCCAGGTGGTAGCATCTTATGGTTTCAAATGAAAAGTCCTGGGAATTAAAAGACCTGGATTATGTTCCTACTCTGTTTCAGACCTGCTGTTACTTAGATCCAATCAGTGTAACCATACTCTCGCTCCTTCCTTGCTTAAGCGAGCTGTAATATTTTCAGGGCTGGGATTGTCTCTTCCACCTAATATACTACCTATCATAGTGACATACAGAAAGAATAACCTAAAGGAAACTTATGTTATACAAACTATAGCAATTTCCCTCCTGCTACCAGGATAGCTAAAGGAACAGAGCAAAAACATGGAGATTTTTCTACACCTAAAGAGTGCTTGAACCCTCAAAGTTCAACTTCCAAATTTAAATTTAGAACTCATAATTTTGAGGTTGGCTCTAAGCTCATTTTCCATTCCCTGCTGTTAACATGCTAGGGCACGTCAACATGCCACTCCCTGAAGAATACCATGGTTGGGCTGAACTGTTATTAAAGAGTAACTAAAACCCACACTTGAATTGAGTGTATTCAGAGTATTTTTGGGAACCTATTATACCAGTGCTTGATGGGATGGGCTAAATCATTTAAAAGACAGTACCCTTCTCTGTGTCCTGGATTCTGATCTTTTTAAACCAGTGAAAATCTGGAATCAGTCCAAGTGCTTGCAGAGGACTTCATTCAAATGTAAACACTAGGGATTGATATTATAAGTTCAGACTCTGCCTTGATATGTGTTTGTTAGCAGAAATCAAGTCTTCCCACCTTTGTGCAGAAATAGGAGTGTGCCTAAAATCAGAACCATGTTGGTGAAGAACCTAGATCTAGTCCTAAGTGATTTAGGAACTTAAGAATAGTAGTTCGACATTATCAAATTATTTTAGGCCCTTAAGTCCTGCTTTAAAAAGTTATAGAGTCCCTTAAAAGCCTATATTGCTTGGGGACCATTGGAGGCTGATAAGCATGTCATGGGCAAGGGAAGCCTTTAAGGTTAGAGACAGAAAATACACATACATTGGTATAAGTGATCAGAAACTGGTTCAAATCTCTGACACAACAGAAGTTCAGTGCACACAAACTGCTTTCAAAATGGCTGAAACTGGTTTAAGATAAACCTGGATGGATGTAGGATCAGACTTAACTGATTTAAGTTAAATCATTTTATTGAACTTCTGTGCCAGATCCCCTCCAGATTCAAGTTAAGTCACAGTCCCCCAGGATGCTTTGCACCTCCCATGAAAACCCCCTCTCTCAGGGTAGCAGGAGTGTTAAAGTACAGTTGTAACGCTACACATTAATACACATAAATACTGAAAAAACCCTGGGATATTTGCCTTTACCCCTGCACTTGGCCCTATAAGCAGTATGACCCCTGCACTTAGCCCTATAAGAATCATTATTTAAGACTTCATTTTACTAGAGAATAAGTCATTTTTTTTTCTTTTTAATTTTGATTGAAGGCAAATCTTTTTTGGTATCTTGCTGGACATTGCCATGAATCTGTAGCAGCAACAATTAAAATCTACCCTGCCTTTCAAACAACTGCTAGCATAAACATATTTGGTTCCCTGATTTTGGCCAGAACCAATTTAACTCGGTCCTCATTTCCTTCTCATGCTCCATTTCTACAAAATGTCTCTTCAGTACAGATAAATTCTCTCTCACTCCCAGCCAGACTTTCCTTCCTTTCCTGCATTGGCGTAACTGCAGAAAAATACACTATTTGCTCAATTTTTACAAATTGGGCTAATGAAAACCTATGTAAATTATTTACTGAGAACGAAGGGGGGAATCAAACAAGTAAATGGATTTGTGTTGTACATTAAGGGAGCATAGAGACACCAACTGCTCCTCTCAAAGCTTCTCTTCAAACTGCACTGTGATTAATTCCTCTCCAAAGGGCACATTTTGATAACACAAGTTGACTTGGGTGAGAATAGTCTCACTAGCACTGGTCAGGAATTAGTGACTAAACTGTTTCTTCTATTAGAAAATGCACATTGGTTAAAACCAAAACTTTGTGCAGAAGCACATTGCTTTTGACGGATCTTTAGATGGAAGGTTTCCTTGGTCCAGAATGGAATTGTGCATCAAAATGGGAGAGAAGAATGACACCTCCATCCCCTCCCACCTCCCAATATCAAGCGGTGCAGCTGTTAGGTCACTGCCTAGGAGAAACCAAAATTCAGGTCTCTATTCTGCCTGATCTAAAATAGAGATTGAGGTCCAGAAACAATTTGGTTATATATAGGCTCCTAAACAGGACTGATTTGAAATATAAGGGTGCCTACCTACGAGTGCGGAGGCTGCTCTGAAGTGCTAGAATTCCAGTGAGTCGGAGCTGACTCCATTAATCAGTCATTTAAAAATGGCAGCAGGGGCACTTGAACTAAAGCTCAGTGAACGAGCTTTAGTTTAACTGCCCCCACCACCATTTTTAAGCACGGGGATGCTGATACATGAGACGCAGCGGCACTTCAATTAGAGCAGCTCTTGAAACCGCTCTAATTAAAGTGCTGCCCCTCAACCTCCAGAGCACATGTAAAAGTGCCTAAAGTGTATAAATTCCAAACATCAGTCCATGTTGTCTCTTGTTTCATAGGATCATAGAAAATTAAGGTTAGAGGCACCTCAGGAAGTCATCTAGTCCAGCCCCCTGCTCAAAGTAGGACAATCCCCAACTAGATCACCCCAGCCAAGGTTTTGTTTTCACATAGCACAAAACTCAATTCAGGTGAGGTCTCCATTTGTACCTGCAAAGTTCTGCAGTCACTTACACTTGGGCTTCTGGGTATGCTCAGAAGTGATGCAGATAGGGCAATGAAGCTCCTAATTCCTGTATAAGCTCCGCTTGGACCTACGAGGTTGTAGGTGTGCAGTGAGCATATCTAACTCAAACCAACAGCACTGAGTTCAGCCCAAGCAAATTAGTGGTATCTCTCATCTTTTGCAGTGGTTAGAGACCTCATTTCTCCAAAGGGCTCTCTTACTGTTGAAGCTGGGCCATTGCAAGTCATTGGGTTAAAGGAGAGCAAGCCAGATGGTGCTTACCTCTATAGTTTAGTTAAGGCACTCCCCTGGGAAATCAGAGATGTGATTTTGAAGCCATTCAGGCTGAAGAGAGCCTGGAATCCCAGACAAGTGATCTAACCACTCATAGATGAGTGATCTACTCTGGAAAAAGTGGGCACCACCAACCTCAGCAGTTATTTGGGTGCTTACTCTCAGAATCAGGACTTGCTCACAAAGGAAAAGAAGCAGCTAATGTACAGCCCGTATCAAGCATCTCAGCTCCTTTGCTTGGTGTTTCTCATGAACTAGCTCTTCGCACCTTACAGTTTTCTGGATCATCTTTTGCAGATGGCCAAGTCTCCTTAAAGACTGTAAAAAGTTCCTACATACAGAAACTTAGTTGGAAAACATTACTGTCCTGGAACAAGTTGCCTAGTGCCAACCATTGGAATGCCTAAGCACAGATTCCTACGACACCTTACTAGCCCTTAAACCAGGAGTGGGCAATTATTTAGGGTGCAGGGCTGCTTGAGTTTTCACAAGCCAAGGGCCACGTGACAGCACCCAGGGGCAGTTAATACTAATTTTCTAAAGTTTTTAGGGGCCCTGTGGGCTGGATAGAATGGCCTGATGGGCCGCATCTGGCCCGCGGACTGCATTTTGCCCACCCCTGCCTTAAACCTAGGTCTTTTAAATTCTACTGAAGTACACTCAGCTGCAGTTATGTTGGTGTTAATCTCCTCTGAATGTCTGTAGGTGGAGTCATTCCCCTTTATATAACTGGTCAGTGTACCCCAGAGACAGCGTGACTCAATAGCCCTATGATCAACACACTATCCTGGGTTGTGGAGAAGACCTGTGTCCAAATCAAGTACTTTAGGGATTTGAACCTGGGTCTCCCCAAGCCCAGTAACTCGAGGATCACTGGCTGTCTGAAGATGTTTGGATCTCTGTTTTTTTCTTCCTCAATATGTTGAATGTTCTCCATATCATCCAATGCTGAGCAAAGCCAAATGCTGAACCATGGGCTGTTTCTTTCATGAAAAGATTATGCGTTTCCCAGCCAGTTCTAATTTCCACCTGATTATTTGTATTGCGACTATTATTACAAAACAAGAGTTACATTTCTCTCTGAATGTCTGATAGATGTGGCTTGGCAGGCCACAGATATTGACAATGCTTTCTCTAGACTATATATGGAATGCAACAAATTTAATATATAGGTTATAAATATGTTGATTACAGTAGCGCAGAGAGAGGCCCCAGACAAAATCCAAGCCACATGATACTAGAAACAGCACATGCATGCAATAAGAGACACCCCAAAGACCTGCAAACTAACTAGAAGAATTAAAGAAAGGCTATGAGGGGAAGTAGTGGTGAAATAACCTATGCCAGAGCATATAGGAGATCTGTCTTGGGGCAGGGAATGGAAACCAGGACCAGATTTTCCTTTCACGTGTCTAATTAATACTTATATAGCCACAAATCCTCATGTTTTGGCACTTACATACCATTTAGGATTCAGCAGAGCTATGAATCCTACCACATTTGCATGCTGTGCTCTTCAGCTCTCTTCTTAACACTGATCCACTGGGCAGCCAGGGGAGGAAAGATATGTAGGGCCAGGAACAAGAAGAAAACAAGCAAGAGGACCTGTGATTCTGTCCTGTGAGGCTGGGGTCCTTGGGTTCCTAGTCCAAAGCCATATCCACAGAGGGGTAGAAACCCTCCCAATGCTGTTCATCCATTTTTTTTTCCATTGGATATTATGTGCAAGGTGCAATCGACTTGTGTAAGTGATTGGCAATGACTAGGCTCTATGGCCTGGGGGGTCAGAGCAGTGTTGATGTTCAAACCTCTCTGGGAGAGGAGATGGCAGTGGTGGGTAACTAGAGCCTTGACTTCCTATTGGGCTGAAGGCCCTTCTCTCCATTTCCTTGTGCGGCAAGTATACGACCACTGCATAATCCTATTTTGCCCAACTGGAAGTAGAAACCCAAATCCTATTTGTACCTAAGTGCCAAAAACTGGTGTGCATGAAGGGTAAAGGGTACAAGATTTAGCCCAGATCTCTTCAGTTCCACCCTATGACCCACACCGCTGAAGCAAAATGCATACATTTCCATGGTAAGAACTACTGGGTATGAAGCTAGCTAGGCAATTCATCTTAAAACAAAGACAGTGTTGTAATTAAAAAAATTCCCTCTTTTTTTCCTTGGTATCTTTTTTTTCTTTTTGTCAGTCATAATAGAGAGAGTAATGACTGACTGGATATTTGAAAATGAACAATTCATGCTCTCCGTACTTCGTAGGGTGGTGTTGTGTGATGGGGGGGTTGGTTGGTTGGTTGTTTTTGGCATATGGCAACGTAGTATTATTTGAGGAAGTGTCTATTCTGCTTTAGCCATTGAAACTGCTGAAAATAGCCTTCCTGTTCTGGATGAAATGCTATGATTCCAGTCTGTGTTTGCTGCCTGAAGCAGAATTAAAATCCAAATAAAAAAAATGATCCCAGAACAAAAAGTTCTGAAAAATATTCAGGAACAGAGAAGTGAACCCCGCTCTCTCCCCGCCCTGGCAAAAAAGCCCGCTATTTTCGAGGCAGATGTAATGTGGCATTTCAGAACGCTGACAATTGGATTTTCAAATCAAAACTTTCCACTTTCCTGCCAAATCCAGCAGGATTGAGGAGAAAGAGGCCTTTTCCTGTGCACAATTTAGAAGGAGCACTCTACATCGGTTAAACTGTTTCAAACAGCTCTACTACTATGCCGTACCTGGGCTCTGTGTGAGTGCAAGACTCCACCTCCCAGGGTTTTCAGTCCTTCTTTGTTCAATGGCATTAATTCATATGCAGGAAGGCTTAACTATTTCTTTTTATAAGGAAAGGGGGAAAAAAAAGACCCAATTAACATGTCAGATCTGTTTAAACAATGAGTCAGATCCTTTATTTGGTTTGCACATCCAAGTCTCGTTGAGGTAATATGGCCTATGCTGATTGACACCACTAAGGAATCGGATCCCACATAAAAAGCAAAAGGACTTAAGTATTTATCTTGTTCCCCCACTATTTGAAATGGGGTTGGGGGGAGAGTATTAGACTTTTGCTATTGGAAGGGAAGTCAGGGAAGAGTGGGAGAAGGTAGATAAAAGCATATTAGCTAATACATTTGTGTCTTTATAGAAATGGTGCACAGAGGGGGTAAAGAAAGCATACTCATGTTACAAGCTACCTCTAAAGTGCAAGAAATATCACAGAGCCCGGCCTACCATATGGGAAGCTCTCTGCAAGGCAGCGTTTCTGTTCTATCAGAGACCACTGTAGAGAAGAGATGGATTTTACATTTTTCATTAGTGTACAGCTTAGACAGTTGAACTCTATTATAATGTCTTCAGGAAGTATCTGATCCATTCTATTATCGCTATGACAAAGAGAAAGAATTGCTTATGATTTCAGAAAGGTCATGCTGAACCGATGTTCTGCCCGTATGTGCTCTAGGTATGATGATGATAATAAAAAAAAAAAAAGTTTAAAGATGAAGTTTACAGCCAGATATACACAAAAAAGTGAGAAAAAAAAATTAACATTTAAAAAGAAATTCTTATCTACAAGACATTTCCTAACCCTCCTATTTTTCTTCCATTCACTTGCTGGCAGTTAGCATATTTATACATATATATAAACAGGGGCTTGATTCAGATCTCTTTTCCAATAGTGCAAATTCACAGGAACTATAATAAAACCATTGAAAAGATCTATTGTTAATAATAATAATTACTGTGGTATCTGGAGGACTCCAATAAAAGATCGGAGCCCCAGCGTGCTGGGTACTGTATGAACACATAAAATGAGACATTAATTGCCCCACTGAACTTACAGTCTAAACAGACAGAAAAATCTTTGCAGAGGAAAGGGAGAGGGGGAAGCAACTTTCCACAGCTCTTGCTGCAGAACCGAGACAACAAGCCCTGTTCCTTGAATCCTGTGTTGCAGTCATCTCTCTTGGTCCAAGCATCTTGCATGGCCCTGTGGGTTGTCTCTGGTGTAAGTGCGAAACACCTTTGTCTGCTGGTTAACTCCATTCAGAAGCATTGCAGACTGGAACTTGTACTGCTGGAAATGATGGTGATATCTGAAGTGGAAGATAATAGCTTCATTGTATGATTAACCAAAAGAAAGAAGTGAGTTGTGAAGGGGAAAGCAAGTGGTTTATCTTTGTTTCTGGCTGCACAACGGCAATAAGTATCTAATTATTATGAATTCCTTACTTTGGCAATCTTTGTAATAAATATTAACGATTGGTGGTGGGGGGGAGATGGATGGCATGCGACGTCATGTGTTGCGCAATTCCAGCTGAATAGGCATTGCTGGGAACATCAGCTATAGAAAGAAGAACAAGGCGCCACGCTTACCTTTATAATGGGTTTGTACTCAGCTGTGTTCAAGTCCCTTCAACAGAACAGGGGAACGACTGCAGAGAGGTGAGCATGAGGAGACAAGATTGTTCTTACAGGGGCAAAGTCCCAATTTCATGGGTCACATGCAGCACAGAGTTCTGCAGTTGGGGATAGGAGAGAACATTGTCTCCAGTAGTTTCAAGGTGCCAGTAACTTTTGTGACTTCTGCATCACCCCATTCCTATAGTGGAAGACGGCATAGCTGTAGCTTGATTAGCAATGCGAATGCTGAGTGAAGTTTGAGGTAGCCACCCTTATCTTCAAGGTGCTGGACATCTTTGGGCCCAGGATATCCAAAAGGTCATTTAGAAATCCAAGAGATGAAGAATGGTCTGCAGACTCTTCTTTCTCTGACACAACATGAGGCTTTGCCAGGGCTAGGGTAAGGCTTGAGGAGACAGAATTTCTTAGGAACTAGTCTGCAACTCTAGCTTGTACCCCTCTAGGGACCTCAGCCTCCCCAAACCTCCAGCTTCCCACACTCTTAGACATTGTCTGTCTACTATAAACCAAGAGCAATATGTGCATTTAAAATTGAATACATAAAACATGCTCCGCCGTGCATGCAATCTTCCCCTGAGGAGCAAGGATGGACGACTAAGCTGCAGGTGAGAGTCACATCATTTTATGAACTACCAGAGGATGCTTACATACTGCAATAATGAGTGTAGTATTGTGTCAAGAGGAGCATGGTTAAGCACAACTGTTCTTGTTCCCAACCACACGCAAGGGTGCACGTAGATTTATGTCCAACACCTTTGGTTTCTCAGCCTGATGAGGTTCCTATTTACAGCTGAGTGAGCTGTGAGCAGCCTTCAGCAGGTGTCCAGAACAGGCCTCAGATTCTGCATCTAGCCCTGTAGCAAGTTACCTGAAGTCTTCTGCTACCATATCCTACCATGAGCAAAATGAAACAGAATAAAACAGAACAGCTCCTGTCTCTTCTATTCTAAAAATGGCTCTTTGTGGACACTTAAGGCCACATTTTGTTCTACCTATTGTGCATTTAAGTGGACTTAGGTGCCTCAGTGTGATTCTACTCCACCTTGAGGAAGTCCCTGAAAATCCATAAATGCATCTACTTTTTTAACACACAGTCACCCGAACCTTAAAACTGAGTCACAAAAAAGCAGTGAAGAGGAAGAAAACCCACCCACTCATTTCATTAACAAGTTTTCAGGGACTCAAGCAGGGTGGAATAGCATCTCATTTAGATGCTGAAGTCCACTCATCTGCCTAATCGGTGGAGCAGAATATGGCCTGTGGGCTTGTCTACACTACTTTGAGTTACTCAAGAGTACTGCAGAGAAGCCTGAACCACCCACTTGCTCCCATTCTGTCAGCACCAAGGCCTAGAAATGAGGCACTGTAGCCAATGGCATAAGTACACGCCAATGAGCACATCTGAAATGGAGCCTGAGAGAAGCTTTATGGTTAGGGACACTCTAAGGTGACTACTTTGACTTCTATCAGGGATTTGCAAAAACAGAGCAGAAAGTGGGCAGAGCTTGCTTCTTTGTACCAACCTTGGGTGTTTCATGGAAGCAGTATAGAATATCTCCTAGAGGTCCTTTATTTTCTGCTATTTATGCTATGCTAAAACCAGGCAGCATGGACTTTTGATATCAAATGTCAGACATTCTGCATTTACCCTACTACACATATCATTTTAATTGTTAATGTTGAATCAGGCCCTTCTCTGCTCCTCTTTTGTGCCAGAGGATATGGTCCCTAGTGGTCCCTAGCATATAGACATATATCTATATGCTAGGGATAGATAGATATCTATCTATATCTATATGCTGGGGACTATATCCTCTGGCACACACACAGACACACACACACACACACAGACACACACACACACACACACACGCACATATATATATACACATATATATACATTCTCACCAAGACGTTTAAGACAGCCCTTGCTTTAAAGAGTGGGCCTCATTCTGCTCTGGTCTGTGTTATTGCACAGTGTGAGTAACTCCACCAAAGTCAGAGAAACTTCAATGGGAACTGTTCACAAACAGAGTTAAGAAAATACATACATATATGAAAGAATAGGGTTCAATTCAGCACAAGAGCAAGGGACAGAACCCAAGCACCCCCAACACCCAGGAAAAATGGGTTAAGCATATATTATTCCCAGCCTTACAGGACAGTCTTCTCTCTCCATTTTTATTCTCACAAACAGCATTATAAGTGGTGCTTCTCTCAAAGTTTCAGCTCCTGGATACATGTGATTACCTCTGAGTAGCAGCATATAAGCTTCCAGCCCTCTAAGGTGCAAGAAAACATGACCCAAGTACACGCTCAAGGCTCAAGAGCCACAAAAGCAAATAGAAGGAACAGAACATTCATATTAAATAGAAACAACAATTCTGTGGGTTTTATAAGTCTATCTAAAGATTTTGGGTGATGTGAGCATGGTTTTTGAATGCTCAGACTTGGCAATATTGAGAACGTTACTCTTTTTTTCAAAAGAAGAATGGCATACACAACTGTTGACATACAGTAAATAGAAGCATAAAAGCAAAACAGAAAAAAAAAATGAATCACATATAAAGTAGAAAGCATTGATTTGGAATTCAGAAGATTCCTTAGCATAATTCTTTCATTTTCATTTTGCTGCTTTCATTTTCCTGTTGGAGATATAGCTCTATAAGCCATAGAAATAAGCTGTATGCAGTTAAAATGGCATAATAGCTGAATGGAATGCATTGATAATTATGTTAAAATCTCCAACATTAGAAGCATCTAACACTGTTCACAGTCCACGCTCTATCATCTGTCAGCATTAGCAGCTCTATTGTAACCTAAGCCTAAAGCTTGCTTTTTGGCTAGGCTCACTTACAACCTGTGCAATTTTTGTGCAGCACTGCGCAATGTATTCCTGTGGTTCTTGAAAAAAAAACAACAATTCAAGATTGTGAAAACAGGCAAAATGGGATTGCTTTCAAATCAGGTGAAGTATTGCATATATCTTTGCAAATGTAAAGAGTCATAGCTCTTACAATTAGCCATTGCTCCTTCCCAGAAGGAAGCAGGTGGGGCAGTAAATTCGGGCATATACTAATCAAAGACTCTTTGAAATGAAAATCAAAGACCCACCTTTTTAATCACAATGTAATGATTTGCAATAAAATTAGAGCCACAAAGAGAATATGGTGAGAAACTCTGTGATCTAGGAGGAGTTAGGCCCCCATCCGGCAAAGAATTTAAGCACATACTTAAGAGCATTGCTGGATACCAATCAGAAACCCAGTGAAGTCAACAGAAAGGCTATTATTGATTTTAATGGCCTTTGGATCATGTCCATAATGAACAAATCACTGGATTGTGGTATTGCATTAAAGGCCTAATCCACTACCTATTACATTCAATAGGACTCAATCCTTTAACTCAAGTGGGTGCTGGATTATTAATAATGCTGTAGAGTAAGATTTTTTCCAAAGCGTCTAAGGTTTGTCTGCCCAGCCAGGTGAAGGAGGAACAGCAGCATACCCATGCTGTCCTTAACTGAACAACAAAAACCTAGTGGTATGTGCTCTTGCAGGGATTAACCCCCAGAATACAAACTAACTGGCAATCTTGGTTACTTCTATTCTTAGTCATACTAGCTTGGGACTTTACTTTCACCTCTTTTTAGAGAGGCCAGCACTTGAAGTCAGCAGACTTGGTTTATATCTTCATCCATGCCTCTGGCCTGTAGTTTGACTCTGGGCAAGTCAATTAGGGCCTAATTTTCAAAGGCACTGAGTATGCCAAGCTCCAGATGAAATCAATAGAAGCAATGAGCTTTCATCATCCCACAATATCAGGCCCTTATACTTTCTGTCCTATCTCCATAATGCTAGAAATAAAGGCATTATGTGGCTTAAAGAGACACAGTCAACTTTGAAATCAAGTCAATTAAGAACAAATAATCTAAAGTGCTTCCAGATATTGCATCTGCTGAAAAGCATCTGCTTGTTTTACTTATATATTTTAATTTTGTTCTAAAATGCATCTTTCTAGTCCTTCTTAGTATATGAAAAACCACTACTCCCTTCCAGAAGAGAGAGAGAGAGGGAGAGGGAGAGAAAAAGCAAGGGAACCACGATACATGAGAAATAGTGGAATCGGATGTGCACAAAGGGAAGTTAAATGCACACAGAGAGTGCAAAAGAAATAAAATCTAAATCCAGTGATACCGATTTTAGGTGTTCTTTTAGATAGGAATATTCAAAGTATTTTAAGGTGGGGATATGACAGCTAAGGTGTTCCTTTAATTCCTTATTCAATGAGGATCATTTTACACACCTGAACTGAAATAGTCATTTTATAAAGTTTACTTATGTGAGTAAGTGTTTGCAGGTTCAAGGACCAAAGCACTTAAACAGTCTCTCAAATGAAAGTGGCTAATTAAATGCAAAGTATTATAAAAGCCTGCCCTTATGGCAAAAGTCCTATAGAATTTAATGGAGATGGAATCAATGTGTTTCCACAGAGATTAAATAGTGTGTTGGAGAAATTACTCTCAATATTTATTGAATTCAATAGAGAATGAGACATTTCTATAGATACTTTGGAGAACAGAATTCTAAAAGATGGTTAAGAACTTGTATAGAAGATTCATCATTATTTATTAAATTCTGTAGGGCTAGCTCATGATGGTTTGATGATTCAAGTACATTATTTTGAACCTCAGTTTGCATATGCAGAATCCATAATTGTCCATGTATCTAACTAGTTGTCTCTATGAGCAACAAGTAATGTATGTAGCCTAAGGGTATAATCGTCAGATTGATGTTCTTGATATACTTAGGGACTCATTTTTCAAAGACTGATTAGCTCAATGGAATAATCGTGGACTATTGATCCTTTCACATCCAGATAACAGGTTGTTCAAGTTAGGTAAGGGTTCACAGATTTAGCATCTGAGAGCTGTTCAGTAACTTATGACTTTAGGGTCATGAGCAAAATGCAATTAAGAAAAGTCACACAGCTTGGAAAAATTGCGCCATGAAAAATCCTCTTGGGCACACATCCCTGTGGCCCAGTCCTTATAGCTATCAAATTGTCTTCAAGTGTCAGGTGCCTCAATTTACCTGTCTGTACAATAGGAATAAGATTATCTCTTGGGACGTTGTAAGGCTTTTTTTGTTTGTTTGTTTGTAAATGGCTCTTCGTTTCAAAGAGTATACCTATATAAATGAAAGCCTCTTGTTTATTCAAAAGTAGTCCAAATGTGGAAGAACAGCAATACTCAGGGAGCTGACCATGGGTAGTTTAGAGTTGACCTGGTGTTAGGAACCTGGTTTCTAGTCCATACTCTGATTGGGATTTTCCAAAAGGGGATCAGTTTTGGTCTTACTGAGAGCATCTATACCTGCACTTTAATGCACAGTAGCCTATTTTACTGTGCATTAAAATGTCACGTAAAAAGTGCTATCCTGCTAATGCTCCGTAAAATAGGCTACTGTCCATTAAGTGTCACTCAAAAACCATGCACATTTGTTACTGTGCATTAAGGTAGCCTATTGCACATTTGTTTAGTGGAGGTACTAAATTTAATGTGCCTTAGGAAAAGCACCTTAATGCACATGTAGATGTGTCCGCTGTTCCTACAAAATCAGCTTAGAGAGGCTAGTATTAACCTCACAGTCTGTCTCTACTTGTATGCCCTTGGGCAACTCACTTGACTTTTTTCTGCTTCTGTTTTCTAATCTGTCAAAAGGGGTCATACTGCAATAGCCATCTTTGTAAAACAGGTTGAGATTTTTGAAGAAAAGGCACTTCCAGTAGGGAAGCATTAAGAAGTATTAATAAGTATGAAGAAGGAAAGAAAGAAAGAAAGAAAGAAAGAAAGACAAAGAGACTAGTGCTGGGCTTCCTCACAACTTGACAACTTGTCTTGATGTCGTTGTCAAAATTGAAAGGGTAATTTAATCATATCTATGCCATATTCCATAAACTACAGATACTACAGTTCCCTCTGGACCAAAGAAACACAACAAAGCAGCAAGGTTTAAAAAGAATTTAGTATAGATTTTTTTTCCCTATCTAAACATAAAAGGTCCTCTGTAAGCAGCTCCTTAAAAAAAAAAAATATCAAAAAAAAATCTATTGATATTATTATTTTTGGCAGACTGCAAGCACATTGTACCACTCTGGCATGGCCTTCTTTCAATCACGCAAGATTTCTTTCCCTCCCTCATGCTCTGTCTAAGCAGCTTAATTCTCATGTGGGAGAAAGGATATGTTTTGCCTGGATTACCAGCTGATAGCTGAATGAGAGGTGTCTAGGATGGTGTGGATTTTGCTTTCTTCCTAATAAAAAGAGGGACATGCCTAACAAGCATTCCTCATAATTATTTTAAAGTTCATTATAACAGAAATGAAGAGAAATAGAGCATTTCTAATTTGGTTAAGAATTAACTGAAAAACAGGAGTCAGCACTCAACAAAAAGATCAAGACAGAAATGCCACCAACGAGAGTGTCATAGTCTATTGAGATTTCAGGCAAATACGTAATATTTAGGGAAGACAGTTACTTCTTGTATTATCATATACGGGACACATTCACATCTCACTTTTTCCAGTCCACTTTCAATCCTGCCTTTAATGTCCAGCATATGTTCTTTCCCTTGGCAATATCACACTTCCTCTGTCTTTGTTTAATTTTTGCCATTTGGGACAGGTATTAAGCCTTACCACCTTGTTTGATCTCTTATCCTTTCTCCTTTCTCTATGTGGTACTAACCTGAAATCAAGGGGAGGCTGACACCTGAATACCTTTGAGAAACAGTAGGCCCAGGTTTTCAAATACATTTGATTGTTACTGGTCTGTGGGGGCAGCACAGTTACGGTATCTTGCCATAGCTCCAGAGATGTGAATTTAAACCTTGCTCTGTAGTACCAGCATGAAAGGCTATACCCATTAACCTACCCGTACATACACACCTGGCTATTTGGGCTGAGAAGTCAAAGGCAGCTGGATATGAAGTTAGCCATCTCAATTTCTTGCATATGATTGGCCACAGACACTAATATGCCTTAATGGTTGTGCCCATGTAGGCTGTTAAGGTCAGGAGGACCCTTCACATTAACCACTTGGCATTGCAAGGCTTAAATAATACAGGTAGCTAAACCCCATTTTAAGGCATTTATTCAATTAAAGACCCTGGTAGGAATTCCAAAAATACTTTGGGACCTGAAGACAGATCCAAAACACACCTAAAACAGGACATTAAAGGCACCTATGTCCAAAATTGCAATCCACAAATCTCCTGCCCAGCAGCTGCTAGGACTGATTGAAGACCTTTCTTTCTGATGCGAGTGTTGCCTGGGTGCAGGCAATTCTGCTGATGCTTGTGACCAAAACTGAACAGGCTGAACAGTCAGGAGTTCAGCTCATGCCTAAGTCCACAAGAAACTGAACACGATAGTCAAACAGGCTTTCTCTGATCCTATTTTTCCTATGATTTTTAACCAAAAACTAGGTGGCAAGCTACCTACTAAGCCTGTGCAAATAGGGAAATATTCAGTGCAGGCTCAGATTTGGCTGATTCAGAGGACAGTGACTGGAATCATTCGGATCAATGTCCCGAATAGATTCAGCTGAATTGGCTTTGGAAGATTCGGTGGTGATTCGGAGAGATTTGGTGATTTGGCCATAGGCTATAATGGGCAATTGCTGTAATACCTATAACTTTGTCATTTTGGGGCAGATCTGGATTAAAACAGCAGGGATGGTAGTCTGTAACAGGGGGCCTTCCTGGTGCCAGTTAGAGCTCTGCCCGCCCACCTGTTCCTGGACCAACTGCCCACCCCTCTTCTGCTCAGGCAGAAACAGCTCACAAAAGGCACAGCAAGGCTGCAGACAGAGGCTTATATGCTGTTTCTAAGTCCCTCCCTCAGAGCACTGTGATTGGAGGGGGACTCAGGGTAAGATCACAGTCACTGGCCAGCTACTGATGGCAGTCTCCCCCTCCCCCCACACACACACACTCCCCTTCCTCTTCTCAGTTTCTTTTCCCCTGAAAGACTGCCTTCCCAATCTCCAAACCTTTTTCCCAAATCTTTTCCAAATCAATTTAGAAGCTCTGAATCGATTCAGAGGGTTTTTTTGGTCTCCTGGTTTGATTCTGATTCAGTGATTTGGCCTCCGAATCAGGCTGAATCTTCTTTAAATCAAATTGGCAACCAAAGCGTCACACACCCCTTGTATCTACCTCCTCTGAGAGACCTGGTCATGCCCATCACAGGGTCAGGCCTATAACAGAGTGCAGGTGTGGGTGTTTTATTTTTAAAACTGAGGCGGTAGATGAGGAGCCATACCACCTCCATCTTAACAGAGCAACCAAGTGCTTAGAGACATCAGGGAATAGAAGACCAAGGTTCTCATCCCTCAGTAGCCCAAAGGGTTCAAACCTATACATCCCATGAGACTGCTTGGACCACTGGGCTACAGACTGGTTAGATAAGGAAAGGCATTCTTCATTCCTCCCGTTAAGCTGCTCTACTGTGCAAGAAGAAACACAAGATTAATGGGACTAAAAAGAAAAGAGCATGACTGTAACTGCAGCAAGACAGTGAGTGCATGTACATGTTCATTCTTGCACAGTAGTTAGTGCACATTTTGTTTAGTACTTACTTAATTAGTACTAAGTAAATGTGCAGCACAAGCAAATGACTTTTTTGTGACATTTACTGTGCAGTAGCATGTTAGCACATTTTTTGCCTGGTACAGTACTGCACCATGTTATTAAGCTACTGAGCATTAAGCATCTCAGTAGACATGCCCTGTAGGTTAGTGTTTATGGCAGTCTGCTGGCATGACTGGAATCCTGGGGTCTGGCCCCAGCTCTGAGGACTGCTTTAGCATTTCTTTTTCAATAGTCATTCATTAAAAAAAAAAAAAATTATGGAAAAATCCTTGAAACCCAGGACTGCCCCATTAGCTGTGTTCTCTTAACCACTAGGATTCAGTCTCCAGCTTTCACTTCACATCTCTCTTTTTTGGCCCTCTGAATATCACAGTCCTTTCCATCAAGTAGGAAAGTTTCAGCTGGAGAAATAGGAGCTATCCTCACCCAGCTCAGCTGGTTTTCTGGGTGTTTTGGACAGGCCTGGGAGATGAGAAGGGTGTTTGAATTCCATTAAGGTAAAGAGGTCATTGAACCCAGACCTTCTACTTTCTGGACAAGTGTTCTAACCATTATGGCATTATATGAAAGGCAGGATGCAGCCATATGTAAAAAGGTTGGGCCCTGATCAGCTCTTTTAAAGAAAATAGATGAAGGCACCTATTGCCTACATGTAGGCACCAGGCATTTCTCGGCTCTGGATTCCCCATGGATGGAGACGGTTTCTTCTAGCCCTGGCAGTCTCTAAGCCCAAGAGAGGAATGGGAGCTCAGATACTGTATGAGCCATCCACCAACTAAATAAGGATCCAAAGGGCCTTCCTTTGTGTTTAGGAAAGGGCCCACATATGAAAAGTTAGGTGTTGAAGCTGGAGGTGCCTAAATCCTTGATTGGCTCTACCTCTTCATTCCTCTTGAACACAGTGAGAATGGTTTTGAAAATTGTGATATGGTACATCTACATACATAGCCACCTGAAAGCCAGTGATTATCAGGCCCTTGACTCTTCCTATGATCACCCCTGAATATGGAACTTAAGAAGGGCTTACTGATGCAGAGTCAGATCAATTGTAGAGATGAATTTATCCCTAATTATAGTGTCTGTCTGATAGTGGTCAGGAGTATATGTAATTTCTACAAATGGCATCTAAAGCTGCAGGTTTCTGTCTCCCTACAACAATTCCTATCTCTTTGTATGTGAACAAAACCATATCAAGCTTTCCTTTTTTTTTTACTACCATATCATATCACATTGCAAAGTGGTGTCTAATCTGCTGTTCAGTATTACTGCTAGATTTTTTTTCTCTTACATTACTGCTTTCCAGGGGGTCTCCCTCCCATTGTATATCTGGTTTTTTGGGTTT
>NW_017729024.1:170676630-170684017 GCF_001723915.1 Gavialis gangeticus | reverse complement strand
GTTTTTGGGTTTTTTTTTTTTTTTTTTTTGGCTTATTTTCAGGCTTCAGTAAAAGTTTGAATCACAGATTGTTCTTTCATCACTGTCTCATGGATCTCTCTATATTATTCCATTCACCTCACTACTCTTTGCAACACCTCCCAATTTAGTAGCATCCATTAATTTAATAACTCTGCTATTGACTCTCATTTACAGATCATTAGTGAAGATAAAGCTGGGCCCAACACCAGTCCTTGAGGCACATCATTAGACTCCTTCCCACAACTCAATACACTACTATTTATCATCACCCTTAATTTAAAGTCCTGTAGCAGTCTCAGCCCATGTGCACTGATTCAGATGCATTCCAGTTTGAGCAAATTAAAGAATTAAGGTTTTGTGATGGATATCATGATGCAGAGAAGTGTATGAAGTCCAGGCATAATACTCTGGTGCTCTAGGCAGTCCAACGCAACTGATAGAATCAACTCTGTGTGTCATAGACCCTATACTGTTAACAGCTAAGCCACATCCTCAGATTTTAGAGCTCTAAGCTTTTAGAACAGGAGAATGTGGATTCTATCACCATTAATATATGAGGTTCTGCACAGCCCAGCATGTAACACCTGTGAAAACCTAGGTGGTCCTAAGAATGATAAAATGCATCTGTTGCATATTCCGTGTTATATATGATGGACCGTAAGGCCCCATTTATGATGAAGGGTCCAAAAATGGACTTGTTTTTAGTCCATTTTGTCTACCAAGAGGTGTGGAAGGCTATGTTGAGATATTCATCTCCATCAGAAACAGTAAATTCCAAATGTCTCCTCCCAGAACACTGATCCCCTTTTATATAACCATGTTATTACCAGTGTAGCCTTCTAGTGCCACTTCTGCAATGGGTTTTATTGCACGAGGAAAATGCTGTATTCTCTATTGCTCATCACCATGGTACAAGCCATGTTCATTTACACCAAACTTCCCTTTAAGGAAAAATATTCACCCATTTGAAGCATTTGTTGCTGAGGGTCTACTAATGTTGCAGAACAGCATCCGGGAATGAAATCTCCCATCCTGTACATCCATGTGAACTTAGTAAAGGACCGCATGGTGCATTAAAAAGGCAAAATGAGGCCTCACAAGGTGAATCAAAAGTTTCTGTTGTGCTTTATTCTTTCTTTCCATCTTAGGCACTTCTACTACATCATAGACTTTCAGGCATTCCTCTTCACAAAACCTGCATGAGATATTAAAGGTTCCCATTTTACATCAGGCAACCAAAGTATAGAGTGATTTAAGGAAATTGATCCAGGTCATGCAAAAGGTTACATTTAAAGTATAGCAAACCATTGAACTTGGAGTTCTCAAGTCCCAAACTCACCTCCTGGACATTGGACTGTTTTTTCTCTTCCAGTTTATATATGAGATTCTGAAAACCTCTAAGCATGTTTGGATTACAAGTTGGATACGCTTAAACTTCTAGTTCGTATTGGGTCTCTATAGATGACCTTGAACATTTTACTTTCACACAGCTGGATGTAACTTGCTTTGGCCTTTCCCAGTGCTTTCCACAACGAAGTACCAAAAAGTTAACTAGAATATTGTGAGGAATCGCCAATTGATGCAGATCTCTTATGACTGTACAACTCGTAAAGCCTATACTCTCCTTTCCCTCCTACCCCACTTTGATAACAGAAGACTCCCTACCTCTGCAGAGTCTAGTCTAAGGGTAGCTGATGGTCTGCATAAATTCTCTCTCAATCCCACTGATTTCTCCAATAGCCAAGAAGACATTGCATTGGTCAGTTTACTAAATTTGTCAAACTCCAGTGGATTCTTGTCAAAGCAAAGGCAAAAAACAAAAGTTAATGCTCACTGAACCAACACTAACTTGCAAAGGTTTCTACCCCAAACCCCAACTCCATTCAAACAAGGTTGGGATAAGATAGTCAGAGATAGACCAGACCGGGAGCTCCATCAACTTTGTCTCTATAGATGTCATCCACTGGTCAGCCTATGTTATGTACAATCTACTAAAGAAATAGAAAAATATATTACACTTTTTCCCACTGGCTTTTAATATTATTCATGGTGAGCTCCTCTAAACATTTCAAAGACCTGATACTGATCAAGATGGCAGCTTCCACATAGTGATGAAGTTTTCTGTATGCAGAACATGGTAGATCCACTGAGACAAGAGCTGGCTAATTTTTTTAAGTCAGATTTGTTTTCTGATACATAATAAATAAATTGGGTTTCCACTGAATATAAATATATAGTAAAATCAGCTTGCTGTCTACAGAATTGAAAAAAAAAAATAACCAATGATCAAAACATTTTGTTTAAAACCAATTATTTTAGCCCCCAAGAAAATCATTTGATTCAATATGGTGGGGATGTTTCCTTATAAAAATGGCTGCATCCACACTGCAAACTTTTTCCGGCATCACCACATTTCTAGTTGTATATTTAACACCCACACACAATTGGGTTGCATATGGTCGAGTGTGCTTTTGGTTGTTGTGTACTGTGTTTTGTGTATGTGTGTGTGTTTTATGTGAGCAAGATGGCCCCTGTTGTTCTGGCCATGTGCTCTGCACATGGACAAAATATGTCAAATGGTTGCACAGCTGAATTGAGAGCCAGAAAAACTTGTCCCCATGTGGAGTGGAGTGAAGGGTCTCCTCCCCTCTCTTCACTGGAGACACAAGCAAAAGCTATGGGACGGGACAGCCTTAGGTACCGGGAGAGAAAGTTTGTCTCGGAATTCGAGACCCCTGTTTCCTCCCTCTTTCCCCCTTTCTTTTTGAGTGGGATAATACCATAGGGGTATTCATCCCTGGAGCAGACTGACCAGGAAAGGGTCCTGGCAGTTAATGGCCACGTGGGCCTTGGCCCATTCTGTAATTGTAATGTCTCAGCATTATGGAATAACGAAGACTGGACTTCCACACTACAGCCATAGGCCTGGGCCCTTTTTTGCTGTTTCACAGCTTTTGCATTTCAGCCTAGCGGTGTGGCTGAACCCCAGCCATATGTTTGGCTGGCAGATTTAGGCTAGGGAAAAGCCTGGCATACTTTAAGCCAGGGTGGGACCTGGCACTTGTTGTTTATCCAAGCCTCGGTGCAGTATAGGGCTGGCTGGGCCTTTGTTGCCTGGTCTGGTCCCTTTTATAGTTCATGTCCTGGCCAAGTGGTGTGCTTGGGCACTAGTTGCAGTTCAGGCCCAAACCCAGATAGGCCTGACCTATCCTCCAAACTCTTTTGCAGTTTTCTGCCCAGCAGAGTTGGGATAGGGACTAGTAATGTTGGGTTGCAGTATGCAGATGAAAGCTGCAATTAACTCCTCAAAGCCACCATGTGGAAGTCAAGATCAGTGCTCTACCACTTCTCCAGGAGTAACACATACTCTTGCAATGCAGAAGGACCCATGCTCTTGAGCAGCTCCCTGCAGTGCAGTGAACCAAAGGACTGCTCAGGACACTCTGGTGTGGGTCCCACTCTCCAGCCCACTGCTGAAGGGCAGGTGTAGAGGTGCAGGCCCCCAGAACTACCTGTCATGGAGCCCCAAGTCCCAGACTGCCTGGGTATGGGTGAGGCATCCCCAAGAGGGTGCCACCTATTGACTTTGCTTTGAAGTTAGTAGTGTTTTTAAATTATATTTAGTGTTTTCTTTTGGTTTTGTTTTTATTTTCTGTAATAATTTTGGGATTTTTGTGTTTACACTGCTTGTGAGAAGGGGTTTTGTTTATACAGAATGCCCCAGAATTTAGTATTCCCAGATTTCTGGGTGGGGGGCTCGAGCCAGTAGTATAATTTATGGGGTTCCTCAAAATGTGAACCTGGCCCTTTTTGCTGTCGACTGGTGCCTGGCAGAAGGGTTACATATACAAGCAAGTATATCCTCCTCACTGTAATAGAGAGGACACTAAAAGGGCATTTTTACACATGCAAGTGCTGTAGCGCCAGGCACTTTGAAAAGAGCCTGGCGCTGCATATGTGGCAAAATGCGCATCAGCATGGAGAAAATGGCATCATGGTGCTTTTGAACCAGAACACATAGAAGGTGTTTTAGTTTAAAAGTACACCACCACCACTTTCTCCATGTTGATGCGCGTATTGCCGCATATGCAGCTGCAAGCGATGCGGTGCCATGTGCATTAGCTCGTGTGCGATTCATCGAGTGGACTCCAACGTGCTGGAACTCTGGGCATGAAATGCATGTGTATACGTGCCCTCTAATCATGTGTATAAGTGCCTAGTGTGAACACAGATATGACTATTTTAGGGAGTTCAAGGAAATGGTGAAACTAGGTTGGCAGGGAAAAAAATCTGTCAGCAGACATGACTCTTCTGTCAGCATGCACGGCCTCCTCACTTGAGAGCTCAGCCAAGACATCTATGAAGGTATGCCAGAGGGAGTAGGTTTGGATAAGCCCAGTATAATTTGAGCAAGCTTTTATTCCCCACTCCAGGTCAGGGCTTCCTCTCCCTAAAAAAACATGACCAGAGATTCCTATGATATAGCCCTTCCCCTGCCCACAATATAGGGACCCCCCTCATCCTCCCCATATCTTCATCCCCCTCATTTTCTGCCTAGTTCAACTGAAATCCATTCTATGATGAGACCAGAAGTCAAAGCCCAAGAACCTCTGCCCAGGAAACCTGATACCGTCTCCAACCCCCTCTGAGATTAATTGCAGACTATAGCTCTCAGCGATTCTCTCCTGTTTGATTCAATTCAGTTCCATTCTGCTCTAGTCGATGGAGATTTTTATACCGCTGTCCTCACCTGACTATCTAGGCACAAAAGTTTTCCTTTGCAGCAAGTTTAATTCTCATTTCTTCCCTGAGAAGATCTTTCTTTGTTTCATTGCAAACTGTACACGTTAGCTCATTCTGAGAGAAGCCAGCCACGTGGACAGCTTCAATTAAAATTCAGGTACCGATGTCAAGAAATGACAAAATTCGGAGCCCAATCCATATTTGAATCCTCCTAATAATACAGAGTCCTTTCTCTCTTTCTCTTTTAGCATAATCATTGATTCAATCATTTTGCCTTCTCCTTATTTTAATTGCACACAATTTATTTCCCACTTTCATTAGGTCTATCTATCAGAGGAAAATAAGAACCATATAAAGAAACCTGAGAGCTGCCAAATACTGAAAGTGTTTTTTTTTTTTTTTTTTAATTTTACTTTATTTTTTGTCTTCTGTATATGTGATTAATTCCTTCCTTAGGCACTGGACTCCCAGCTATATCCACTGTGACTCATGTTTAAAATTATGAAATAATGGCAGTATTTAAAACCATATATGCACTTATTATAATATTCCCCTTCACAAAGGTTACTCACTGAGCAGAGAGAGAGTTAGACCTATAGACCCATTTTATTTGGCAAACCTTAATTATTCTGTTCTCTGAAAAAGATACCAATATTTAAACCATATTATTTTAGAATAAAGGTTTTGCTTTGCCTAATCATTAGGCCTTTAAAAAAAAATAACTCAGGGGGAGGGGGGAACAAAATGGGAGGGGGGAAAAAATATTTAACTTTGACATTTCGTTTATAGGCATCTTAATTATCTGGATGGTTTCCTTTAAATGCTAGATGTAGGCAGTGAAAATTTGTACTTATAGAAGGAGAAACTGCTTCCAGGAGTTCCTAATTTTCATGTGTTATGAATTTTAATACCTTATATGGGTCAGGTTTTCATAGTCTTAGAAGAGGGAATACACTGACCTTAAACTATTGTACAGTTGGAACGGCATTTTCAGTCTCTGTTGGTTATTTGCAGGCAAGAACTATATTGTGTTTATGTATCTTTCCCCCTCCCCTGCTTCCTTTTCTTTCCATAGTAGCAGAAAAGCCCCAAGGCATCAGAGAACAGGTTATTCGACTCCCCACCCCTCTCACCCCCACCTCCTAACTTTTAAAAAGGCAAACACAGAGAATTGTGAAATCCAGTCGCCCGTGGGGTCAGGAAGTTTTCACCCACCCCTGTCAGTCTGGACTGCTATTTTTGAGATAATGAATCCCTGAACTCCCCTCCTACAGTATGTCCTATTAATGAAGCTGACTTCAACAGCCTAGTTTTTGCCCCTTACATCCCCTTTTTTCCCCAATTTCTTTCTGTTCCACACATTGTTAGGCATGCAGTTTGCTGTCTCTGTGGGGAACATTTGGAAATATTTTATACGCTCTTAATTTGGTACTATTTCCCTCTTCTATATCACCCTCTATGGACATTTCCCCCCTTCAGGAGGGTGGGCAAGTGCAAATATCAGCAAAAAGCCCTCAGAAATATGCCCCAATTCAATGCATGGGGAATATGTCTCAGTGCCTCCGGACATACAGGTGCAATGTATGCTCTTACTTCCAGTTATGTCAGTTCAGACAAGTTATTTTTGACCTAAACCTGATCCCAGTTACATCAGTATATATTAGGAATAAATCTAGTCTAATGAAGGGAATTATAGATATCTGAAAGAGGTATACATCAAAGCAAAATAAGATACTGAATAACTGAGGGCAAAAGATTTACTGTAGATGTACACTGCTGGAAAAGCAGATGCAAGTTCAAAGAGAAGGCTGCTCAAATTCAGGCATTAGGATGGGATTTCTCAACTCTGCCACTGATTCCTTATCTGAGCTTCAGTACCCCATATCTAAAATGGGGATGGTGCTTTCTTTCTAAGCACGCATAGTTAGAAAAAACCTATCTTGACTATCTAAAATATGGGCTCTTCGAGGCAGCCACTGTCTCTTCCTACAGACATATAACACACCTAACGTGGTGGGATCCCAATCTTGTCTCATTGCAGCTCTCTAAACACTTTGGTAACACAAATGATAGTCATATGTCTGACATAATCCTGACATTGGCTAATGTATCTCCACCTTCTGATTGAGCGTTGAGGCCAACAAAACATAAAGGACCTCATGACCCTGTCTCAGAAAATGTAATTATATTAGCAATCCACAGGTCCAATTCTGATCACCTTGGCTGGGGATTTTCCCTGTCAGTGAAAGTGCTCTCTTCGCTTTCAGGAGCTGAGGGGTAGATGTTACACGGTGTTCAGAAAATCCTAGAATCATAGAAAATTAGAGGTACTGATAAAGGTAGATGCTTCTTGCTTCTTATGTCATCAGCACTAATAAATGTAGGTAATTATTTTTGCTGATGATGTCAGAAGCTGTCATAGAATATTAGAAAATTAGGCTTGGAAGGGACCTCCAGAGGTCACATCTAGTCCAACCCCCTGCTCAACGCAGGACCAGCCCCAACTACGTCATCCCAGGTAAGGTGTTGTCTAGCCGGGTCTTAAACACCTCCAAGGATGGAGATTCTACAGCATCTTTGGGTAACCTGTTCCTGTGTTTTACTACCCTCTTCATGAGAACAT
>NW_017729024.1:170658509-170671630 GCF_001723915.1 Gavialis gangeticus | reverse complement strand
CCACATATGCAACCTCAACTTCCCTTGCTGCAACTTGATCCCATTGCTCCTTGTCCTGTCATCTGCCCCCACTGAGAACAGTCCAGCTCCATCCTCTTTCAAACCCCTCTTCAAGTAGTTGAAGGCTGCTATTAAATCCCCTCTCAGTTTTCTCTTCTCCAGACTAAATAAGCCCAGTTCCCTCAGCCCCTCCTCATAAGTCATGTCCCCCAGCTCCCAACCATTTTCATTGCCCTCTGCTGGACTCTCTTCAGTTTGTCCACATCCTTTCTGTAGTGGAGGGCCCAAAACTGGACATAGTACTTCAGATGTTGCTGATGAAGACATTGAACAAAACCAGCCTTGGGACTAACCCCTGGGGCACTCCACTTGATACCAGATACCCATTGATTATTACCCTGTGAGCAAACTGCTCCAGCCAATTTTCTATCCATCTCACAGTCCATTCATCCAATGTGTACTTCTTGAGCAAGACTTTTATAACCATTCGACCTTGTCATCCCTTGGGGTGCTCTGGTGAATCAATGTTCCCCCAGATACTGGTGAACACCCCTTATAAACTTATAGGTGGCCACCAAATCACCCCTGAGCCTGTGCTTTTCCAGGCTGAAGAGTCCTATAGTTCTCAGCCTCTCGTCATCAGGTCTGTTTTCCTGACCTCTGATCATGTGTGTGGCTCTCCTCTGGACTCTCTCAAGCTTCTCCACATCCTTTTTTAATTGAGGAGCCCAAAACTGGACACAATACTCCAGCTGCAGCCTCACAAAGGCCGAGTACAAGGGGAGAATGACATCCTGGGATTTGCTTGAGAAGCATCTATGGATCCAAGCCAATGTATTGCTCACTTTACTAGCAGCAGCATCACATTGAAGACTCATGTTCATCTTGTGGTCAATGATGACCCCCAAGTCCCTTTCATCTGTAGTGCTAGCCAGCGTAGCACTGCCGAGCCTATAAGCATGCTGCGGGTTTTTCCTCTCAAGGTGGAGAACCTTGCATTTTTGGTGTTAAACACCATCAGGTTCTCATCCGCCCATTTCATGAGCCTGTCAAAGTCAGCCTGGATCACCCTCCTGTCCTCAGGTGTGGATGCTTTAACCCAGAGTTTGGTGTCATCGGCGAACTTGGCCAGTCTGCTTCTGATACCAATGTCTACATAGTTAATGAAGATATTGAACAAAATAGCTCCAAGGACAGAGCCTTGAGGGACCCCACTGGTCACAGGGCACCACGATGACTGACTTCCATCATCCACCACCCTCTGGGTCTGACCAAAGCTAATTTCCCAGCCTCTCAAGGTGATTCTTCACGAGGTCAGCATTGATGAAGGGCAAGGAATCTCCCTCACCCAGGGCTTCTTGTCCCATAATAGGCAGCGTTGTCCCATGGGACTGGTGAAAGACCGATGCAAAATACCCAGTTAGTAGGTTGGCTTTTTCCTGGACATCGGTCATCAGTTTTCCCATCTGGTTTAGCAGCAGTCCAGTGTTGCCCTTACTTTTCCTTCAGCTCCCCACATATCTAAAAAATGACTTTTTATTATCCTTGATACTAGTGGCCAGTTGGAGTTCATTTGCAGCCTTGCTTTCCTGTTTTGTTCCCTGAAGGTCTGGACCAGTGCAGGATATTCCTTCTTGGAGGTGGACCCTGTCCTCCATCCTTTGTAGGTCTTTCTTTTTGGATGCAGGAGGTCCACTAGTTTCTTGCTGAGCCAAGGGGGCTGCTGTGCCCTTTTGCTGCCTTTGCCCCGAGGCGGAATAGCCTTAGCTTATGCATCTAGGATCGTTCCCTTGAGAAGCAACCACTCTTCCTGAACTCTCCTCCCCTTGGGGCCGTGGTCACTTAGGACCTCACCGACAAGCCTCCTGAGCTTGTCAAAGTCGGCTTTCCTGAAGATTCTTCAAGATGGGCATTATATTTGCCCTTTTTCTAATCATTTACAACCTCTCCCAGTTGCCACAAGTTTTCAAAGATCATGACCAGTGGCTCTGCAATCCAATTGGCCAACATCTTCAGCAAGCACCCTTGGATACATTGCATCCAGTCCCATGGACTTGTACATGTCCAGCTTTTCTAAATAGTCCATAACCTGTTCTTTTTCCACTGATGGATGCTCACCTTCTCCCAAAACTGTGCTTCCAGGTGCAGTAGTCTGGGAGCTGATCTCACCTGTGAAGACTGAGGTGAAAAAGGCATTGAGCACTTCAGCCTTTTCTATATCCTCTGTCACTAGGTTGACTCCTCCATTCAGTGAGGGGCCCACACCTTCCCCAGTCCTCCTTTTGCTACCAACATACATGTAAAAACCCTGCTTATTACCCTTCACATCCCTTGCTAGCTGCAACTCCAATTGAGCCTTGGCCTTCCTTACTTCATCTCTGCATGCCTGAGCAATGCTCTTATATTCTTCCCTATTTGTTTGTCCAAATTTCCACATCTTATAAGCTTCCTTTTTGTGATTTAGTTTATTGAAGAGTTCCCTGATAAGCCAAGCTGGTCTTCTGCCTTACTTGCTGGTCTCCCTACACATTGGGAAGATTTGTTCCTGCACTCTCAGTAAAGCTTCTTTAAGGTACAACCAGCTCTCCTGGACTCCTCTCCCCCTCAAAATGGCTTCCCAAGGGATCCTGCCCATGAGTTCCCTGAATGAGTCAAGCTCTGCTTTTCTGAAGTCCAAGGTCCTTGTTCTGGTACTTTCTTTTCTTCCCTTCCTCAGGATCCTGAACTCAATTATCTAGTGGTTCTTGCTGCCCAAGTTGCCATCCACTACTACATTCCCCACCAATTCTTCCATGCTTGTAAGCAGCAGGTCAAGAAAAGCATGTCCCCTAGCTGGCTACTCCAGGAAGTTGTCCCCATCACTCTCTAAAAACATCCTGAATCACCTGTGCACTGCTGTATTGCCCTCCTAGCAGATGTCAGGGTGATTGAAGTCCCCCATGAGAACCATGGCTTGTGATCAGGAAACTTTTGCTAGCTGTTTGAAGAAAGCCTCATCCACCGCTTCCTCCTGGTCTGGTGCTGTATAGCAGACCCCAGCACAAAATCACCCTTGTTGCCCTCCCCTCTGACCCTAACCCAGAGACTCTCAACAGGCCTGTCTCCAGGCTCATACTGGAGCTCTGAGCAATCATACGGCTCTTTTACATAAAGTGCAACTCCTCCTCCTCTTCTCTCCTGCCTGTCCTTCCTGAACAGTTTGTACCCATCCATGACAGTGCTCTAGTCATGCAAGATTTCACCAGGCCTCTGTTATTCCAATCATGGCAGCGCCATGTCTGAGCAAGGACTTCCAATTCTCCCTGCTTTGTGTGCTCATGAACAGGTACCTGAGGTAAGTAGCTGATTGCCCTACTTAGGAAGAATGAAAAGGCCTCCCCTTTTGCCCACACCTGCTTGCACTTCCTTCAGGTCACTCACTTCCCCACATACCTCAGGGCTTCAGTCTCCATCCCCTGGTGAACTTACTTTAACTCCCTCCTCACTAAGTTAGCAAGCTTGTCTATGAAGATCATCAGGTGGATACTGCCTCTTCCTAACAACCCTTCTTCTTGGAACAACGTCCTGCAATGTTGATCCAAGAAACCCTGGAAGGCCACATTTTCATTTTAAGGACATGATTAATCTTGTTGGCTTCAATGGGCCTAATCATAGCCTGAAGTTATAAGCAAGTGATCATCAAAACCCAGACTCCCCAGACTTTGCACAATCAAGTCCTTTGTCCACTCACCTCATGATGCCACATTGCAATGGAACAAAAATGAAACATGATTGTAGGGTTATGAATGCTAGGATCAAAAAAGCCTAAATGTGTGGACAAAGTTGATTTGAGACTGTTCCTCTAATGGTCTTAGTCATGCTGTTTAATTTTCCTCCTGAAGTCCTCTAGAAATGAAAAGAAAAGTAAGGAAAAGAAGGAATGAAAAGAAAAGAAAAATCCTCTATTATTATTTTATTTTGGTTTGGCTGCAGTACAAGGTTTCAGAGTGAGGTCTTCATTAAATGTAAATAGATGCAGCCCCACTGACTCCAGTGGATCCAGCCAGGTTGCTTAACACCAGCTCTGAATTAAACCCAGTGCACGGACGAAGTAATGTGGGAGAGGTGAACAGAAAGATGAGCAGAGAGCTAAATGGAGCTAAGTAGTTAATGAGCAGAGAGCTAATGAGCTTGTGAGTTAATGATCTAATGAGCTGATGTTCCCTGCTACAAACAGGCAAATATATCTTTCAGGTGGTTGTTTACCTTTAGCCACCTAGCAGATGTCCCTGGCTTGGGCCTTTATGGTTCCCAAAACATCTTTCTTCAAAATGAGTTCAAGTATCTCTGCACCTTTGTGAGACCTGGAATTAGAGTCCTCCACACATTTTCTCATCAGTGGCTCAGACCACAGCAACTTATCTTTGCGAAGAGCAGAACTCTTCAAGATGCCATTGGTGAATCAGTTTTCTTCATACTACTATTTCGGAGCATGGTACCAACATAATCATTAAGGACTACATTGTGATATCCCCATATGCACTGAATAGTACCTAATAGAGCAAACAGTGGAAATCAGTTGAGCAACTTGTATAGTGAGTTTACATCTCAGACTAAAGGTTTCAAGGCAGCTTTCTGCATCTCTCATCTCCCTACGAAATTAGAAGGGGTTTTAAACGTACCAACTCCAAAGCAAAAGATAACCAGAAGCTAAAAGTGATTAGGAAAAAGTTCCCCCTATGGTTATCCCGTAATTGTTCTCAGTGAGGTTCCTCACACCTTCCTTTGAAGCATCTGCTCCTGGCTACATTCAGAGATGGGATATTGGAGTAGATGGACCATTTGACTAATCCATTATGGCAATTTCTGAACTATCCGGTTCTATTTCTTTTCTCTTTGGGTTTCATGGGACTTTCAAATGTTCTCACTCTTCACATCTGTCAAAAGATAGCTGTGTCATCGTTCCATGGGAAGCTATAGTTTGATATGTTTCTTTTTACTTTGTTAAGGACTTTTCTGTACCTCATTTTATTTCTTTGTCCTCTGGATTTATGTCTAGGTCAGCTGGTAGAAGTATAGACTAGCCTCAAACTCTTCTTTGAGTCCTAGCTTTATGTGATATCAATTGCATGCCTTACCTCAGACCCCCAATATCCTTAATGTCCTTCAAACCCCTCCCTTATTTCAAATCACCTTCTGAACTGCTTGTTCTGTGCCCTGGCTCTTCAATGGCACACTCAGCTACATATATGACCTGTTTGGTTTAGGATTGTATTATGCCACATTGTGCTTTAGATTTTAGCAGAAGGGGCAAAGTCCCTGCTAATTGTTTATGACAGCTCATAGTCTCCAATAATCTGTCCAGTGATAAAGAAATACACATTACTACTACTTATGAGATGGTGTTTTACTGGAGGGTTTTTGTATATATGTTTTACTGTGGTACTTGGTTATGTGGCTTTTCCACATTTCTTTCTATTAGTTATCTCTTGTCTTAGATACTCAGGAAGCCTTCTTATTTAGGAACATTAACTGTTACAATATTTATGTTACAGGATGTCAGGGTCTTAGGACTATGCAATGAGATGCAAAACTCTTCCACTGATTCACCCTAATCATATTCTAGCATTTTAGAAGCAGACACACAAAGGGTTTACATTTCTTTCTCAAGCAAAAAGAAATAGGAGAAGGCAAAACCTTTGGAACAGGCTACATACAGGCCAATTAAGTGAATTTCCTAATAGAGGGAAGATAGGCCAGTGACAAGGGGGCTAGCAGCTAATCTAGAAAGCCTGGATTCTTTTTCTTGCTCTGTCACAGACTTCCTGTGTGCTTTTAGTAAGTCTTTAAGGCCAGCTCCAAATTGGCAAACTAAGCAGCTAGATGGAAGACAGGCAAAATCTAAGCACTCGAATCACAGAAAAGCAAACCAGATCAACTCCTCAGAAGCAGCTCCAAGACACCTTCATTCAGCACCCAAACGCTGGTATAAAAAATGTCCCTATGGACCTAACGTTCAGCTTCTGAGCATGCAGCAAAACACCCAAGTTTAATTAGCGGGGATGCCTAATTCCTATTTAAGCTTTGTTGAGTTCCAGAATGGAGCTAGGGCAATTCCTAAACACTGCTGAAGTACCTGATCCATTAACTAATGCTGTCAAGCCTTGAGTTCAGGACACAACACAGCACATCCTTATTTCACCCACAAGTTTAAGAGGAAGAGGAAGGCATAGAGCTGATGTCCATCTTTTCCATAATATCTAGATGGTTCATGCACTCACCAAGGAGGTTGAATACTTGGGTACAAGGCTCTCATTAGCTCTACATCTTCAATGGACTCCATGAAGGGGTGCTGCAATGAAACCCCGAGTACCCTCACTCTGTGTGTGTTAGCTTCGTACACAGATGTAATAAAGTACTTTAGAGTAGTGAAGATGTGCCAGTAAGTTCCCTCAACTTGAAAATGAGGGCTGGAGGTGGTGGTACGGTATTGTCCTGGCAGCTGAGAGAAGTGGATTAGGGTCTCTGATGCTGAGGAGGATTTAGAGCCCAAGTTTCTCATTTTCTGATTACATTAATTAATGAGCCATTATCAAAAGCTGAGTGCTGCCACGACTGCTGCGACATGATTTAGACATTTCATTTTCAGAGGAGGACTGTGCAATTGGATCCTAAATGGAAGGTGGCTTGTAGCATGTTTTCCTAGATCAGGTCTTTAAGCTCTGGAGAGGGACAGGAACTCCAACAAGCCCCTGTGTTTGTGTTTTATGTTTGTCCCAAACAGTGTTGGAAGTCCCTAAATCCCTATTCAGAAGCCCTTAAGGGCATGTCTACACTGTCTCTGTCCTTAGTCTGGGAACCCTGTTGAGAAGTCCATCCTACCCTGCCACCCCCATTCTCCACGTGCCAAAACCGAGAAGGTAGGTAGTATGGCTGGCTTAGACTTGCTAAGCATACACCCAAGAGCAACACCTTAGATGTGCTTATTGCCTCATTTTCAGGATTTGGCATGAGTAGAAGAGGAGCGAGGTGTGGTAGACCCTCTTGGTGATGCTCCCAACCATGGCCTGGAGGCAGTAAAGACAAGTCCTAACTCTAAAGTGTTAAAGGCATAGGGAGCATAAGTAACTAACTCTGTTTCTTTGATTACCCTTCTGCACCCAGGCACTTAACTGGAATGTGCAATGCCTAACTGGAAGTGCCAAATAGACCACTCTGGATTTGCCCTTAGTATCTCTGGCCAGGTACAGACATTACACTTTTACTTGCATAAGTGATTGGAAACTGGTCTGCAGCCATAACAGAACAGAAGTTCAGCACACACAGAGTGGTTTAAAAATGGTGGAACCTGGTCTAAGATTTTCCCCCTGCCTCCACCAAAGGGGAACATCTGTTCGCTGCTAATCTAAACTACACCACTTCCAGAAAACCACATAACTTAGGTCAATTTTGCCTCGGGCTTTTTGAATGTCTGCACCTAGCCTCTGTGCTTCATTTCCTGCTTTCTGTAGCACTTCCCTACTTCACAGAAATATGACCAAGTGACAATAAACACATTAAAAATTATAAGGCTGTTGGATAGTAAAGAAATAGAAGCCACAAGAAATCTAGAATGAGATGAATCCTCATCAATATGTCTTAAGAGAAAGGTGCTAATTATTGCCACTTGGTGATTTTTCAGCGAAGCCCTTTCTCCTGCAGAAAAGGTTGATTCACTCAAAAGGAACCAGTTCACGGGAGAGGGTGAGTTTGGGTGGATTTTTCAGCACAAAAATATTTGGGGGGAATTGGGGAAATTGTTAAAAAGTCCAATTCTAATAGCTAGCATTTCTAACATATATAACATTTAAATTAAGGTAATGTAAACAAACCAAAAAAATAAAAAATAAAAGTCAAAACAAAAACCACATTTCAAAGTTACCCAAATTGAAAATTTTCTATCAAGTATATAATTTATATCAGGCTTGGTATTAACAACTTCATGTAAAGTATGGATGTCTATCTGTCTTAAGTATAAATACTTCTCTTTGGACCCAATGATCTGCAAGGTCCCCTCCAGTCCCTAACATCTGTGAAACTATGATCCAGTTAGATTGGCCAGATATGATTTTTTTTTTCTTTTGGCTTTTGAAAATATTAGGTGTTTTGTGTTTTAGTTCAAGCTCAGGTCAGGGGAAAAAAATAAAATCTAAAAAACACACAAGGAAAAATCCTCATGATTTAAGCATGATGCATATAATTAGGGAGTATGAAGTGAGAATCATGATAAGTAATTGCTCTATTTAATCATTAACTGCTATATTTAATAAGATTTCCAGGCTCTGTCTACTGGTACACAGCTCTCCGTTCAGATACTTATATAGTTATGATCATCATATCATATGCATGCCTTCTTCAGTTGAAAACAATTGGCAAAACAGCTATTGATTTCAAAGGCAGTATTGGACCCTGGCTTCCAAGCGTCCTCACACTGACACAGGGGAAAGTGAATGCTTGAATGTACTGTGCTCCTTTTATCATCGTATCTTTTATCATCGTATTTTTATAGGTTGAACAGTTTGGGTGTTATTAGAAAATTAAATGTATATGTGTGCGTATGTCTGTGGGTGGGTGTGCGGGTCTATGTGTGTGAGATTCAGGATATGAGAGATTCACAGAGATGTCCCTGTCCTTAATGAGAAATCACAAAGAAGATTACTGCCATTGCTTGCCTATATGCTCTGACTTATCAGTTGGTCTGGGAGTTTAGGCTCCTGTGATATTGAATGAAGATTATAAGCCAGATGGGCTACAAATTCTGTCAAGCCTTCTTGGCAGCTGCTCTCATTACAAAAGCCAGCCAGCCTTTTCCAAAAATAAGAATGTGAAGCAAATTGGGCTTATAGACCCTTATAATGCAATTGCACGCAGAGATGGGGACCTGAGCGGGCAGGCAGAAATATTATTGATGGCTGCTGAAAACAGGGAATAAGATGTTATTAAGCCAAGTCAGAGATAGATATCGATAGCTAATATAAAGCCTTTATTGGTTTACAGGCTCCAGGAAAGAGGGTTCAGAGCTTCGACCCTTTGCTTTGCTTTTAATTTCACTGGAGAAGCAGGGTTTATGAATAAAACATATCTTCACTCATGATTCTGATATTAGTCACTACTTTCTGTGTCCCTTGTTCACTCAGAGCAAGCAACATACACTAACTACATAAACTTTAAAAGCTTTATTTTATGGATAGGGAGAGCAAGAAGAGCTAGAGGGAGGCAAGGTGACAGAGAGGAGAGCTTTGGGGAGAAGGGAGGGGAAAAAAATAAGAGAGGAATTGAGACAGCAAGACCGGAGATAAGTGGGATGGGGATGCCTTGGGAGGAAAGGGAATGGTAGTGGGAAGAGAAATGGGGGGAGAAAAAAAGCTAAGAGTGAGAGGGGCCAAATGGCTCAGCGACATGAAACCCTCTTCTATATATCATGGTGTAACACAAGAACCACTCCACAGCTGTATGAGCATCCACCTTACTCATTTCAGGGAACGTGAACAAGGAACATGGAGGATTCACATGTGAATAATGCAGAGACCTTGAGTTTACCCACTGCCCTTTGCTAAATCTCCATTACAGCTTCCCGCGTGAACTGGCCGACGATCCACAACATGCTCCCATAGCCTATCTCCCAAAACTACAAAATTTCCACAAGTATATGAGAACCATCCCCCGGTACGGAAAGCCATGGGGAACTTGGTAAACTCAAGAGAAAGAGAGAAATAATGGTCCCTTCATATAAAGCACTTTGGGGAACAAAATGGTGGAGGATAGTGGGACTTCAGTTCCCAAGCCACTCAGGCAGTGTCACAAACTTGACCTTTTAAGCAGAAGGAAATTAGTACAGTGATTGGAGACATCCCAACGATGTGTCAAAAGCAGGGGAAAAAACCCAAACCCAACTTCCTAAAATAATTCATGGATTTTAAATCGAGAGAGAACCAGTGTGACCCCCTTTTCAGGCCTCCTATATAATACTATTTGTCTCATCCAGATTTCCCTGTATTAAGCCCCAGAAAACATGATTGGATAAAGGCAAATTTTGCAGAAAAGAATCCATTTTTATTTGAGAGACTCCATCATCAAATTAAGGGTGGGGGCAGGGAAGGAATACTGAACACCTGTCAAAGACCTTGATGAACTACTTCATCCATGTGAAAATCAACCTCTTAAAAAATATCGGCTGACTTGATAACTGAGGAAATCAGCTGAAATAATTGGATATAATTTTTTTTTTTTTAGATTCCCCACTATTATCACCATCTAATTCGCCGATAGCATGGGGGGTGAAAGAAAGCAGCAGAATCATCTTTAGGTAGCTCATTTGCTAAGTGCACGTGATAAAGGCAACAGTGTTGTTCAGCCTCCTGTTTCTTAGTAGAAAATAATAGCTGAAATTTATGCCAAATTGACTAAACTAATCAACCACCCGTTCGATGGGCTATTATGTAATCACTACACTTTCTTCCAAAACGTTTATGAAATCACAGAAGATGCCATCCAGTTCTTAAGAGTATTAGGCCAGAAATAGACTGAAATCTCACCCCTACTCCCCCTCCTCAGGCCTTCCACAGTGAGTGATAATTAATAAGGAGCCTGAACTTTACTTTCCTGTTTGCCATGCTGAAGTCAGAGATGAGACTGCTGCTCCATCCTCAGCTTGTCTTCCCAATGTTGAGGAAAGGTGGTTCTGCTGTTAAGGCAATTCAGGTTCAGGGTTCAATTCTTCTCCCTGCCACAAACTCTCTCTGTGACTGCACGGACGACTTATTCTCTACAAGACGGGAATAATTCTCCTCCTTTGTGCCTGCTGTCTAGGTATATTGCCCCTGCCAACTTCAGTGTAGTGTAGAGATACCTGCATTCACTTTAAATAGGCAAGCTTGGTGGTTCTGTATTGCAGTGAAGTCATATAGTGGCCATATAGTGTCCAAGGTTTGGAACAGACTCCCCCAGAAGTGGAACAGTCACCTACTCTGGATATCTTCAAAATACACCTGGATGCTCACCTTGCTGGGGTCATCTGACCCCAACAGTCCTTCTGAGCGCAGGGGAGCTGAACCTGATGATCTCAAGAGGTCCTTTCCAGCCCCTAACATCTATGAATATATATTTTGTTTATATTATGCCCTTACAGAGAAACAAGCTCCTCAGGGCAAACACTGCCCTGCACTATTTGTACAGCCCCTGGCACTCTGGGTCACCAAACTTTGTTGGAATAGTAAGGAGATATTACAATGCAAAGAAAAATTATAATAAGCATTATAGAGCATAGCCCCAGTGGTCTGCAATCCTCTAGTCTAGTAGTTAGACTAAAGTAACAGAGGTTTCATTGTGCATCACATAATATTCAGGATCTGCCCATGAGTACATCCTTACATCACAGGAAGTACACATGTGTACTTCACACTGGACACATCTACACATTCATTAATGTGTTTCAGTTAACGTGCATTAAATCTAGTACCTCTGGCCGTTTTACACATGTAAGCACTGCAGCATTGGAGGCTTGGAAAAGCGTCCGGCACTACAATTATAGTTATGTGAGTGGTGAAATGTGTGGCAGCACTGAGAAAATGGTGGTGGTGTGCTTTTGAACTAAAACACGCAGAAGGTGCTTTAGTTCAAAAGTGTATTGTGACCATTTTCTGCATGCTGACATGCATTTCACTGCTTATACAACTGCACGTGATGCAGTGCAGCGTGCATCAGCTCGCATGAAGACCAAACTCGATTAATCATCTGATATGATCTCTGGCACAAATAGTGGGGAATCGAAATATATATATAGATTCCCCACTAAATATATATATAGCTCCAATTATTTCAGCTGATTTCCTCAGTTATCAAGTTGCAAGACAAAAGAGTATATGTATAAATGCCCTGCATTGTGAGGTACTAGGAAAATGTCGATTAGCCTATCTTAATGTGCATTAACTAAAGAGCAAGGGGTGACTCTACACGAGTGCAGAGGCTGCTCCAGTGCATTTTAATTACAGCGCATTGGAAAAGACTGATTAATTGATTAATCAAGTCTCTTCCTACGTGCTGGAATTCTAGTGCATTGGAGCAGGCTGTGTGCCCATGTAATGGTGTCCAAGGTGTTTAAGGGATGCTTAATGCACATTAAAATAGGTTAATGCAAATTAAAGTTCACATGTAGATGCACCTGGTGTGTCATAGCAAGTTTAAAGTTAAAAATATTCTGTATGACAGATAAACAGTCATTTTGTTTCATTGTTTTTTCTGACTATGGTTTGTGTTAAAGAAAAGTTATGAAAACGATCAGATCCCTCAGCGTACTTTTTGGAGGGGGCCAGGGACTGGGATTCAAGTCTTGTGAGTTTTTTTTGTCTGCTCACTGAGGTGAGATGCATCACATTTACTCACACAATATACCTTTCTCCTTGAGGGTAAGAACTTCCCACGCCCTCCAACAGTACGTGTCCTATGACCTTTTATCAAAGACCTTCTATCTAGGTGCAAAGGTGGGTGCGGATGCAATGGGAAAGCCTTGGTTCTGCTCCTAAGTATAGCCCAGAGGGAAGTAGTGTGCTAATTTTAGAGCAGAAGGCAGGGTAGATTTGCACCTTGTAGACTAACTAAATCAGAGATGAAAGCATCTCTGATTTAGTTGGTCTTCAAGGTGCAAATCTACCTATTCTCCAGCCTGATTTGAGACAAACAGGTCTAACTACCACTCTTTAGTTTTAGGGGCCATCAGTAGATTAACTGCTGACTGGATCAGCAGGGAGTCGGGGAAGAACTGTCTCTTTATGAGGTCTTTTCTTCTTCTTGAGCTGCCCCTGGGGTCATGCACCGGTGTGCATCCCACAGATAGATATGGAAATAGGATGACGCCAACAGCTGAGGTTCTTTGTGAGGTAAGTGGTGTGCAGAAAAGATACGGCTTGTACAATTTCACTCCTTAATATCATCCAGCGATTAAGGCACCTGGCCAATAGCACACCCAGGTTTCTGCTTTGCACACACATTTGCTTATTTTAAATGACATGCAAATACATTTCAAAGGGGAAGAGGCTAAGGAAGGATTATTTTCCAGTCCCCCAGATCCCATCTGGTGTGAATCTTTCTGGGCTGTGGCACGGGGG
>NW_017729024.1:170657226-170658338 GCF_001723915.1 Gavialis gangeticus | reverse complement strand
TGGGGAACTTCCCTCTTGTCCGCACGGAGGCGGAAAAGGATCTTGGAGTCATCATTGACTCCAAGATGAACATGGGCCGGCAGTGTGGGGAGGCAGTCAGGAAGGCCAACCGCACCTTGTCATGCATCCGCAGATGCATCTTGAGCAGGTCCAGAGAGATGATCCTCCCCCTTTATGCGGCACTGGTTAGGCCGCAGCTGGAGTACTGCGTCCAGTTCTGGGTGCCGCACTTCAAGAGGGATGTGGACAGCATGGAGAGGGTGCAGAGGAGGGCCACTCGCATGATCAGAGGACAGCAGGGCAGGCCCTATGAGGAGAGGTGACGGGACCTGAACCTGTTCAACCTCCACAAGAGAAGGCTGAGGGGGGATCTAGTGGCCTGTTACAAACTAGTCAGGGGGGATCAGCAGGCATTGGGGGAGTCCCTGTTCCCCCGAACGCCGCCAGGAGTGACCAGGAATAACGGTCACAAGCTGGCAGAGGGTAGGTTTAGGCTCGATATCAGGAGGCGCGACTTCACGGTCAGGGTGGCTAGGGTCTGGAACCAACTTCCAAGCAAAGTGGTGCTGGCTCCTACCCTGGGGGGTTTTAAGAGGAGGCTGGATGAACACCTTGCTGGGGTCGTTTGACTCCAGTACTCTTTCCTGCCATGGCAGGGGGTCGGACTAGATGATCTTCTCAGGTCCCTTCCGACCCTAGAAACTATGAAACTATGAAAATCCACAGCAGGATCCAAGTACAAGCCTTAGGGTGTTCTGGCATTCATCAACTCTCTATATATTGCACCAACCAGTTAATACTACACTAATAGCCAATTAATTCACACCCTGATTGTGGGGAGTCCAGCATGGGAGCAGATGCCATGTGTTATTGGAGTTTTCTTTTCACTGCCCTACGAATGCTTTTACCTAGTAGACATAATCTAAGGCAAAGCTCTATACAGATTGCCATTTAGTGCAATAAAGAGAGGTGTAGAAGAAAGTCATCCCTTGTCATGTCCTGTAATTTATCACATTACTGCACAGTTTCTAACAAACGGACCAGCTCAATACATTTGTATAGATGTGTAACTTTCCTCGACATACAGAGCTACACCCACACTTCTTTATCTA
>NW_017729024.1:170648713-170652226 GCF_001723915.1 Gavialis gangeticus | reverse complement strand
TAGGCAAGCTTGGTGGTTCTGTATTGCAGTGAAGTCATATAGTGGCCATATAGTGTCCAAGGTTTGGAACAGACTCCCCCAGAAGTGGAACAGTCACCTACTCTGGATATCTTCAAAATACACCTGGATGCTCACCTTGCTGGGGTCATCTGACCCCAACAGTCCTTCTGAGCGCAGGGGAGCTGAACCTGATGATCTCAAGAGGTCCTTTCCAGCCCCTAACATCTATGAATATATATTTTGTTTATATTATGCCCTTACAGAGAAACAAGCTCCTCAGGGCAAACACTGCCCTGCACTATTTGTACAGCCCCTGGCACTCTGGGTCACCAAACTTTGTTGGAATAGTAAGGAGATATTACAATGCAAAGAAAAATTATAATAAGCATTATAGAGCATAGCCCCAGTGGTCTGCAATCCTCTAGTCTAGTAGTTAGACTAAAGTAACAGAGGTTTCATTGTGCATCACATAATATTCAGGATCTGCCCATGAGTACATCCTTACATCACAGGAAGTACACATGTGTACTTCACACTGGACACATCTACACATTCATTAATGTGTTTCAGTTAACGTGCATTAAATCTAGTACCTCTGGCCGTTTTACACATGTAAGCACTGCAGCATTGGAGGCTTGGAAAAGCGTCCGGCACTACAATTATAGTTATGTGAGTGGTGAAATGTGTGGCAGCACTGAGAAAATGGTGGTGGTGTGCTTTTGAACTAAAACACGCAGAAGGTGCTTTAGTTCAAAAGTGTATTGTGACCATTTTCTGCATGCTGACATGCATTTCACTGCTTATACAACTGCACGTGATGCAGTGCAGCGTGCATCAGCTCGCATGAAGACCAAACTCGATTAATCATCTGATATGATCTCTGGCACAAATAGTGGGGAATCGAAATATATATATAGATTCCCCACTAAATATATATATAGCTCCAATTATTTCAGCTGATTTCCTCAGTTATCAAGTTGCAAGACAAAAGAGTATATGTATAAATGCCCTGCATTGTGAGGTACTAGGAAAATGTCGATTAGCCTATCTTAATGTGCATTAACTAAAGAGCAAGGGGTGACTCTACACGAGTGCAGAGGCTGCTCCAGTGCATTTTAATTACAGCGCATTGGAAAAGACTGATTAATTGATTAATCAAGTCTCTTCCTACGTGCTGGAATTCTAGTGCATTGGAGCAGGCTGTGTGCCCATGTAATGGTGTCCAAGGTGTTTAAGGGATGCTTAATGCACATTAAAATAGGTTAATGCAAATTAAAGTTCACATGTAGATGCACCTGGTGTGTCATAGCAAGTTTAAAGTTAAAAATATTCTGTATGACAGATAAACAGTCATTTTGTTTCATTGTTTTTTCTGACTATGGTTTGTGTTAAAGAAAAGTTATGAAAACGATCAGATCCCTCAGCGTACTTTTTGGAGGGGGCCAGGGACTGGGATTCAAGTCTTGTGAGTTTTTTTTGTCTGCTCACTGAGGTGAGATGCATCACATTTACTCACACAATATACCTTTCTCCTTGAGGGTAAGAACTTCCCACGCCCTCCAACAGTACGTGTCCTATGACCTTTTATCAAAGACCTTCTATCTAGGTGCAAAGGTGGGTGCGGATGCAATGGGAAAGCCTTGGTTCTGCTCCTAAGTATAGCCCAGAGGGAAGTAGTGTGCTAATTTTAGAGCAGAAGGCAGGGTAGATTTGCACCTTGTAGACTAACTAAATCAGAGATGAAAGCATCTCTGATTTAGTTGGTCTTCAAGGTGCAAATCTACCTATTCTCCAGCCTGATTTGAGACAAACAGGTCTAACTACCACTCTTTAGTTTTAGGGGCCATCAGTAGATTAACTGCTGACTGGATCAGCAGGGAGTCGGGGAAGAACTGTCTCTTTATGAGGTCTTTTCTTCTTCTTGAGCTGCCCCTGGGGTCATGCACCGGTGTGCATCCCACAGATAGATATGGAAATAGGATGACGCCAACAGCTGAGGTTCTTTGTGAGGTAAGTGGTGTGCAGAAAAGATACGGCTTGTACAATTTCACTCCTTAATATCATCCAGCGATTAAGGCACCTGGCCAATAGCACACCCAGGTTTCTGCTTTGCACACACATTTGCTTATTTTAAATGACATGCAAATACATTTCAAAGGGGAAGAGGCTAAGGAAGGATTATTTTCCAGTCCCCCAGATCCCATCTGGTGTGAATCTTTCTGGGCTGTGGCACGGGGGTACAGTGCTGGTAGCTCCTCTGTTTTCAGAAGCAGTGACTAAATGTTTCACTGCCACAGCTGCTTTTGGTTCAGCTGCTACTTGCTGGTTGTACTTCAATTTCTCTTTTCATTTTAGATTTCAGTGGCCCCTTTTCCCATTATACTGAGTAATATATGAGTCTGAATGATGTGTGTAATGGGAAACTGATGTTATGTGTGTACTTTATTGACACAGCTGACAAGAAAAGCCTTAGCCTACATCTCTAAGTAGTGTAATTTATTGTTCACTATCCCCCACTCACCCACATATAATAGTAAATGAGAGAAAAGGAAAGAAGGATTGTAATATTACTCTTTCCCCAAACGCTTACAAACAAACAAACAAAAAAATCATTAAACCTGAATCAAGTGTTTCCTGCTTCTCAGGCTCCTAAGAGTGAGCCTTGGCATCTACCCCCAGGCAGAGGGTTAGGTCAAAGGCAACTTGTCATTTTGTCCCCATTCAGGCCTCCACCATCAGCTCACCATGTACAGAGTGGTGACGTTAACCCCAGCTACATTGGTTTCCATTTCCTTGATCCATAAGTAGTGTCCTTGCCCTAGAGAACTTGAACTTGACCTTGGACCTATTCAGTGACCCAGTGCAGAGAGGAAGACACTCGGGGCCTGCTTATGCCATCCCTATGTTGTGCCTGGGAAACCTGCTGGGGAAAATGCCTTCACCACTCACTGCTGTTCTGCGTGCACATATGTTGGGATGAAGTGCTTTAGAGTACCCGGAGAACGAGCCAAAGTCAGACAGCCTAATCTTAGATCGGGGGATATATTCAAAGCTACTTGAATGACCTTGTCTCATTATCAGGAGTTGATGCACAGAGACTAAGTAGGGAGAGTGGGTCACAGAGGTGATCATGCTCTAACACAGTGGGGAAGGGGTCAATCTTTTTGGCAACCATGCCACACATTATCTGTGTACCCTCCCTAAGAGCCATTCTGATCCTTTTCTCTTTCAAGATCTGCTGCTCAGATTTCTGCTCCCTGCCCTGTCTTCCCTGGCTAAGGTGCTGCTCTGCTTTCTGCTTCCCACCCTGTCTGCCATTTTGCTGCCTGTCCCTTCCCTGATCTGCTGTGTACCACATACATAGGCTGCCCATGGCACGTAGATAGGCCACCCTGCTCTAAAGAGGCCAACCCCCAAACAGCATTTAGGAAATCAAGGTGAGTTTTGGTCCCTAAGCACCTTTTTTGGATATAGCCCTGGCTCTCTGGGAGAAGACTTATGATTTTCACTAAT
>NW_017729024.1:170634543-170643713 GCF_001723915.1 Gavialis gangeticus | reverse complement strand
AGAGGGATGTGGACAGCATGGAGAGGGTGCAGAGGAGGGCCACTCGCATGATCAGAGGACAGCAGGGCAGGCCCTATGAGGAGAGGTGACGGGACCTGAACCTGTTCAACCTCCACAAGAGAAGGCTGAGGGGGGATCTAGTGGCCTGTTACAAACTAGTCAGGGGGGATCAGCAGGCATTGGGGGAGTCCCTGTTCCCCCGAACGCCGCCAGGAGTGACCAGGAATAACGGTCACAAGCTGGCAGAGGGTAGGTTTAGGCTCGATATCAGGAGGCGCGACTTCACGGTCAGGGTGGCTAGGGTCTGGAACCAACTTCCAAGCAAAGTGGTGCTGGCTCCTACCCTGGGGGGTTTTAAGAGGAGGCTGGATGAACACCTTGCTGGGGTCGTTTGACTCCAGTACTCTTTCCTGCCATGGCAGGGGGTCGGACTAGATGATCTTCTCAGGTCCCTTCCGACCCTAGAAACTATGAAACTATGAAAATCCACAGCAGGATCCAAGTACAAGCCTTAGGGTGTTCTGGCATTCATCAACTCTCTATATATTGCACCAACCAGTTAATACTACACTAATAGCCAATTAATTCACACCCTGATTGTGGGGAGTCCAGCATGGGAGCAGATGCCATGTGTTATTGGAGTTTTCTTTTCACTGCCCTACGAATGCTTTTACCTAGTAGACATAATCTAAGGCAAAGCTCTATACAGATTGCCATTTAGTGCAATAAAGAGAGGTGTAGAAGAAAGTCATCCCTTGTCATGTCCTGTAATTTATCACATTACTGCACAGTTTCTAACAAACGGACCAGCTCAATACATTTGTATAGATGTGTAACTTTCCTCGACATACAGAGCTACACCCACACTTCTTTATCTACACAATCTCTCCTGTACAAGGTATAGCCATCTATACCTGTGTCACCAGGTCTCCATTATCCCTATGAGTTCATAGTCATTTTTGTTTAGCAGGAGGACCAATTCCTCCTGTTTTTTCCCCAAGCTCCTGGCATTGGTGTACAGGCACATAAGTGTCCCATTGGGGGCCCTTGTCTTCCCTGCACATCGTTCTAGGGCTGGAGTAGGAGTGGGTTCCCTTGAGTGCCCTAGCCGGATGGGTTGTGTGGTGATCTTCTTTGAGTTGGGAGTACAGGACCTGATTTGGGAGCCAGTTGCTAGGCATCCTTATGATAAGTCCCATCCAATGAAGTTGGTCCTATATAATCATGGTTTCCATGTTTGTAGTGTTTTCTTGAGCCAGAACATGTTTGTTTTTTTCCAAATCCAAGTTAATCAATATCTCCATTGCTAATCTCAATATGCTGATAATTGTGTCATGTGTGCCCACTTAACTGAAGAACTCCAGGTCACTTTTGATTGCTTTTGTGAAGCATATGAATTCTTGGACTCACTGGGCATGTCTACACAAGATGCTATGTCACTGTAGTGATACATTCCCTCACTATAGCACATCATTATGGTGATGTAGTGGCTAAAAATCACTGTGCACTGCTGGCATAGAACAGTAACAACAGCACCATAGGGGAATGTGTAGATGTGCCCACTGTCAACTTCACAAAAAACAGGATATTTTACCAATCTATGGCAAATCAACCAGCAGCTCTTCCACATATTATAATTAGAGGGCAATCCTTGGAGAATATTGAGCATTTCCCCTTCCTAGGTAGCCAGCTTTTCCAATAAGTAGCCACAGATGATGATACTCAACACCAGATAAAACCTAACAATGCTGCCTTTGGACATCTCCAAAATTGTGTCTTCAACAGTCATGACATTGGGACCAAAACCAGTCATATCTTCTATCAGGTTGTTGTAAAACTTAGATGGCATATCAGATACACCTGAAAGCCTTGAAACATTACCATCAGCAATGGAAACCTTCCAGAAGTAAATATAATTACATCAGGAACGCTAATAAATGTCAAATGTCAAAAGTATAACTATTTAAAGCAAAAGGGGTATTCCCCCCCTAGAAAAAATAGTTTAAAACAGAAATTCTGAAAAAAGTAGAATAGTTTCATCAAAATATTGCTATGGAATAATATAATTTCAATGAAACCATGTTTTTAGAGGAAAAACATTAGATTAGGAGGTTTTGACCAATACTACTTAAGAATCTATATGTTACTTAGTACTTGACCATATTTTTTCACACTTGAAAAACTAAAGTTTTAAAGTCACTGCCTTGATTTGTTATGAACAAATGGATTTTCACCAGAGAATGTCACTGTGCAATATTGTCAAGTCAATATACTGGGTACAGGAGACATGAGTGTGGAGAAGGATGAAAGAATTCAGGGGGACAACAAGGGATATGATATGAAAATGGTAACTGGAGGTGAGTAACAAGGAGACCATATTAGGAGTAGGAAGAAGTGCTATGGAAAAGGATCACGAAGTTTGTATGGGGCAGTGTGTGTGAAGGGGGTGAAGGAGGACGCAGGACAGCCATACTGGAGCACAAGTTAGTAGAAGAGAAAAAAAAAAGTCTATAAAGGAACATCAGCAAGGACATACTTGACTTTCCAGGGTGAAGAGTTACTCTGCTCTATGGTATATCATAAAAATTGAGGTAGCTATTCTCTCCTGCAGCCCACATGAATAAGATTCTGAGTCCTTAGATACACATCACGTGGCCCAGAAACCAGACTCATCCCATCGATACTGACTTCCATGCCTTTCAAAATTATTCCCCCATATTGCCCAGGAATTCAATTCCCATAAACTGCATACAGCCACAGAAGCTTAACTACAGCCTCACATAGTTTATGGAGGAGCTAGATTTAATATACTTCCACAGAAGTGTCTACCATCAACGTATCAACAGTATCTACCGGTAAAATATCTGAATGTCCAGAATCAAAGTCATAAATATGGGCAGGTGGCAAATGGTGGCACCATGTGACAAACAGCAGAACCACAGAATAAGTTCATCATCATGTAGTTCTGGTTTCGTCAACTGTACTTAGCTTGTTAAGTCAGGGATTTATCTTAACATGCAAACATATTTCCCTCCTTTTTTTATTCCTTTTTTTCTTCATATTTTTTAAGCAGCTTCAAACCAACACCATTTGTGGGGTGGAAATATTTATTTATTTTGCTGAAATCATTCAGAGAAAACTTTCCTCCTCTTCTCCCAATATATGCACCATCTCTACCCCCCCCAATTTACCTAAGTTTTCTCAAACAAAGCTAAGAAATTATTCTATTCCATCTTTTAATTCCCTTATTTTTTTTATATACACATAGAACAGTTTTCCAGAATACAACTTTCTTCTAATGGAAACGGAATGGATCTTCTGGGTCATCTCATCCAGTCCCCTGTCACAGGAAAAGAACATGGTATTTGACAATCTGACATGGAAGGAAATTCCTGCCTGACCCCCAATCTGGCTAGCACTTGTCAGCATTCAAACAAGACCCATTGACTAAGCATCATTAATTGTGCCCACATACTCAAGCCAATCATTTCTGGCTGTTGCCAGTGTCCTTCTTGTCTCTGTGTAAAGCAATACTGTAGCAGAACCTGAAGGCAGGATGGGATGAGAAGCAGAACAGACACAGAGGTTTGGGCTCTGATCATTTTAGTACATAGCTCAGGCCATCTGCAGTGATCATAAGAGATCAGGGTGGGTGATAGCTGTGGTTCAGGTAGGAGCTGCTCACTGGGAACAGTAGAAGGAAAAAGCTGGAATTGTAACTCTCAAGAAGTATCATGACGAATCATGGAGATACAGTTTAAAGTCAACCCAACTTGACATGAAGTTGTGTGCAATGCAATGATGTAATTAAAGGCTGTACCTTAATGTACCACAATGGAGCTATATTCAAGTCCCATAGTCAATTGTAATTCTGATATTGTTTTACACCTGAGTGTTTGCCATAGCAACCTGAATAATCTTTTAACATAGACTTTTGTTCTTTTCATGCCATATACATTTGCATGTGGTAGCACACCAGTACTGCCATAGAAACAAACCTGGGAAGAACAAAACATTTCATAAGTGACATCTCACTGGCCAAACTTTAGAAACCAGTTCCTATGGAGGAAAAAGAAAAAGAAGAAGAAAATAAATATGTAACTTTTATTATCTGCTGCTCCTAACATCCCAGAGTAGCAATCATAATGTTCTTACTGTAGTTGTAGCTTTTCAATTGTTGGCTGTTTTTTTATTGGGGACCGGGAGGATAGGGGGTGGTACTCTTCATGCCATAAAATATGGGGGGGTGGGGAGCAGTGGGAAATATATAACGCATTTTGGATAGGATAGAAGTGAGACTCAGCAACTGGAAAATAGTTTGCCAAATACATGGAGTCATCTCATCCAGTCCCCCTGTCACAGGAAGAGAACATGCTATTTGACAAATACTCCAAATACATGGAGCACATAGGACCCAGTTCAGCCAAACAATTCAGCTGCTGATGAAATCCTGTTGATTGCTCTTAGCGGAAGTCAAAACATATATCTAAAAAGATTCAGATCCCAGTTCAAGATGCCCATGCACTTTTTAAAAAAGGATGCTAGGAATTGGTCCTGGTAACCTGAGACATCACCTCTCTCACCCTGACAGCTAACCTGCATTAGAACAAGGAGTATTTTCCATTATACATGATCAACATATTTTTTCAACGCAATATTTTCTATTCAGGGAATGGGATTTCATAAAATCCTTTTTTCATCCAAAGGTAAAGGCTGATATTAAAAGAAGTTTTCCATGAGGAAAACTGAAGCGAGTTTGCACCAGGAAGCATTTTGGATGGCAACTGGATTTTATTTTTAATGGGAAATGCTGTGGTTGCATTTATTTTATTTTATTGCCCCAAAGTGGCCTAAAGAAAGAACAGAACAAAAAATCAAAACCAAAACAAAACAAACAGAAAACAAAAATTCCTTCCCATTAAGAAAGAAGAAAAATAATAATTTAGTTCACAGTTAGTGAAATATTGTGATAAAATGTAATATGCTTTTTTAGCTTTAACCTTATAATTATGTTGTTTGTTAAATATAAAATAATATAGTTTGTTTAAAAAATAAGTTAACAATGAAATTAAAAATCTAAAAGTTTTGTTTCAAACATGTTAACATGGCACATCCTGATATTATCAGCATGTTTTTTTTGATTGTGTGTAAGATTTTGCTGAAAGCACCACATTTTTCCAAATGGTTTGATTTTGATAAAATAACATTTTTGTTTAAAAAAAAGAAAAAAAAGGGGAAAAAAATACCTCCTTTGTCATGTGGTACCACAGCTGTTTGGTGACAAGACAGGTGGCACAGGGAATTGGGAGAAAGGTGGTAAATTTGACCCCAAAAGCATTAAGGCAGCTCAGGCAGAAATAGAAGAAAATGGCTGTGTACAGACCTTCAAATAATCTGGGAGAATTCTCCCAAGTTTTGTCTCTTGGTAGAAAAATATACCCAGAGCCACATGTAAAGGCATCTGAATGCCAAGGCCCTTAAGAGCAGAGAACTTGAAGTGCTGGCACTGTGAAGCCAGGACAGCGAAAGAAAATCTACAACATATACAGACATTCACTCTCCCAGGAGAAAATCTCTTGGAAGTGATTTAACCCTGGTGGTTCCCAGGTCATTTTATCTCCTGGAACAGCCATTTTTCCTCTGAGAGAAAACATCAGAAAAACTGTATGCTCCTTGTCTCTCCTGGGAAAGCAGTGACTCTCCCAGGAGAAACTGTCACCCACCCGAAAACAAAATGCATAATTTTGTGTCAACAAATCCAAACAAAGTCTTTCAATTTAGGAACAAGCATCTTTCTGCCTGATTGAAAATGTCAAAAAGCATGTCTAAGACAAGTAAATCAAACTTTTCCTTGCACAAGAATTTAAGAATTTCCAAGATTTTGTCCTGATTTGGGATGAAAAAAAAGTCTTTTTTTTTTCTTCCTGTCGCACAGATATTCTGATTTCCACCTGCTTTAATGCCCACCAAAATGGAAAGTCTATGGGAAACAAATCTTTCCCAAATCAAGCCTTTGGAACTCACTGTGGGGTACAATAAAACTAACTGCAGTGAATTGCTTTCAGTGGAAATACAATGCCCATCTCTTCCTTACAATATTAACCAACTCTCATTCACTGCACTGAACAAAATCATTAATCCTAAACCTTGCTACACTTCTATTGCTGATAGGAGGTGGGGGAGGGGGGCAAAAACCAAGAGAACTATCATAATTTTCTTTATGGAGAAATTTAGTATAATATGTATTGGTACTAAAAAAAAAAGAACCTATATGTGTGTGTGTGTGTGTGTGTGTGTGTGTATATATACACACACACATACAGACAGATGTTACAAACCATATATATTTTAAGAGGTAAATTTCCTTAGCTGCTTATAACTTCTTTGATAGTGGGGTGAAAGAATTGTAAGTGTCTAATGTTCATTTAACCATGCGTGCTTGAACTGTGATCAACATTTGGACATTTATAATAAGTCTAATTGTATTCTTTTTTTATGTAAAGTCTTAGCTTCAGGAGTCAAGAGATTAGTTAAGAACCTCAGCTTTCATTATTATAAAATGAGTTTCTAGTCCTCAGGCTTGTAAGGACCGAGTGCACCTTGAAGTCCCAAAACCCAGAACATAAACAACATCTCTAAACCAAAACTTTCAGTGATCTGATGTATGATATCTGATGTCTTATTGTTCTCAAAACCAGTGCTGTTTTCTTTACCCCTTACTTTTATCTCAGCTTAGATAATGAGATGATATGGGCTTTTTGCTTTTCTGAACCAGATAACACAGAAGAAAATGGGGTGCGTCTACACGTCCGCCTACAGTGATGTTGTTACTGCACCATGCTTTAGTACTTCCTTTTGGAAATACAAAATCACGGCACAATAACTGCTTGTACTGTGCCTTGTACATGGTTAGTTTTCACTGCTACTCTGCTATAGTGAAGCACTGAAATGGAGGAGTGACGTAGGGTGATTTGTAGATGCGCCCACTGAGTCTCTATTCCTCCTTAGTCTTTTTTCAATGGCACTGGCTTCCTGAGCAGGCTGACGGACCCAGCCATTTCACACTGAGTCAGCTCTGTGTTTGCATCTTTTTATGCTGCATCTGTCCTGACGTAGGTCAGTAATGTTGGCTTTGAGAAATCTTTTTATCTGGGTTTTTGCCAAAACCTTGTTTGTGGTTTCCCCTCACCACACGGCAGTCTGTGTGTCAAGGGTTAACATATCTTAATTCAGTTTCTTTTATTCTCTGCCACTAGGTGCCTTTTCTTGCCTTACCTCCCTTCAATATCATTTTTTTTACAGGATCAGTCTCCCCCACAATCATTTTTTCCTCCAGGTTAACAGAAACCTTCCCATTCACAGATCTTGCAGAATGAGCTTATTTCTTTGGAAACAGTTACTACTAACTGTAGCGTTCTCAGTCACAGAGTAAAGGTGAATGCCATCACTTTTTCCTCCAGAGACCACTAGCAGGGCAAATCTTAAGGGGAGAAACAGCCTAGAAAAGCTGATGTGGGAACAGGGCCAAGTCAGGGAGGGACAATTTGTGGAAGAGAGCTACATCCTTGACTCCACACAACCCTAAATCCTGTGGGACCTTCATTAATCTCAGGGCTTCGGCATGAGGCCAGATGTTTTCCCCTTGGTCCTGGCCCCCCCTGTGCTCTGATTCCACCTTTCCTCTTCCTGGGTATTTCTGTCCCCAAAACTTTTCCTAAAATAAGTTTTTCACCATGGAGGAGTGTGCAAAGAAATGTAATACAACCCTATGTGGGAACTGATGCACAGCTGCAAACCCTTTTCCAGCTTCCCAGATAACTAGTGAGTTCCCTTCATCCTGTGGGGCCTAGAAAAAAGGCAAGATTCGGAGTTAAACAGGAACTGGTCTTGCTCTAGCATAGGAAACAGGATTCTGCCTGCACTGGGAACCCTCTATACGCAGATCTCAGTGGCACCGCTCGCCCCCAACTGTTAACAATATATAGAAATAAAAATGATAAATGTAATTCCCTTATATGCTGGTACTTCCTTTCACATGCAATATTTCCCAAGGGATGTGCAAAGTTCTCAGCAGAATCGATATCGGGGGTTGGGGGATTGGGAGGGGGGGAGAATCACCCACTACTCAAAGGCAGCCACCTCTGGAGCAGCAGCTGAAAAGGCAAATAAAGCAATGTAAGTTAGGCCAAGCACTAAGACCAAACTCCTTTTCCCCATGGACTGACTCAGTTTGTTTCTGTCTCATTTTATTAACGTCCTCTCAGCTCCATATAGTGTCAGTATCAGTTACATTCCATTCAGTGAGCCAAAAAAAAAGCACCTACAGCATTTTGTGCACTCAACCTGCAGGCAATCTGCTAACACTCAAGTGCTCATTGATTGGAAAATAATGCAACAGTTGGCTAGCTGGAAACATTATACTATGCAATAAACAACACGCTTTTCTATTGTCTCCTCCCCTACCCATCACATATGAGCACCTCGGAGCCCTTCACGTTTTTAAGCAAGTAGAGAGGTAAAAGGAGGGTAACTAGGAAAAAATAAAAATTGTTGAAGATGAACAAACCTGGCTCAATGGGCTTTTAACTGGGCTTTCAACACGCTGGAAGTTCTGGTATTTCTAACTGCACTTAAAGGGAGCTTGCTGCTGAAGGGATTTTTCCTTTCTTCCCTTTCAGATCGACAATGTCCTAGAGTGGTTTGACGTAGTCCTTCGATGCTTTTTGTTGTGTGGCTAAGTAGGTGGGACACAATCTCCCTGAGAAGTGGTATAAGTATGATGAAGGGGTGTAAGTATGATGAAAAGAAAATTGTCTTTGTTTCATCATCATTTTCTTGAATTTATATTTTTTGTCTCAAAAGCAAAACCCATATGTTTGGGGGGCAGTGTTATCTAAAACTAATATTTCGGGCATTTTTTTTCTGTTTTCTACCTAAAAACTACTTTTTATTCAGAAAAGAGGAAAGAGTATTTTTCTTTCCTATACTTCCGTCCAAGGCATCCTCCATCTAAAAATGTTTGAATGTCAAAAAAAACCAAAACCAAAAACCCAAATCCAACCAGCTCTTCTTGCAGTTAGGAAAGATTTTTGGCTGCTAGAGGTCATGCTCATCATTGATCTGATGTGATGTTTATTTCATAGTTTCATAGTTTCTAGGGTCGGAAGGGA
>NW_017729024.1:170620331-170634532 GCF_001723915.1 Gavialis gangeticus | reverse complement strand
GGAGGAGGTCCGCCAGCCTATAAGAGAACACAGGCTTACCTTTAGGGGAAAGGTGGAGCCTGTCCCATCCTAGCATGTCTCTTGTCGTGATGTGGCGGTCATGATCAAGGAAGCCAAAGCCCGCCTCGAAACACCATTCCCGTAGTCGCCAGTTGGTCTCCGTGATGCGTGATTCGTGCCATCTGCCCCGTCCACTCACTGGAAGGATGGAAGAGAAGACCACCTGTGCGCCTGTCTCCCTCAGCACGCCCCCAAGTGTTATTGGCTTCAGCACTGGCATCATTTCATTTGTTGTTTTTGGGGGTTTTTTTTAACTCGTTAGGTTAATTTCTGGGAATTTCTATGGATTGCACTGTTGTCTCACAACGAGTTCTCTCTCCAGGAGCAGGATTGTGAACGCAGAGAAATAAGTTAAAGGCTCCAAGAGTCAGAGTCCTTGTGGAAGCTGCAGCAACCTGTCTCAAGAAGGTAGATGGGTGACGGATGGAGCACCAGCTGTACCCTATATCCAAAGTGCCACTCAGTACAGGAGAGATCAAAATAACCTCTTACTCACAGAAGCCAGCAGGAGTTTACTTGTGTACTGAAATCCCATTCCCTTCCCAGGTGTGTTTTGGAACATGCTGTTTTTGCTTCCCCTACTCAGGAGGAAGCACACCATTACAAACTGGCTATAAGTTTTGAATATTGCTGTTTTCTTCTGGTGCAGTAAAATTGTTTTCCTTTGCTCTTCTCTCCTTCTCTACGCTTGCCAGAAATGATGTGCAATCCTTGAAGTAACACAAAATTTCTCCCAATTCCAGTGACACCACAGTATGTTCTCTGAAAAAAAAAAAAACAGAGGTCTTCAGATCTACTGAAGTTTTCAAATAATTCTCAAAAATCCATTCCCTGGGAGTCTTAGAAAGCATAAGTTTGAAAGCAGGTAGTTTGATTAGCTTCTGATATGGATCCTTACCTCTCTGATAGAAGAAAATAATAGAAGAAAAAAAAACAAACAAACGTGGAATATCTTTTGGAAGTGAAGTCAACATGTAAATGCAGAATAGCCCTCTTATGCATGATATATCTAAACCACAGAACTTAAGGCGAGTGTATCTTTTGAGCAGGGATCCTGGTTTTCTCTGATTTAAAAAAAAATCCCCAATTTTTGGTTTTAAAAAAGTAACCCCAAATCCACACTTTTCTGTGACTGAAACACCACTAATACCTATATCTATCCACATTTTCCAATATTAAAATGAAACACCACTGATATATCTATATCTATGTGAAAGGGTGTAAGTATAGATAAAGATATAGATATATTAGTGGCATTTCATTTTAATAATGGAAAAATGTGGATTTGGGGTTCCTTTTTCTAAGTGAAAACTGAGGATTTTTTTTTAAATCCGAGAAAACCAGGATCTCTGCTTGTAAGACTCTAAACTGTTGCCACTGGTTGCCAACCTGGACTGCTTAGAAGGGTCTGTCTTGAATCAGATGCCTGACTCAGCCTGCAGCCTGTTGCTTTCCAGCTTGACTCAGTGGAGGCATACTTTGAAACACAACAATCTTGATATGATACAAGTGTAGAAACACCTGACACCCACAGAAAGTTGATAGATGAGGTTCCTGCAACCAAATTCAGGAAAACGAATGAATTGGAGGTACGGAGCCTCTGTACAAAGTTCTTTTGTGAAGCCAAAGTGCTGACGAGCATATATTTTAGTGAAAGTACTAACAAACTGCAAGGTAGAAATACATTTCAGTGAACTGGGATAAGTATCTTTGATACTCCAAAGTCTGAGACTCTCTGCATTAAGGAGAGGGCTATATCATCTGAAGGCTAAAATTCCAAGTGTAGGAACCAATGCGGCAGTGACTGTACACATATACCCGAGTGTCAGTCATTGGGTAATGACTCAGTCCTTGGTGCTCCCAAGTAGAGTAGTCTAAGCTGCCCCAAGTCCTAGCGTATCTAATGATGCTGGGCAAAGGGCAGTGTTACATATAATAATAAACTGGATGCAGCACCTGATATAGCATTGAAACTACTTCGCAACATTGCCAACCAGACCCATAGACAATGGCATTCCAATCATTATAGTGTGCTTCTATGGTCAAAGAAGGTGTCCACTGGTGCGAAACACTAATGGCGAGCAGCAAAGATTTGAAAATTATGAGGACAGCAGTCTGCATTGGGCTAGAAGTGATGATCTTGAGACCCATCTAGAAATTGAGGTTACTAATATTTCTGAGTAGAAGAGTTGCCCGTGCTACACTGACTCTAGCAAAACCAGAACAACAAAACAGAGGGAAGAAATAGGTGCCCGTTTTAAGAGTGATGATGATAAATTATTGGAACTTACCATCAAGGGAAGTGGTGGATTCTCCATTTCTTGGTGTCCTCAAATCGAGACCAGATGTGTTCCTAAAAGACAAGCTTTAGCTAAGCGTATAGTGTTGGGATGAATCAAGACTTATTTAAATTAAAATGCCCTATAATTTACAGGAGGACCAACTAAAAGATCTAGTTGTTCTGTCTTTAAATCCTATGGAAATATGGAACTAAGGTACCATCTAAGAGTGTGTTCTCACAAGACTGTATAACAGGGTTAATCAGCGCCTATCCATAGGAATAAATTTGGAGATGCCAAACAACAGAAGTGGAAGTTGGAGCTTTTTGACCTATGGAGATTTTCTTTGAAAACAGAAATGTTATAGTGTTATAATGTGATTTCTAAAGTACAAGAAAGTTGCCTTTGTCTGTGGATAAGTTGCAAGTGTGAGAAACAATCCATGATGGCCAAACTGAGAACAGTTATTCAATGGCAATATCAGCTAAGTGACCTATTCCACACGAGAGATCGATACAATTCATACCACAATTTTTGGATCAGGGAATAAACTTAGTTAATCAGAAAAAAAAGAAAAGAAAAAGCAATAGAAGGCAACTTGGCAGCTCTAATGGACTCATTTTTGTTTGCAAAATAACTTATAAACCATTCATGCATCCTACCAACACCACCTTCTCTTGATTTGTAATCTTTTATTTTTTATGGGTTCAGAACAGAATCAATGGTCTGGAAGAGCACAGTAGGGTTATGTTTCCCAGAAGAAATGGCACTAGAAAAATACGCTTTTGATACCACTGGATATCACTCAACAGGTTGTTCCCTTCCTTTTTAGTGAACTGAAAATGTAAGACACGAGGATCTCAAGTGTTCAAACCTGTACTGCTCTAATTTAATTAGCATCATTTCCCCAGTAAATAATGACTTCATTTTGATGAGCTGTGGGGAGTTGTTCTCATTACTTTATTTATTCTTTAAGTACTGACAAAATTCCCAGAACCATACAAGACATAAAAATGAGGAGGTGCCATGCAGTCTATCTAGTTTCACATTTTGTATGGAACAGAAGTAGCACCAGTGGCTTCATAGGGAAAACTCTGCAAGAGGCATCTGTTGATATGGTAACCCCTATATGGCAAAATGTTTATCCTAATTTTATGGTAGCTCCTATATGGCAATATTTTTATGCCAATTCAACAGGTGGAAAGGGAGACAGAACAAGGAACTTACCCAAAATCACACAGGATGGTTGTAGCATTGAAGGATTGACCTGTGTTGTCTCATGAACCTGATTTCCCCACTGTCCTTCTTCTCTCCTGTCATTACTAGAAACCTGCCTTTTGAATGATTAAACTCAGGATTAGCATTGATGTTTACAGGGTCCCAGCTAGCCGAGACGCTGCATCTGTCTTTTTGACTTATTATTAGGGCTGCAGTTCTGCAAAGCTCTCTTCAAGAATAGTAGTAATGTTTGTGAACCCATGCAAATAGGAGATGCATAAATACCATAGATGGGCAAGAGTTTTAGTGGGTAATATCTTTTACTTGACCTACTCCTACTGCATAGTGGGGAGAGATTTAGACAAGCTTTCAAGCACAAGGTACCCACTGTCCCTCACAAAACTCCCTGCCTCCTGCACATTTCCATTATGGCTACAACATCACTCGAGCACTACCACAGAACTGGTAGCCTTCAAAATCTATGAAAGGTTTTCCTTGTGTTTTGACATTTTTTCTTCTTTTCCTTACATTGATGGATTAGTTTCAATTTCCCAATTAAGCTATTTATTGTAGGCCTTTGGAGTGCCGAGATCTCATAGGGCTTCTCATCTTTTATTCCTCACATCAAAACCATGGCCAAAAAACTTTACCTTAGTAGATGAGGACTGCTAAATGAGCCACCAGAAGTAGATGTAGAGATGTAGATGTAGTTCTGTAGATCAGGGGCACTTCTACACATTCATTAATGTACCTTAGATACTGATGAAGCTTGTTTCTGCCCAAAAGCTTGCAAAAAAAATTTTCCCCAACTATTTAGTTGGTCTAATAAAATATATCACATCTACCCAAAGAACTTTGCCTGCTTTAGATACTGCACATTTGTTTAGCACTTGCTTAATAAAGTACTAACGAAATGCACAGTAACTAGAGTTACTGTGCAGTAGTGCTGCATATGGTTATTTTATGATGCTTATAGGCATTAGCCTAATAACACCGCACAGTAAGCTATTAGCAAGGTTTTTAATCACCACGCTACTGTGCATTATTATTAGGCTAATGCACAGTAAGTGTCTTGTGTAGACATGCCCCAGATGTAGTTCTGAAGTATGTGTTCTTGTCCTGAGGATTTTTTGCTATATGCCATCATATCCTAAAACTTAAGCTAAGCAGAGCATAAGATACAAGAATAATTGATTTGAAAAAGAGTTAATTTATATTTTGAAAAATAAACAAAAACATTCATGCTGTGCTCTGAGCGTAGATTTCTTCAAAACTCCTTAGGACCACTAGCAATCGGACTTGCAGTTCTCAGCCTGATATGATCTATGAAAGACATAGATAAATTTGTAGTCATAGCTAAAGAGATGGGGGTACCATGGCAGTGTGAAATGGTTTTGAGATTGAAGGGACATTCTGTTTAATGGGTTTAAAAACCTGTTGCCAAAGGGAAGAGATTCTGCCTACAGGACAACAATAACCTCTGAGTTATGTCTCTCTTGGGTATCTGTTCTCTCTTTGTCCTTTCATCTGTGAAATATCCTCCTTCACTAAGTTTATTGTAAAATTCTATGTGAACTGAACTCCTACAAGGTAATAATGATTAGCTATCTATGGTGACTGCTGTACCAAAGACTTACAAGTATTTTAAAAGGTACTTATTGCCATCAGATAGCAGTCATCTCTGGGATAAACACTGCAGAATGAGCATGAGACTTCCACCAATCTTGTACCATGCTACTGATGCTGTCACTACCATGCTGTGCAGCTCAGGACTTTATTAGCACCCTGCAAAAATGACCCCCATGTCAAGGTTGGCTGATGAGCATCACCACACATGAGGAATTGCATTGTCATTGGATACAGGTGCAGGGAAGTGTCTTTGACAGTGAACAGCCAGGCCAACTATTTTGGGTACATGAAAACATGCAACTATGAGAATTTAGGTAGGCAAAATGTCACTACCATTGCCAGTGGAGGTGAGAAGCCTCACCCTATAATATCTGTCAAGGTATTTAATAAACCTATTGAAAGAGGATATCAGGTCTCATCTGAACATTGACCAATAAGCCAATGCTATTTTTCACCATGCTGTGGCATTAATCTAGTACTGACTCAGATGGAAGAGCAGCATATCATCACTTGCTTGTCCTTGGAAACCTCCAGCTGGACCACAGACCTTTTACGGTTTGATAATGGTGGTTGGTAATCCTTCAATGATTGTATTTCCATCAAAGAATTTGATTGTCTAAACTGAAACTTTTCAAGAGAAGAGGCTCATTCCAGCACATTTCCATGTAAAGAAATAAGAAAAGTGTTAACATTTCCTAAATAAAAATGTCTTTATGTGAATGGTTTGAAACATTTTAGTTAAGTTTAGATAAAAATAGCCAAATAGCCATTCACTCACTCAGCTAAACAAATGGATTTGGAATTGCTGACTGTCCTAATTTGACATTATTAGGCTTAGAGAAAACATTTCTGTTTTTTTGTTTGTTTGTTTGTTTCTTTTTTTGACATTTGGTTCTAATTCAGGGCAGGGGAAATAAGTCAAATATTGAAAATACTTGGGTAGAAATCCCAGGATGGGGATAAAAAAAAACATAGGCATGGACAACTGACCACTTATGTTTCTGCCTTCCCTGGGACTACAAATACTGCACATCCAGGCAGAAGGTAGAGCAGGGTGGCACCTTAGAGACTAATCAGAAAGAAGAACCGGTCTGTGCTGAAAGGCTGAAGCAATAGTACCTTTCTGACATCCAGACCAAAACTGGATGGCTCCCATTGAAGAAGGATTTTGCCCCAGCACATATCATGTTAGAGCTTGGAGCTGATGGAGGATTTGGGGGGAAGAAGAAGGGGGTAAAGAGAGCATTGACCCCAGAGGACTGAAGTAGGGAGTGGCTTAGGGAATTTGAGGATGATGGTCGAGTAAGGCTTGCCAAGCTAACCTCTGCACCTCCTCAGGTCCTGGATGGTTCTTCTTCGAGCAAGATAGGCCTAAGTCCCCCCTATCTCACTGTCCTTTGTGAGAAGGGGCTCAGGCCACAATCCCAGGGTGAACAGTGATGGCTGCAGAGGCACTGTGGTAAAACTAGAGTATTTGTGGCCACACAGGGACACGAGGTGAGGACTCCAGAAAAAAGACTGCAGGCATAACTGCTTACCCCATGACTGCGAACACAACGCCAAGGTCTAGTATGGGTAGAGAACTTCTAGTGGTCTGTTACAAGTGGAGAAACCATCTTCCTCCCAAATTTACTGTTTAGCTTTAGAGATCTGAAGGGAAAGTATCATAACAATAAAATCTATTAAATCATACACTGGTCTCCAAAGGAAAGCATTAGAGGATCTAATTAGAGGATCAAGTTTAAAGTCCTTCACTTAGGACAGAACAAACCCATGCACCAGTACAAGCTGGGGGCTGATTGGCTGGGAAGCAGCTCTGCAGAAAAGGACCTGGGGTGACAGTGGACAGTAAGCTGAATAGCAGCACACCCTTGTTGCCAAGAAGGCTAACGGCATCCTCAGCTGCATTGGTAGGAGTGTTGCCAGCAGGTCAAGGGAAGTGATCCTTCCCCTCTATTCAGCAGTGGGTGGGACCACATCTGGCGTCCTGTGTCCAGTTTTGGGCCCCCCACTACAGGTAGGATGTGGACAAATAGGAGAGAGTCCAGTAGAAGGCAACAAAAAATGGTGTAGGGCTGGAAGACATAACGTGTGAGGAGAGGCTGAGGGAACTGGGCTTATTTAGTTTCGAGAAGAGAAGACTGAGAGGTGATTTAATAGCAGCCTTCAACTACCTGAAGGGGGATTTGAAAAAGGATGGAGCTGGACTGTTCATGGGGGTAGCTGATAAGAGAACAAGGAGCAATGGTTTCAGCAAAGGAAGTTTAGGTTAGCTATTAGAGAAAAAAAATTCTACTAGAAGGGTAGTAAAGCCCTGGAACAAGTTACCCAGAGAGGTGGTGAAGTCTCTATCCTTGGAGGTTTTTTTTAAATCTGGGTAGACAAAACCTTGGCTGGGGTGATGTAATTGGGACTGCCCCTGGTTTAAGCAGGGGGTTGGACTAGATGTGGCCCCCTAAGGTCCCTTCCAACCCTCATTTTCTATGATTCTGTGATCTGTAAACAGATTGATATTCCTACTAGAATAGCCCTTGTAGAAACTTCTAGTTGAACAGACTCCAACAGTGGGAAGTTTTTATATCCCTAATTTTAATTGTTCAAATCTTGAGATTGTATTAGTCTTTCACTGTACATATTTAGTGCAACCGAGAAATCTTTCATTGGTATTAATGCATCATTCACTTAAACTGGTCAGGTCAATCCTAAACAATTACTATTTGGTGATAAAAAAGCAATAACCTAGCCAAGCTGAAGACACAAGGACAGCTTGATATTGGCCAGATATCAATATTTTACAAGTTATGTCAGAATGAAAATGCATTTCCTTTTATAATTTGTCCAAATGTGTCTTAATTGCATATCCTTTTTCAAAAAACAATCCCCAGCAGTAACAAGAGAAACGCTTGTTAGCCATCCAAAGCGCTCAGCTTCATCCTGTACCAACTTAAGATCATTAATTGTGCTAATCATAAAATGAAGGCAAAAAATTTACTGAACTTTATGAGCAGTTAATCCAGAGTTAGAATCCAGGCTGTCATTTTTAAATAGAAGGAAAAAAATGGATAGTATTCTTAATTCCTCATATCACCCAGGGAGAATAGACTGATTGACCAAACTGGCTAGCATCCAATAGCACACAAGCATCACTCTCGGCAGTTGGAGTCGGTCACCCTGTATATGTGACACATCTTTCTGATGGATTGTAGAAAAATACCAATGTGATGTTAGAAGTGACTTGTTTCATCTCTGCAGAGGTCAAGGTTGGCACAGGCTCTGTATGGCTCAGGACCTGGCCTTCAGCCCAATGAATTTAATGGTCTCCTTTTCCTTGACTTTGGTAGTTTTGAATCGGGCCTTTTGGATCAGGCCCCTCAATAAAATCTCATGGTCTGAGTTTAATCAGGGAAGGAAGAAAAAGGGCACATTGAAAATGAAGCAGTACATAAAAAAAAAAAAATGGGAGAGCACTTATACATTCCAGCTCAGCACCCAAGGCTTCCCCTTTGCTGAATGGACCCCCTTATAGCAGATGCCTTAGGTTTGGGTTCTTGATGAAAAGTAACCACCATGGTACGGTGCCAATTTGAATTTTTTTCTTAACAACTTCCTCTAATCCAATGTCACTTTTTTTCTTCCATCCCCAACTGGTTGGAAAAAAAAAAGTGACCAAAAGCAAGTAGAGAAACGAGAAAGAAAGTTGCAATAATGCAATGGATCATCTTCCATCAAGTCTCAAAACCCTCATATACTCCTCCTAGCCTTGCTCAAGGTTGAATTTCCTTTTAATTGTTCATTTCAAAGCAGCAGGAAACAAAATGATCATCCACAGCAGGTACTTAGAGAAGAGTGAGAGGCTGAATGTGGACTATTCTATTAAAACTTCCTGGAGCTTAAGTGCTCATTGCTTGAGAAGCTAGGATACCATATTTGTGTGCGGGGAAGAGTTTATCCTCTTTATAATGAGCAGAACCCTACAAAGGAGACATCCTTAAACAGTTGAGTGAATTGAGGGATCAAATAGACAATTAGTTGGCTTCATTCTCCTACAAGGTATTTAAGCAGCTGATAAATAGGGAAAGCAACAACAAAAAAAAGTTGCTCAAAGCTAGGTACTCAAGAGGAAAAAAGGCAATTTAAATGGGAGCGACTTTCAGGTTACACCAAGTTAGCAGTGTTACCCTGAGAGAGTCACAAAAGGAAAAGGAGGGGGGGAACAAAGCCAAACTCCTGTTTTGTGTAAAAAAAATGCTTTCTGGGATGTTCCTGCTTTGAGCAGAGGGCTAGATTAGATGACCTTGTAAGGTCCCTTCTAGCCCTACTTTTCTGTTAAAGCTAAATGGCTTCTGCTTTATGGTGTGGTGCAAGCACTGAAGGACACAGGCATAATGGTTTGTCTACCTTGATGTGTTAGAGAGGTGGTTGTAAGGGTTTAGAGGGGTTAATATGGGGTTAACATAGTATCATAGTACTTAGGGCCGGAAGGGACCTAAACAGATCATCAGGTCTGACCCCCTGCCCTGGGCAGGAACGAGTGCAGGGTCATAACACCCCAACCAAATATCTGTCCATCCTCCTCTTGAAGCCCCCCCAAGGCAGGAGAGAGCACCACCTCACTTGGGAGCCCATTCCAAAGCCTGGCAGCCCTAACTCTAAGTAATGTCTCCTGATGTCCAGTCTGAACCTGCTCTCTAACAATTTGTGGCCTTTATTCCTAGTAAGCCCAGGTGGTGCCTGGGGGAACAGAGCCTCACCCACTTCCCGCTGCTCCCCCCTGGTGAGTTGGTAAATGACCACCAGATCCCCTCTCAGCCTTCTCTTGTGAAGGCTAAATAGGTTTGGGCTCTTTAGCCCCTCCTTGTAGGGCCTGCCCTGCTACCCCTTAAACATGCGAGTGGCCCTCCTCTGGATGCTCTCAATGTTAGCCACATCCTTCTTGAAGTGCAGCTCCCAGAACTAGATGCAGTACTCCAACTGTGGCCTGACCAATGCTACATAAAGTGGAAGGATCACTTCCCTGGGCTTGCTTGTGATGTATCTGTGGATACACGACAAAGTGCGGTTAACCTTACTGACCACTTCCTTGCATTGGCAGCTCACGTTCATGCTGGAGTCAACAGTGACTCCAAGATCTCTTTCTGCCACCATATTGACAAGAAGGATGTTCCCCAGCCTATAGGTGTGTTGCTGATTCTTTCTCCCCAGGTGCAGCACCTTGCACTTGTCTGAATGGAAATCCATCCTATTCTCATCCGCCCACCCCTGTAACCTATGTAGATCTAGCTGGATTCTGTCCCTCCCCTCCAGCGTGCCCACCTCGCCCCACAACTTGGTGTCATCAGCAAATTTGGACAGCATGCTTTCCACACCCACATCCAGATCGCTGATAAAGATGTTGAACAGTACAGGCCCCAGGACCAAGCCCTGGGGGACCCCACTGCCCACATCCCTCCAGGTTGAAAACGACCCATTCACCACAACTCTGAGTGTGACCATCTAGCCAATTTGCCACCCATCTCTCTGTGTAGGCATCAATGCCACAGTCACTTTTTTTTTGAGTGAATGTGGTGGGAAACCATGTCAAAGGCCTTCCTAAAGTCCAGGAAAATGACATCCACCTTGATGCCCTTGTCCAGGGACTTTGTGACCTGATCATAAAAGGAAACCAAGTTAGTCATGCAGGATCTGCCCTCAATGAACCCATGCTGGTTGCCCCTGAGCATTACCTCCCCTGCTGGGCCCTTGCAGATGTGCTCATTGATCGTTTTCTCCAAGGTCGTCCCAAGGATCAAGGTAAGGCTGACTGGCCTATAGTTGCCGGGGTTTTCCTTTGTCCCCTTCTTCTAAACAGGGGCCACATTGGCCCTTTTCCAATCCTCTGGTACCTGGCCAGAACCCCACAAGTGCTTATAGAGCCATGCTACAGGCCCTGCTATGACCCTCTCCAATTCCCTCAGCACCTTCAGGTGAAGAGCATCCAGACCTGCTGATTTAAACACATCCAGCCCCTCCAAAAGTTCCCTAACTAGGTTCTCCCTGACCCTAGGCATGGGGGTGCCTCCCCTGGGTCCTTCCGTAATCCTAACGGGGAAAATGTCCCAGTCCCTGAATATATCAAAAGACCTGGTCCTCATTTTTTGGCTCTGTGTACAGTATTGGACAACTCATTTAATTGGTTTGCACTTCCATTTCTCCATCTGTATAATGGGCATAATGTTTTACCCACCTCATACATGTTGTTCTCTCCTCATCTGGAGAGAAATTGGAGCAACTCTGAGTAAGGGACAGGCATTGGCCCATTTTGTGTCTAAGATGTCCCTATCTTAAACCTTCTTCCTGGCTAGCATGGCCAGACTCAGGGGCATGTTTCACCAATGGAAGTGAATAGCAATCCCATTCTTTCAAGAGGGTACCCTCTTGAGGCACGTCCTGTTCCTCCCAGAGGCACAAAGTGCTCCATTATTTTCAGTGGGGTTTCTTAGTATAATCTAAGCCACCTCTATCATGATAGTGTTATCTTAATGACTGAGAGGGGGAATGACCTACTGAGATCTAGAAGCTAAACATGGAGCCAACTCCTTGACAGATATCACCAGGGATCCTCCTCCTGTCTAGTAATTAGAGTCCTTGTCCACAACAACTGCTAAGGGAGATTGCATCTACTTCCTTGACCTCCCAGACGAACCACCTGGGGATGGTCTAGGTTATCCATCCCTCCTGTTGAAGGTGGCTCACAAGACAGCCATGAGGGAAATATTTATGGGGACAGAAGGAAAGCAAGCCCAAGGAGCTTGATGCAGTGGCCCAATGAGGTGAGCACTTCCTGAGCAGGGAGGAAGTTCTAGGTTTTGGCTCCCATGCCCAATGATCATTATGTATCTTATCAATGGCTAGTAAATGCACAATATACTTAAAGCTGGGTAATAAGTCATAACAGGTCCTGCTTAGCTCCATAGATATATGGTAGGAGGAGGGGAGCCCAATTCCACCTTTGTTCAACAATGCTCTTACTTTCAACACTATATAGGACCTGCTGGAAGTTTTGTGCCCAGATCCAAGGTCCAGGGCTCCCATGCAGGCCTCTCACTCCCTCTTATCCCTTTGAATAGGAATATTTTCTAAGCCCCAGTCTAGCCTTTCAGGCAGGACACTTGCCTCCGGTCACTCTGCAGCACTATAAATTGAAGAAAGTACAACTGCAGTGCCCTGAAGATGAAGAAAACTTTTGTGGAGAAGATTATGCACTCCTGACAGTGCCAATGTGATAAGTATATCAAGATTTAATGTCCCTTTATTGGTTTCTCAGTACAGGGGAACCCTGTGGCTGCCAAACCTGAGTCATTACTCTCATTTTTCATGATATAATCAGTATAAAAATGGTGACTACCTGGATGTTTTCCTGGACATGAGGTGTTCTAACTAAGTATAGCTAGATTGCTGTTATTGCATCATCGACTGATTATCATTCTGATTAATGTCCCTTCTTTATTTTTGTTCCCTGCACTGATACAATGCATATGTCACTGAGTAATTATGCCCAGCGCTGCTTCTGAATTATGCCCTTGACAAGCATGTGTCTCTGTCATTGCTATTCCAGCTTTGCTCAGGCCCTCAAACCCTTTTCCTCATGGTCAAATAAATTATCACTGGCCTAATAATGTTTAGCTGAGACGAAGGACAAACTTGGGGATGTATCTCTGCAGTCCTATATCCTCACCCACCACACACTTTTATTTTCCTGAAGCATTAAATTCTTAGCTTCAAGAATTCACCTAAGCTCTGTACCTAGGGGCATATATATCTGTTACAGATTAGCTAGGGAAATGGGATTTGGGTAAGTCCTGCCTAGGCTTCTTTCAACAACCATTTCACAGTTAGGGTGGAGGACACTGTTGTAGAAAGTTTCCAGACGCTTGGGATACAGCTTATCTGCTTAGCTGCACTCACAAACTGGCCACTATTTTGAATGGCCGAGGCCAGCTCTTCTCATGGGATACTTGCCATTTTGGGTGGTACCAAATGATCTACTTGTAGGTTTGCTTCTACAGAAAGTGGAGCTTTGGTTTGAATATGAAACCACTCCCCTTTGTGCAAATCCCTGAAACTCCAGCATCTAGGGGGGAAAAAATCCTTAATTATTAATTATAAGTCATAACTTGGATAGGAAAAATGAAAGCCATTCTAACAATGAGTAGCACTAATGATATGCTGCTGTTTAAGACAAGGGGTAGCACAGAGATATTGGCCCTCAGCCCCCATGTGTGTATTCATTCAGCCTAGCTCCATTAGCATTTGTGCATTTGCCCCAGCTGACACTAGCTGAGCTGTTTATCCACCGTGCTCCAGAAAAGTAGCAGAGTGATTTAAGAGAAAGAAAAGAAAAGGAAAAAAAAAACAAAACCAAACCCCTGCTCCTGTCATAGTATATCAAGCTGATATAAACATCAAGAAAACTTGACATGTTGGCTCCAATAGGCTGTAAAGTTGTCTGTAAAGTTTGTCCTCCCGCATGTAGTCCAGCAAAGGGCAAGCTTCTGCTACCTTCACTCCATGTTAATAGCACCTATCTTTAGGAGTGGTCTATTGAAGTCAGTGGGATGACATATCTAGTGAGGTTATTTATTCAACCCAAGTACATAGAATAAAAGCAGGGCCCAAGCTATTTAAAATGGCTATGAATTAGACCACCCGGGGGGAATATATTCAACTGAGCTCTGAAAAGTAAAAAAAGATGGAAGGAAGAAAAAGATATTAAAGGTGTAGACCATGAGAAAGTTGTTGGAAGGAGGAAGACAGGTGAAAAAAGGCAGAAAAAGAAAGATTGTGTGGGTAAGTTCACCTGAGCGAGCATTGATCCGGAAGTGAGAAGAACCTTCGAGCGAGTAAATAATTGACTCCTGACCGTATTCTCTGGATCGGTCCAAATCAGTGGCATTTAAGAATAGCACTGTGGCTCCTTGGAAGAGAACAGAAATGGAGAATGAAAGATGCAAGTTCATTAGCACACTGACCTGGTGA
>NW_017729024.1:170610985-170615331 GCF_001723915.1 Gavialis gangeticus | reverse complement strand
TGAAAAGTAAAAAGAAAGCACTTGATAAGCAGTGCAATTGTGAGCTTCACTAGTTAAACATCAAGTTCTGGTGTACGGGCCACACTCGGAGCTTTACCTTAAAGGATCTTGTTCCATTGTAAAGGAAGAAAGAGTATCATAGTAAGCAACCTTAAAGAACACCTGTCATTGCTTGAAAGTTATTCATTGTCATTGGGAAGGGATAGGGTAACAGCCTGGAAACAGTTCTCTAGTCCCAACAGGGCATTCCTCCATTCTCCTTTCTCTTGCCCTCACTCATCTGCAACAACCTCTTAATTTAGGAATTGCATTGTAGCCCTAGCATCATCCCAGCTCCTACCAAGCTGTGTACTCCTGCAAATGTTCCTTTCTTTGGGAGGAAAGCTGCAGTCTCCCAGAGGTGCCTTCCTGTATCACCATGCAATCATTTTAATATTTTAATAAAAAGCAGCCTTTTACAAGCTCTGGCAAGTGCCCCCATAAATAGAGCCATGTTACACCTATCGCTGATGCAAACGGTGCCCGAAGCTACCTTAAAGGGGAATTACAAGTAGCATGAAATCGTTGAGCATTTTTTGTTGCCGGTAATGTAAAGGGAGTTCATTATGAAATGGAGATCGCACAAGCTGTGTTTGCTGCGGTGAAGTATTAATTAAGTACTGATATTTCTTCCTATTACAGAGCTCAGGTTTTCAGCTCTTCTCTCTGAAGGCAGGAAGACATGGCTAGAGAATGTACCTCTGACATACTGTGAAACTCCAAAACAGGGGGAAATGGATTTGGTTGCAATAGAGGATAAATTGATCAAAATGCCAAGTTCTCCTCCAGTTTTAACTGGGATGGTGGGGGGGGAAGTTATCCATACATTGAACTATTATATATTTATTTAAATGAGAGGGGATAAGTAGGTTACCTCTGTACTCAAGAGATCAGAGACTGGCTGAAGCTAAGGGCACCCTCCCCGCTCTGAGACCAGGATAGTCCACCTAGATAGCACAGCATAAAAACAATGCAAGGCTCGGATGCCAGCACAGATGCATTTTATGGAATATTTCCAAAAGGAATATTTCTGCTCTTATTGTTATGGGCCTATATTTTCAAACCCAGGTGACAAGTGTTCGTCTACCATCTCCCCATTTAGCAGCCAAGTATTAGAGAACCAGCTTAAAAAAAGGCTGTCCTTGAAACATGGCAGCACGTTGTCTGGGCACAGACGTGCGTATTGCTAATGCTCTTTTTTTTTTTTCTTTTTTTTTTAGAAGTTGTCATAAATCGCCACACATAAATAAGTGATGAAAACACCTCTTATTAATGGGACTTGAAATCAATCAGTGGCCTGGTTCTCAAAAGGTTCTGAGCACGTTACTCTGGGGCTTGTGGGTGCTCATCACTTCTGACAATCAAGCCCTGGTTCTTATGAATCAAGGGCAGCGGTAATGGAAATGACCCATGAGGTCATCTAGCCAATCCTTCTGACAAGTATGTGATTTCCCCCCATATCCCCTCTCCATTTAGATTAGCCTCAAATGCAACGGATGGGCTTGTAAGTCCCGAAATGGCCTTACCACTAGAAGGCTCTTTCACAGCTCTCTTTATCAGCCTGCCTCAGCTGCAGAGAAATCCGAGGAAGTCATATAACCAAAGTGCAGCTCAAACAATTCAGCCCCATGCCTTCAGGTGGGCGGGCTCTGTTCTGTACCAGGACACTTCTTTGTCTTAAATAATTGCTGAAGAGATACATTTCAAACGTGTGCCCTAAGAAATATCTCAACCAAGACCAAATACACTTCTGGAAACTTTACATTTTCATCACATACCATCTAAGCTAACACACTGCACTGTTTACAGTCTTCCACTACAATATATTTTGAAACGATTACCTTGCTCTGAGTCATTTGTGTCATAATGCTCTCCATAGGTGCCCATAAAATGAAAATGTAAGCCTCTTTTATTGGTAGCACTACATCTTAATTGAAAATATTAAAGGCTATTGCTCTCCTACTGCTTTTTTTCTCCCCTCTCTGTTTAATTGGCTAATCATATGATTTTTTTTTTTTAATGGAATAATCGTGAAAGAAAATATGAAACTAATTTAAATTCAAACTGGATTTGGGGATATTTAAGTGATTATCCCACAGTAGCAGAGGGTGCATAAGGCAATAAACATCTGCTACATTCATGACCACTGGCCTCACTGTTTATGAGCTTGGGAGATATTTATTTTCAAGAGACACGCTTCTCTTTGGGTTATATTATATTCTCCTTTCCCCCCTTGTTTTATAGCTATGTCCCCCCTCTTGTAAAATTTTTAATTTATCAGCAGTTTTTTGTCCCTTTCTCCCTCCCTGCCCCCATCTCCCTTCCCGCCGGTAACAGAGTGCAATTCGCACAAATGAGAAACAGTTTCCAAGAAATCTTCCTGCCAATGGGGATGGAGGTTTCAGCTGTTTCCTACTTATCAACTCTATGGAGTACTGCAAGTTTATGGGCTGAAAAGGCTAATAGGGATTCTGCAATGTAAGTGGTTAAGGGTCCAGCTGCCATACAATGGTATTTATTGCATGTAATTGCTGAGTTAAGCTGTAACCTTTTCTTTCTTCCCTTCAGTGAGGACTGGGGGCTAAGTAGGAAAACTAGTTATGTCCAAAACTTACAGGCTGGCTTTCTTCCAGAAAGGGGGTAGGGGAGGGGGAAGCTGAAGTCTGAGGAATTTGGGGAGGAATTTAGCTAGAGAGAGACAGTATCAATCACTTGTATACGTGAGAGGATATGGCATTCGGAAGCACAGAAATTTTGCCTTAGGGGCCTCTCTGACAGTTCTAAAATTAACTCTGAACTTAACAAGCTATCATCAATGGCCATGTCCACATGAGCACGGCTGTGTGGTATATGGTGCTGCGAACATACCTGTGGTGCCACATACCACACATTTAGTAGGGCTGTGCAAAACAGCACCGTTTTGTTTCGACTTCTGTTTTGCTGTTTCAAGGGGACAGTGTTTCATTTTGAATTTTGTTTAGTTTCAAAAGCACTGTTCCATTTTGTTTTGTCGAAACTGTTTCACAGTTTCAACACTGTTTCGATGTTTCACCTATAGGCTATAATGGGGAAGCACAAAACTGCCTATAACGTTGTCATTTCTTGCCTGATTCAGATGCAACGTGCAGGGATGGTAGCCCCTCCTAAGGGCATGAAGCCTGGCAGGTTTCAAGGAGATAGGTGCAGAGGTCTCTGGGAAACTGCACCTCAAACTGTTCAATTCAAAACTCATGACACTTGCCGGCAGTGGCAGCCTCTTGTCATCCGGCACACGGATCCAGGGGCCCACCCCCTAGGAGGGCTGTAGGGCTGTGCCAGACTCCTCCTGGAGGTGTGCAACCCCAGATCTGTGTGCCAGATGCCCAGTAATTGTCCTAGGCAGCAGCAGCAACCCCCTGTCTTCTGGCGCATGGACCAGGGGCCTGCATCCCTGGGGAGAAGTCCGACATAGCCCCACAGCCATTCTGGGGGTGCAGGTGGGCCCCCAATCTGTGCATTGGATGACAGGGAAACTTTCCTGCACTGGGTGCAGCCTGTGCCAGGAAGACTGCTGCTGCTGCTGGCCCCAGCAGGCAGCAACAATATGATTTCTCCTGTGCAGAGATCTGTGGGGAGCCACAGTGGCTGTTTATTAGCTCACATATCGTGCAACACAAACATAGCTGCGTTGCATCGTGTTCTGCAAAGAGAAAGATCACATGGCATTTCCCAGTAGGGTGCTACCTTCAATCATAAGGAAGTACTTAGAGTGGCTGAATGTCTTCAAGTCATCAGGACCAGGTAGACTACACCCAAGAGTGCTGAGGGAATGGGCTGGAGTCATTGCAGAACACTTGGCGAAGGTATTTGAAGACTCACGGTGCTCAGGAGAGGTCCTGGAAGACTGGAAAAGGGCGAAGGTACCACCATCTCTCAAAAGATGGATGGATAGTGAATTCAAAGAAATCAAAATTGGAACCAACCTCTGAAATTGAATTCTTAGGGACATTGTTTGAAGGGGAAAGACGGTATGGAATATCTCATGGAGAAATGGATATTACCACCTGGGTGAAGAATAAAATCCCCACAACCAAAACCGAGTTCCAATCTATTTTGGGAAGATTAAACTGGCTGAGACATTATATCTTACCTGAACATTTGTCAGTACTATCGAGGGTCCAAGAGCAAATCAGGGAGAAATGAAGAAGAAGAACACCATGGATGAAAAAGGATACAGAAGCTTTGGAGAGGCTGTTTAACGCCATTAGAAACACGTCGTTGAATGCTATAAATTTCTCAACTCCATTGACAGTAACAGTGGGATTCTC
>NW_017729024.1:170602156-170610591 GCF_001723915.1 Gavialis gangeticus | reverse complement strand
ATGGCCGCTCAGCCGATTTTTTGTTCAGAGCTTGGGTAGCAGTCTTGAGCTGCTTCCCCTGGTCTAAAAACTCCCCCAATAACATAAGATACTCCCAAAATAATACATTTATTATGCGGCCCTTTTTCCATTTCTTCAGGCCGATCCACTTGACCTTTTTTCCGTCCCTCTCCAGGGCCTCTTGGAGCTGCGTGAGAAGCTCATGGCCCCGCGATCCGGACGTAATAGTCAGGCACATGAACCAGTCTGGAGGGGTCTCTTTTCCTCCTTCACTCACACACCGGACACATCGACCAAACTCCTGGGCCGGGCTTAAGTTTGCCGTGGCCGGAGGTTTTGCACTGGCCTGAGAAGCAGTCCCGCTCTCTTTCTCGGGGCGATAGACGGCCTGAGGGTTCTGCATAAGGCAGCGATATGCCCTGGAGTTGAGCCGAATGGCCCATTCTCCCTCACTGGTCCCGGTGAGGGACAGGTACCCACTGATCATCGGTTCGACCGAGTCTGCGCTCCGATGGTATATGTTGTGGGCCTTTAGATCATCCGGACCATTAATTTGGCGGATGCCGCTGAGCCATGGGCTTCCCTTAATCACTGCAGACTCTTCGCCTCCCATGGATCCTGTTCGTGATGCCATGTGGTTAAAGAAAAATCGGGCACGGCAGGCCGAGGGTGTACAAACAAGTGGGATTAGCAGCGGTTGAGTCTGAGTGGCACACAAGCTTGTGGTTCCAACCAAAGTGGTTTATTTAACTTACGCTTTGATGGCGTAGGCGTAGACAATTTCTTCAGTTACAGTATAACACAGAACAACAAAGGGATCCGTTGGCCCACGGGGTTCTTAGGTGAGCCCTTGCTTTCTAACTCTGGAGGGCTAGGGGCAGCTGCTCAACCTAATACTCCCAGGGCTGGTCAACGGCTCATAATTGGGACAGACAAACAACGGAACTGTAACGAAATGAAAGTCCAACATGGACGAAAGCGGGTTGTGAATGATGCCAAAGTCGATTGAAAACAGTGCCGAGGTCGATGCTGGAACGATGGGATGGATGGATGGTCGAGGATGAAGGCCGAGGTCGGAAGTCGTGGAATCAAGGTAAGTTTAGTTTGAAAGTCCGTTAATCAGTTTCAAAGTCGTAGTCGTAGCTGGTGCCAGTCAAATCGAAAGCCAAAAAATCAATAAGGTAAGTGCAGAACGAATCGGAAAATTGCAATAGAAGGAGACCGATAGGCCGCAAAGCCTAACTGAGGGACAGTCCCTGGAAACCAGCCTCTGTCCTCAGTTCAGCAGGTCTCCCCCTGAGGAAGGGGCTCACCAACCTTTTATAAGAATTTAGTGGCCAATGAGAACGCTCCCTTCACAGAATTTTCTGGTCTGATTATGTCAGGCGGTCGGAGAACTGAGCATGCGTCTGACTGAGCTTTGCATCTAACTGAGCGTGCGCATAGTGGAAAGTAGGTCAAGCTAGATTGACAGGCCTTCGGGTCAGCCAGGGGGCACATGCTGGGTGAGCCTTGGAATTTTCCTCTCAAAGACTAAAGTACGCATGCTAGCTTTGACTCTTCTGTGTTGTCAGCACCCATAACTTAAGGTTTTTCCATGACAGATACTTGATATTGCACATGCATGTATCATAAGCTACTAGGTCTCTGCCCCAAGGAATTTATAAACTGAATTAATAAAGCAGATAAAAGAAACATTGTTATTCTAATTTTTACTGGAAACAGGCACAAAATGATTAAGGCCTACAGGGATTTAAGTGTCTTTAGGATCCTGGCCTAAATGATTGATATAAGTGGGTGAATCTCAGCTAGGGTGCCATGGGACCCTGGGTTACCTTGAGATCCATTCAAGGGTGCCATGGACTGCCACACAATATTAGTACTCTTAGGTGTACACAAGACAAAGAGAATTTCCACATAGGAATCCACAGTGTTAAAAACATTCTGATTTTTCATGGTCTTTCCAGCTAAGTACAGACAGTCAAAAGACCCTGAGGCAGAATTAATTCAATCTACCTGGATGGCAGGGTGGGGCTGGTGAGGGGGCGAGCCTGGGGCATTCACTGGCTGGGGCATTGGCAGCCTGGGAGAGCTGCAATGCCAGGGAAAAAGCCCATGTCTTGGGGGCTTTCACCTCCCACCCATTGTGCAGATCCCAGCTGAGGGGCCACGGCCAGAATGGGGGTCCATTGCTCTTCCACTGCCCACCCCCTCACAGATGAGAGGCAGGGGGGCGGATGAAGGAGTGGGGCTGTGTTAGCAGAGCTGTGCCACAGGGAGGAGAAAATCCCTGCCTTGGGGGGCTTCTTGCCTCTCATGACCACCTGCTGTGCAGACCCCAGCTAGGGAGACCCAGGGCCAGGGCAGGTCCATTCCCCCTCACCTGCCCCTGTGCCATTGCAGGCAGGGCTGGGGAGGCTGCCTCAGCTCTGTGACAGCTGGAAGCAAGGTCACCCAGCTTAGCTGAAGCAGACAAGCTGGGGCAGAGTCTAGTCCACTAGAACCTGCAAGGGCAGGAGGTTAGCAGGGGGGTCTGCAATGCATCCTGGGATGCTGGTGGACTGAGACCTAACTTGTGTTCGGAGGGAATCTGGGACAGAAGTTCGATAGACTGGTTTAACCTAAATCAGTTAAGTCTGATACTACATCCATCCAGGTCTATCCTAAACCGGTGTTGACCATTTGAAACCGGTCTATGGTCACTGAACTTCTGTTCTGTTACAGTTTGCCATCACGTGTACCCATTTATGTGTAATGTCTGTTCCTAGACTCTGAGTTCTTTGCAACAGATGAATTACTCCAGTGTTTGTCTGCAGTCAAAAAAAGAGAAAATGAAGAGTTAGTGTTTTTGGAGGGGTGCCTTGAGTCTACGTAGGGGTGCCTTAAATCTCAAAAGCCTGAGAACTACTGGTATGAGTTTACAGAGGAAGTTTATGGTAAAATGTCAACACTAATCTCTCTGCTTTCTCCCTTACCCAAAAAATCATTCCTTTTCACATAGAGGTTACTGGGATTTAGTGTTCAAATTCAACTCTCTGGAGGAGACAGATATAAAATGTGAAATCCAGATCTATTTTGCATTTCAACCTCTTCAGAGTTTGGCTGGGTTCACTTTCCATGTGCCAGTGTCCCACCCGTAGGACATTTCTTCCCCGAACAACTTTCTTCTCCCTTCAACACTTTCCTAGCAGAGAAGTGTTGCGCGATACCGGTACAAAAAAGCTTGCTTGTAAAAATAAAATGCCATATAGCATGCTACCAGTTTAGAAACCAGCTGCAGTTATAAGGAAGAAGTTGTTTGGAGGTTGCCTTGAGGATTTTTGTATTGCTGTTTTGTTTTTCTCTTTTGGGTTTTATTTATTTTTTTATTATTTTAATAAGAGGACAAAACTCCATGGGGCAGAATATTCTTCCATACAATATGAAGAGAAATAACTTAGTCCCCTCAGATTTCCAAAGGGTCAAAATAGAACGTACATTTGCAAAAGGAAAAAAAAAAAAAGACAAAAAGAAACAACTTGGCACATTTTACCTCCACTTACACATAGCTCATGCAAACCTGAACTGCAGCTTCGGGGCACAACTCAAGATTTGATATTAAAGTGTTTCATTTGCAACCAATTATGCTTAGGATTAGATTCTGCTGCCGTGTCGCTTAGCAGTACAGTACCTTGATTTCAAACAACCTTATATACGTGGGGGTTTTCCACCCCCCTCCTCCCTCTCCCCTTCCCTGTCCCCCAGAACCATCTCCGCCTTCATCAAAACAATTTCATTTGTACTTATGAAAGCATTACAGCCGGTAAGCGGAAGGTACAGAATAAGCTTAACCATTGTAGCCGTTTTCCCATCTGAATATCACGAATCTTGTATCTCACCATGGTGTAAGGTCTCTGATTACATCAACCTCTCCAAATTATGCTGAAATGGAGGCCATTCAATTTGCTACAATCAGTAACTTTCGAAAGAGCCCTGCATAATTGATTTCACAGTAATATAGGCATAGGTGAATGAGTGCCTCAGCCTCGTTTATACAATGTTTTCTTTCATTCCAAAGTGCAGTATTCAATAGAAATCAAATTTTTTTCCCAACAGTTGGCAGGTAAGGCTTTTGGCATATACAAAGTTTAGAGAGAGAGAGAAGGGGGGGGGGAAAAGTGTAGAAACATGAAAATTGAAATTAATGCCCTGGGTGATATCAGAAATGCAGACAAGCCTCTTGGTGAAATGAGTACCCTTTTCTTTGTGTGTGTCGCTGGCTGAGGTGAGGTTTTCAGGCAGGATGCTAAAATCTTGTGAAAATTAAATGTAGTACCCCACTCACAGTTTTCTTGGAGGGTTCCCACTGCTGACCACTGCTTTAGGATGGTAATATCGTTCACTGGGTTTTATCTGAATGAACTGGGGGTTAGGGGCTTGAGAGTGTAAGGCTAGTCCTGAGGACCCCTGAAGTACAGCCATTGCTCCAGCCCTAAAAAGTGAGCAGGATGAAGCACATGGATGCCCTTGTGGCTTCTATTCATTGCCTGGACCACAAAAAGAGGAAACTAAGTAAAGCAGTGGCTAAATTCCCTAAAAGGCCCTCATCCAGTATTCCCAGGCCACTTAGGAAATATAGCTGCTGCCTGCCTTTCTTTGTTTTTCTGTAATAGCAATTATAGCCGACACGCAGAAAGGGAGAAAGCTGGGCTGACAGGGTTCAAATCCGACTCCCAGCCGGGTACCTTGACTGCCAGGCTCTAGGCCAGGCGGGGTGAGGGCACTTAACAACCCTAGCACTAAGGGTTGGTTGGGACACCTTGCAAATAAGACTGTAGGATTTATGAGGCCAAAAAAGGAAGGCAAGAGACAGTCCAAATTTGTAGCCTAATGGTTAGGTTACTTTGCTGGGAGTGGAGAATTTGGGGTTCTGGTTTTTTTGCTTTCAAGATTATTTGTTTTGGTTTTTTGGTTTTTTGTTTTTTTTACCAGTGGCTCTTGAATGTCAAATGCAAAATGCTTGCCACCTGGTTCAAGAGAATATACCTACCCAGAAGACCATCTGAATACTGCAGGCCTACGCTTGACACGGTGTCAGTATACATCGCACACAAGCTCAGAAACGTTCAGGTTTAACGGTGATACCCACATCATCCCCCTGCCTCCTGCAAATCATCTCAGGCTCTAAGGATGTGTTTTAAGCATTACTGGTCATTCTGGAGAGTTGGGCACAACCGCACAACTTGTTCTTCCTGTGAAACAACCTCATGATAAACTTCCCTTGGAGCACCTCCTGTCTAGAAAGGAGGCAGCTCTCATCCCTCTGTTTAACGAGCAAGGCATTTGATGAGCTTTCCTGCACAGCCAGATTATCAAGTGCTAAGGATACGTATTCACCCACCATCCAAGTCTGAGCAGCATGCAAGTTTACACCGCTTAAATCACTTTAGAATCTGAGTTATATGGATCTCTGAATTTTATGATAATATTAACAGAGTTTCTGGGGAATCCCATTAATTTATTTTTTTTGGGGGGGTATTGTTTAATTTTACATGAGTAAATATAATTACTCCTTTTGTCAAAAGTTCTAATACCAATTTATAATTCATGGAGTTAATTATGTTAACGAGGAGGCAATCATTTCTCAACTCTCTCCCCTGTAATTTTAAAGGATTTTGTGGGGGGTTTTTTACCCTCTCTCTCTCTCCCTCATTCTCACCTCTCCTTTTACAATTTCTCTTCCAGCCATGAAGTGGGAGCATACACAATTCATCTGTGATATAATTATTTACCATGGCAACAGTTTGTGAATGGGATTGTGAAGTTGCAAATAACTAAAAAGAAGCTTAAGTAGAACAGTCTGAAAAAATCCTTTTCAAGACAAGTGAAGAGTGTTTCCAGGTCAGGAAAGCTTTTGTCTCCCTGATATGTTAAAAGGGCGGGGGGTTGGAAATAGAGGGATCCCTCCCCCCGCCCGCCCCCCATTGTTGAAACCTGTCTTGATCAGCAAATAAAGGTAAGTACTTTACATGCTCAGGTTTTTAAGGTTCCTTTTTGTACTTCTGTTTTGTTTTGTGTGTCGGTTGTTCAGAGGGAAACGGGGGAAAAAAAATGGGCATGCAGTTTACAAGATCTGAATCTGACAGTTCCTAGGAAGAATAAGAGAAGCGTTGAAAGATCAAATATTGAAAAACTATAGCAAAGCGCAGCGTCGTTGTTCTGGTTGTTGATTTGCTTCTTATATTCATGAGATAAACAGATGGTTCAAATTCACATATTCAAGACCCTCCCTCCCCAAAGTTTAGAAAGACTTAGAGGCAGGTAGAGGAAATCTATTGAAATCCACTGGTATAATCTTTGTATTTCACTTGAGGCAGCTGTTCAAACCTCTCTCCACAACCCGCTCTGTTCAATCGTCTATTGAGTATGTGAGCACCACTGGTCTAGAATCAAAGCACTCTATTGATGTTCTTCAAAGGCACACTGAGCTGTATATGAAAAGAACAACAATAACAACAAAACCCCTTCCAGACACACAATGGTTTTCATTTTACCCGCCTGGGAGTAAAATTAGGTGCCATGTTTACCCTGACTCACAGCCATAATGATTTCAGAATCAAAATATTTCAGAGCAATAGATTTGGAGTAGTCAATACACTTCACTGAGATACTAATTAAACCAAAAGCATGTTGCAATGCCTTGTGTCCGTATGGTTGTGTGTATTATAGATATATATGAGAGGTTGCTTTTTTTTTTTTTCTTTTAAAGGTGTGGAAGCGAGTTAGACCCCAGTTCCTACTGATAATCATGTTGGGTATTGAGCTGCTTGAAGCAGTTTTGAATGGTCTGTTCCCCGTATATACACAGCATGACCCAAAATTTAATAGAAACCTTTGTGGTGGTGTATGTGGTCTTTTGGAGATGGGAAAAGAGATGACATATTGGGATGCTAGGCATAATTTTATGATTGATGTTTTTTTTGAGAGGGGTAAGGACATATTTTCATGTTCCTAGTCAAATCAGCCAAATCAATGCCAAATCTGTCAGTCGTTCAAGAACCAAATGTGCCCCTACTACCGCAAACATCCTCCACCCCTGCCTGGGGCTTCAGGTGTTTCCAGATCCTTTGGTGGGCATCCTATGTGCAGATCTAAGCCTGAAAACTTGGGGTTCAGATTCCCCCAAGTTTGGCTTGCCCTCGGCCAGATGGCCTTAGGAGCAGGCCTCCCTCAGGGAGGAGTCTCCCCTTTCCATAAAGTCAGCGTGTAGCCGAGATCCACCTGCTGGAAGTTGCTCTGTGGGAAGCTAATTATGGAGGCTCTCATAGGGAGTCCTGCCCGCAAGGAGGCAAGGGTGCAGCCCTCCACTACACAGTGCTTTTTTACCTGCATTTCCTCGGTCAAGGTATTTCCCCTGCCACCGTTGTGGACGTGGTCTTTCCCCTGCTGGGTAAGTATTTTTATACTTAATTTTATGATTAATTTATGTCTGTTGTGGCAAACTCTAGAGAACATTTCAACCTAGCTGTATGACATGGAAGTCACCACCACTAATGTGGTGGCCAAAAACTTTTCTCCAATGCCCGATGAAGGGCTTTTGTGCCCAAAAGCTTGCAATTAAAGATTTTTTTTTTTTTTTGCAAAAACTTTGTTGGTCTAATAAAAGATATCATTTCTACTATGAGTCCTGATTGCCTTTTCCTCTAGACCAATATGGCTACAACCTGAATACCCGGCACAATTAATGTAGCGCATACATAAGTGGTGATGATATGTTTGAGGTAATGTACAAGACAAAAAGATAGATTGTTTTCCTTTCCATTCACTGTTTCACCTATACTCTGCCCACTAATCCATCTGCTACAGCTGGTATGAGCAGGATCAGGTGCAATCACAAGTGGATACCATTAAAAATAAGTCTTGCTACAATTTTATACATGGAATATTTGTCTGAAGCATCGGATTAGTCTATGATGCAAGGCAGGTAGTACTTAATCTGCATCACGGACAATTGTAGGAATAAATCTATCACTTTTTTACAGTCAATGAGAGCAATTGCACTCTTGCAAAGGAGAGATTCCATAGGGAACAAAAGGATTTGGGGGCAGATTTACTGCTCTGCTTAGGCCTAAAAAGGCTGATAAGCATCCAATAGGATTTACACAATTACCCAAGTCATTGAATAGGATTTTGAAACCTCAGGATATAGGCAGATGAGGAAGTTACTGCAAGGCAAGCTTGGGTGTGAATTTACAGCACAGAAGCTGCTCCATGATAACTGTCGGTGTGCACTCTTAATCTGGGGTAAAGTACAGGCTGTAAACTCACACTTTAGCTTACCTTCAGCTAAGCTGTTTGTCTGTCCATTTTCTAAAACTACATTAGGCACTTCCATAGATCTCACTAGAGGTCTCTGTGTGCCTTTAAGTTCCTGAATATGTGTTCATGTCTGTCCC
>NW_017729024.1:170593910-170597156 GCF_001723915.1 Gavialis gangeticus | reverse complement strand
TGGGAGGACAAGTAAAGCTTTCTTTAGAGTCAACCTATTCCCCGCAGCCCCCCCCGACAGAACAGCATTTCTAGGAGCAGAGTCACTAGAGCCAGAATTGCCATCTCCACATCGCAATGCACTAAATTAATTGGGAATTTTGTTCTGATCCTCACTGGACTTTCAGGACACGTGAGTTCCTTCAAAGTGAAAGTCTTTTCTGCTGTGCAGTGTGTATGGGGATGGGGGAGTGTGGTGGAGAGCGGGAGACTTTTCTGCATGCACCCTTTCCAATTTGTCACAAGCTACATCCTGCAATATATATATATATATATATATATATATATATATTGCAGGATGTAGCTTGTGACAAATTGGAAAGGGTGCATGCAGAAAAGTCTCCCGCTCTCCACCACACTCCCCCATCCCCATACACACTGCACAGCAGAAAAGACTTTCACTTTGAAGGAACTCACGTGTCCTGAAAGTCCAGTGAGGATCAGAACAAAATTCCCAATTAATTTAGTGCATTGCGATGTGGAGATGGCAATTCTGGCTCTAGTGACTCTGCTCCTAGAAATGCTGTTCTGTCGGGGGGGGCTGCGGGGAATAGGTTGACTCTAAAGAAAGCTTTACTTGTCCTCCCACCTTCTCTCTTCCAATAGATAAATAGATAGATGTCTTCAGAAAGATATATGTGTGTAGACAGATGGATGGATGTGTGCATACATATTATGAGTATATATACATGTCTGTGTGCCTGCGTGTGTATTACACGCACACAGAATGCAAAAGCATTTTGTACTGCAATGTGTTCTTGTTTTATGTTGCTGTAAAATATTGTTTTAGTTTGAATATGACCAGGTTTAATATGTGTTTGCTCTGCTATATCTTGTCTGTTTGTTAATCTGAAGCTGTGCCAGCACGTACCCTTTGGATTCCTGTAAACATGAAACCTGGCTTCACACCCACAGAGGGCAGCAGCCAAGGTCCTGTCCAGCACAAAGACACTGAACTCACTCAGCTCAGACCCCACGACTCCCAGGAGCCCTGGTGGCAGAGCAGGCAGGCATGGTACAGGATGGAGACCCACAGCTGGGCTCTATCCCCAGCTTCCTTTATTACCAGCTGGCCAGGACACTGGGACAACCTATAAAATCCAGAACTGTCCCAGCCAAACTGGGACATACGGTCACCCTCCTGATATACAACCACACTGATGCAATTCCACAGCCAGGAATAAAACTGCTGCAGCGGTGGTGTAATAACTTTCTGCCAGAAGAGGAGCGCCCTTACCCCATGCTCTTTTTAGCACCTTTCTAGTCCCAGCCTTGGATAAAGGGGCTCATAACAAGATAGACAAAGCTTCTGTTTTGGTGCTTGCAAAGGCCTCAATGTTTCAAATACGTGACTAACCCTTATATTTCTGGCTTCATCAGGGTATGACATCACAATAACCAGCATATCTAGGAGCATCCAGCATAGAACTCAGAAACTCTGCATCAAAAGTTGGTGCCAATATGTCTCAAGGGTGAGTCTACACATGCGCTTTAATGTGTATTAGCTTATTTTAAAGTGCATTAAGCGTCACTTAAAAACCACGGGCATTTTTACATGTTTAAACATACAATTAAGTTGTATAAGGGTGCATCAGCACTGAGAAAATGGCAGCAACTCACTTTTGAACTAAAACACTTCAGAGGTGCTTTAGTTCAAAAGCACACCGCCACCATTTTCTGTGCACTCACATGCATTTCACTGCTTATGCAACTACATGCATTGCAGCGCAGAGCGCATCAGCTCGCATGAAGAGCAGACTTGATTAGTAGAGTCTGCTCAGAAGCAGAGGATGTCTGGTTTATCACCAAATGAAAAAGCATGTGTATAAATACCCCATGCTCTTTAGTTAATGCACATTAAAACAGACTAATACACATTTTCTTAGTACCTGACAAGATCTGCTTGCCTATACACAAGCAACAAGGCTGCTCCGATGTGCTGTAATTAGAGGGTGTTGGAGCAGACTTAATTAATTGAGTCTGCTAGAGCACTCCAGCAACCTCCAGTGTCTCATATATTAGCATCCCTGCACTTAAAAATGGCAGTGGGGGCACTTAATCTAAAGCTTGTTCGATGAGCTTTAGATAAAAATCGTGGTGGGGGCACCCTAAGTGTGGGGATGCTGATACACAAGATGCTTCTGGAGCTTTAATTAAAGCATCTCCTCTTCCCCCACTCTCGAAGCATGTGTATAAATGCCTGCAGGTACAAGAGTTAATGTGCATTAACTAAAGCACGTTAATGCACATGTAGATTTGCCTACTGAAGCCAAAAGCAAATCTCCATTGGAAGACATGGGTGTTCAATGTAATGTAATATTATGAAGTCAGGTATTAAATGTTCACATGGTCTCCGATGCTCATGTAGATGAATTGCACATTCAGCCCTTAAACAAGTCAAGAACATGCTTTTTCCTCTCCAAGTAGATGCATTTTGTATTTGGGGCTTTTGGGAGTCAAACTCAATGTCTGTTAGTCCCTTTGCTGTGTGGATGGTAGTATTCCAGCTCAGTAACAAAGGGTACTATGTAAACGGGTCGATGTTTGCACACAAAAAAGACCCTTTTAGACTGCAAGATCCTTTGCTACCACACTGATCTGCTACTGTCAACATAGGGCATACTTAGCTTGGCTCCTAGCTTTTAAAATTTCCTATCTAGAACGATGTAAAAATCCAAAGCCCGGGAGCTTGAAGCATCTGTAGCACACAACGAGTTAATCGGACAACTTTTCCTTCCTGGTAAGTTTTTCTTCATACCCAATATATATATAAAACCTATCATCAGATGGCAATAACCTACAATGCAATAACACACCAGGTCTTAATGTAAAGTTTAAATCCTTTTCTCTGCCCTGGCTGTTTGCTTAAGTGAATTTGACCTTCCCTGTCTTTCTGTCCAAAATCTTCCTGTTGCTCATGTCATTATAGTGCATGGCATCTGTATACCACTCACCAGTTCCTTATATCAGGCATAACATGCAAACAGGCAGATGAACAATGTACATGGGAAAAAATGGTGTTTCAGTGAATGGCTTGTAAGAGGGGGTGCTGAGATAATCCCACCTACCCCCCTTTGTTAAGAGGTTACATGGAGGGAGCACAAGGAAAGAATCCCCTTTCACCCCCAATTTATTTGGAGCTGTTACATTAACCATAAACAAAAGCAAAAAATATCTATCCTGTTCCAATCTGAACCCAGTGATGAAG
>NW_017729024.1:170593050-170593899 GCF_001723915.1 Gavialis gangeticus | reverse complement strand
ACTTAACTCTTTCCCCTCTTCTTCAAAAATAAAAGAAAAAAATATCTATCCTGTTCCAATCTGAACCCAGTGATGAAGTATAAATCCAGCTAACGCTTCTCTCTGCTGGGAAAATAAAATCCAAATACAGTAGCATCCAAATAATTATCAGGAGTCGAACTGCGGTGGCAGGGAGCAGTGTACAAGATTCAATTTTAACTAGTGATTACAGCCCTCCAACCTTGTAGCCCTGAATGTCAAACAGCCATGTCACTTCCTCCTGTCAGGGAGTGTGTCAGGACTCTCAGAGGCAGGGTGACTTTTCATCAGCAGCAATGTATCTTGTACTCGAGTGAGTGGGAAAAAAAATGTCAACCCCACACTAGTCCTCTCAACCCTCCTCCTGAGTCAGGTCAAAACAAGCAGAGGAGATTCTCAATGTGGCATTGCTGGTTTTGATCCCTACTAACAACTGAATTAAAGTGTAGCAAGCTCACACTCAGCTTGCACAATGAACTCACCATTGCTATGGACATTTCATGGCATTTGACTTGCACATATCAACCCCTCTTGTCCTTGGGTAGTAAACCGGAAAATCTGTTACGCTCTGACCTGATTGTCAGAGGGGCTTTAAGCTCCCAACTCCAGATAACTTGCCTTCCATCTAATAAACTTGACATTTTCTTTTTAGCATTGCTGTCTGACTAGTTCACATGAAGGCTCCAATGGCAAAATCTCTAGTTCATGGCTGGAGGACTCTGAGACCAGATTCTCACTTACTAGGCATCTGAATCATGAATCATAGAAAATTAGGGTTTTAAGGGAGTGCAGGAGGTCACATCTAGTCCAACCCCCTGCTCAAAACAGGAC
>NW_017729024.1:170587207-170593039 GCF_001723915.1 Gavialis gangeticus | reverse complement strand
ATCTAGTCCAACCCCCTGCTCAAAACAGGACCAGCCCCAGCCCCAGCTATATCATCCCAGCCAGGCCTTTGTCAAACCAGGCCCTAAAAACCTCTAAGGATGAAGCGTCCACCACCTCTCTGGGTAACCTGTTCCAGTGCTTTACCATCCTCCTAGTGAGAAGGTTTTTCCTAATATCCAATTTAAACTTCCCTTGCTGCAACTTGAGCCCATTGCTCATCTGCCCCCACTGAGAACAGTCCAGCTCCATCCTCTTTGAACCTCCCTGGAGCGAGTTGAAGGCTGATATTAAATGCCCGCTCAGTCTTCTCTTCTGCAGACTAAATAAGCCCATTTCCCTCAGCCTCTCCTCATAAGTCATGTCCCCCAGCCCCCTAATCATTTTTGTTGCCCTCCACTGGACTCTCTCCAACTTGTTCACATTCTTTCTATAGGGGGAGCCCAAAACTGGACACAAGACTCCAGATGTGGCCTCACCAGTGCAGAATAGAGGGAAATAATCACTTCCCTTGATCTGCCAGCAATGTTCCTACTAATGCAACCCAGTATGCTCTTAGCTTTGTGGCAATACAAATGGACATAGTCACTTATGTGTATTATTTCCCCCACCTTGTTCATGTCCTGAAAATCCATTAACACATCTATGTTTGCAAGATACTGTCATATTATGCTTAAGACTGTGCAAGGAGTTGAAGAACCCACCCGTTTTTTGCTTTAATCGCTTTTCAGAGACTTAAGCGGGGTGCAATAGAAGCACACTTAAGTCCATTTATGCTTTAATAGGTAACACAGATTCTGGCCCCATCATCTGAACTCCAATCTCCCAATCCTGAAGTCAGTGGGACCTTTTCTGGGTTTTTACCAGTGCCACTCAGATCTGAATGGAATTGTAAAATAGACCTATGCAGATTGACAGTAGACGGCATTTTCTAAGTTCCCTGTGGGTGCTTAGCTTCCCATTTGTTTCTAAGGGTAACATGAAAAATCGCAGACAAAGGCCTTCCTCCTGTCTAGACAGGCTATTTCTATTTCACTGCAAAGGTTAATTGCACGTGGCTGCATTTTGGACCTCCTCATCCTATTGGGTGCTAAGCATACTCTGCGTCCACTTACCGTGGGTGCTGTACAACTCTCAACACCCCACATAAAAGGGCTAGATTATAAACTTTAGTGGTCGCGTATTCACCTCATTCATTGTCCTTGTGGTATACGTTTTGATCCCTGAGAGGGAGTTGTGTCATTGAAGCATCCTCTGGCTCCAGGGAGCAATCTCTCCAGCTCACAGTCAAAGCATATGGGCAGGGCAACGTGGGGAAAAGCTTGGGCTGCTGCTGACTGTGTTGTAAGCCCTGTCCCAGTTTAACGTAGAGGATTTGATTTTCAAAGGCTGCCCATCCCTGGCTTCTAGTTATTTTAAATGTATGGATAAAGGAAAAGAAAAGGCAATGGGTTGGGGCAAGAATATTTTTCAATAGTGCAACTTAGCATGATTGGAAAGAGCTACTTGCTGAAAACATTGTTCTTCCAAGAGAAGGCGTGCTGCATGCAACTGTTTAAAGCATCCGAATGTGCTTTCTGTGTGTACGGCTCTGCTTCAGTGTCCTCCCTTGGCTGCATTTTCCTAACCTCGTTCTTTAATGCAAAGGACATTTGCAATGAAAATGGGATCTTTGCTACCTAACATTTCATCTGCTCCTGCTTCTCGTTTCCCCACCGGAAGCCACAATCCTCCACTTGCGACCTCGCTGCAGGTGGCTGTGGCGAGAGGATTATGATGTTGCAAACAGAGGTTTATAACTTCAGGAGGAGAATAAGCAGACAGAGCAGATGGACTCCTCCAAAATGAAGATCCTGTCCTCATGCAAATGCCTGGAGCAATAACAGAATGAAAGGGCTGCAGAAATCACACAGGAAGGCTCCTTTCTAAACACTGGACCTCATCCTTAGTTGTTCCGTTTCTGTTCCTGAGATGGGAATGGACGGGATAGAAAAAGTGGTTTGAAGGCATCAGATTAAGGGCATTTGAGAGACGTGCTCAGCGCTTGAATAAGTGTGCAGCCATTTGGGGATTGTTCTTGTTTCTGCTCTGATTTCCAAAGAGGATGACTGTAGTGTAGCGAGCTCTGCCCCACCCCTGATAAATCCTGGATTGGTAACAAAACAGGACCTTCAGGCATGTATGAATGGCCACCTAAGAGCATCTCCTGGGGCTGAGGATCTTCACTAACCAACAGGAAACAGGACTGAAGACCCCAGATGTAACCCTGCCCTCTCTTGGTGGGGCAGCTGCTATTTTGAGCAACACTAGACAGATGCCTCAGGCAACTCTGGACCTTAAATGCATGAGCCTTTACAGCTCGAGCTTAAGAGGCAGGTGCTATAGTCAAGGCTGTACCTAATTTGCATCCAATGTGGCTCGGGCATAGAGAGACAGAGTGATTTTTTAGGTTATGCCTACATGAGAAACTTGCCATGGCAGGCACTGGTGCCCTCACCCATGCCTCACTGCCTGGGGCAGGCTGTCATGAACTAGAAGCGAGGTTACTATATTTGTATGGCACCATGACCAGACTAATTAGTATGTGAATGTGCTAATTGACACTGTCACTAAGAAACACTTGCCCACAGTGCTGCATGAGCATGGCTGCATGGCTTTCACCTCAAGTAGCAGCCTGTATAGTTTCATAGTTGGTAGGGTCGGAAGGGACCTAAGCATATCATCAAGTCTGACCCCCTGCATGGAGCAGGATAGGACATCTGAAGGCTTTGCTATCTGCTGTAGCAAGTGTGGAGCATAAATTTCATCTCACATTGAGCTCTGGGTGACATCAGCAGCTAGGGCAGGATTGCATCCTCTCAAATATTTAGACAGGCCGCCGTAGGCCAGGCACCAAATCTTTAGGCATTGCAAAGCCATATGGAGTCACTAAGGTGACTAATCTGCGATTGGCTCTAAACAACTTGCTGAAGATCACACAAGGGATGGAGTGGCAGGTTCTTATGTAGCCACTGCATCATCACTTATCCAAGGGCCTTACCCTGCAGACCTTTCCCATTTTCTATTGAGTAACTGCCTGCCTGTTGGAGGAGATCTAGACACTTGAAATATAGAAAAATACTAAACTCTGAGATTCTTGGGTCACAGAGGCTCCAGCAAAAGGCAAGACCAAATAAAAAGAAGGAAAAACTGCCCTATTCTATACATATAAAGGGCTTAGTCCATCTGTTTGTGTGTGTCTGTCCATAACACCCTTGGAGCACTCTGATTGGTTATCTCGGCAGCCAATCACAATGCTTACTGAAACAACCAATCAGAATGCTCTGCACAGACAGACACACAGGCAGATGGCTGGACGGCGGGGGCAGAGGGAGGCGCGGTGCAAGGCTGGATGCAGAGCCAGGGGCAAGGGGAGGAGAAGGACGGCGGATGATGGAGAGGATGGAGGGGGTGAGGGGGCGCAGGGGAGTGGGGCGTGGTGTTGGCCTTGCTTTCCCCTGCCCTCATTCTTGGTGGTCAATTCACTAGTTATTATAATAGGTATCTAACTGCCTTCACATACTGTATTTTGTATAATGCTATAATGCAGTCCCTGTGAGGATCTCAGCACTCTGGGGAAAAGAGACGAGGTGTTTAAGCAACTAATATTAGGAGATCAGTTTTACAGATGCATGGGATTAAGGCATAGCAGTTGATGGCCTGATTTGTAGAGCTGCTGCCCACTCACACATTCATTGACCTTAAGAGGAACTGTGCATGCCCAGCATATCTGTAAAAGTCTTCCCATGGCCAGGGCTGGGAACACAATTCCCAAATGCCTGTCTAGCGGCTCATGAGCCTGCCCCTTTTGTCTCCTGCCCCCTGCCGCACTCTCCGCACCCCCACCTGTCTTCCAGTCTCTCTTCTGCCACAGCTTTAATAGTATCAATAATATACCTAGGAGGTAGTCTCTGGAGGCCAGGAGTAGCTTCTTTGGTGCTTCCCCTCTTTTGAGTCCATCCTTGGGCTTTTCCACCCCAAGCTCAGTCCTGGAGTCCCTATGCTTCTCAAGGGTTGTTTCCTATTTAAATGAGCCCCCCCTCTGGCCACAAACACTGTCAGGGCTTCCATCTTCCCAGCTTTAGCCCTTTTTTTCTCTGGGCAAGCCCTCCACCCGGGTTTATTTCCTGGGACCTCAGCTCTTTGCACCCCAGCCAGAGCAGGTTTTGAGCTGCAGAGTACCCCTGACACTGTGATGTGGCCTCAAAGCCTCCAGTTTCCAAGTCCAAACAGCTTCCAGTCCTCTGCTTGCTGGCTCCCTCCAGCTTTCCTGGATATCTAAGCTGACTGGGTCCCCCATGTTAGCAGCCTGGGCTCAAAGCAGTTCTTTCCTCTCTGCAGCCCACGTCCAGACTGCATCTCTTGCTCTGGAGCTAGGCTTTAAGCCTACTGGGCTCCACTCTCCTCCAGGCACCTGACCATTGATGGTCTCAGGGGGTTGTATTTAGCTCATTACTCCTCCTGCTCCTACTGCAGCTTTCCAAGACTTCCTCCATTTGATCCTTAGCTATCTGCTTGGCAAGCACAGCCCTGTGGCTTGCCCCATTTAGCTGTCTGCGGCTCTTCTCTGTATCTGCTCCTGTGCTGTTTGCTTCTCTGCAGCTGCTTGCACTGCACTGAACTGCAGCCCTCTGATGTTGCCCTTTTAGTCTCTAAGTAGCAAGGGTTAGAGGGGTCTGCTACAATCTGTGATTTAGGTTCAGTATCTCACCCTTGATTGTACCCTGATTGTCTGCCCTGTCCTATGCATCCATTGTGAACACGTGAGCGTGCACACACACAGAGTAATATTAATGTGTTTTTTTGTTTTTTTGTTTCTAAAGTTAAATGCAACCTAGAGGGGGTAGGGAGAGAGCTCAGGCTGGGAGTGAGAACATCAAAAAGCTTTGGGTGGACTTTAAGACAGGCACAGCCTCCACTAGTGAAGTGGTATGATGTGTCAGTGCATATGACACTATCTTTGGATACATCAAAGAGTGAGTTAGAAACATCCTTGCTACAAAAAGAGACACTGGTTGTGCCTCCATGAAAAGCAGTGGCATTGACACAAAAGAGCTTGTCACAGATAGCAAAGGGAAATGCCAGCGATCGTTTTGCAAATGTAACAGTCCCATCACTACATTGGAGAAATGAGCAATAAAGATGATCAGGGTAGAACTGGCCAAGTCATTCCATGGGGATAACATTTGTTATGAATTTAGCCCTTCCTATTCTATATGAATCCTGTGTGAAAGACTCAGTTGTTATGAAACAGCCATTATTCATACGTGTTAAGGCCAGAACAGACCATTGGATCATTGACTATTTTCAAAGGTAGAATGCGTTATTCTATCACTGCCTGGAGATTGCAACCATGTGCAGACCCATATTATGCTGGGCACTGCACCGACCCATAATTAAAGCGACCAACTTCCTAGGAGAAAAATCTGGGAGCCTATCCTGGACCCTCCACAAACCTCCAGAAATGGAGTAGTTAATGCCACATTTGGTTCTGGTTAGAATAGTTCACGTGACGCCAAGGGCCTAATTAGTTCTAGAGGTATGAAATATAGCCATGGTGATGAGTCACCAGGTGACAGTGAACTGAAATCATCAATCATCATGGTGCCCTGTGACTGTTGGGTCCCCCAATGCGTCCAGTTTTGGGCTCCACAATTCAAAAAGGATGTGGAGAAGCTTGAGAGAGTCCAGAGAAGAGCCATGCTCATGATCAGAGGTCAGGAAAGCAGATCTTACGACACCAGGCTGAAAGCCATGGGGCTCTTTAGCCTGGAAAAGCGCAGGCTCAGGGGTGA
>NW_017729024.1:170578824-170586951 GCF_001723915.1 Gavialis gangeticus | reverse complement strand
AAGAATTGTCTGACCCCCCAAAGTCTGGAATAGCCTGCCATTGGAGGTGGTTCAAGCACCTACACTGAACATCTTCAAGATAAATTTGGAAGCTTATCTTGCTGGGATCCTATGACCCCAGCTGACTTTCTGCCCCTCAGGCCAGGGGCTGGACTCAATGATCTTCCAAGGTCCCTCCCAGCCCTAATGTCTATGAAATATATGAAATGGACTCCAGTTCACAACAGCTTATACTCTCTATCTTATTTAGTCTATAAGATGCATACCTACCTTGCCTTCTCCCTCTCAGCAGACACAGCAGGATGCTTCCTAGTTCTGCACTAGTATTGGAAGGCATTGAAATTTGGGACAAAAGTCCCATTTCAGACATAGCTTGGGGACTCTGAGACATAGCATCACCATTTGGGACTGACCTGGAATGGTCACCTTGGGATGGTTGGTCACCTTACCCTTCATAGCTGGTCCAAGCAGTTGACTCTCAAAATAGACAATGCATGGGAGATGAAACAGGAAGAGAAAGGGGAAGGGCCTTGCATAAAGTCACACCACAGGTGAACGGCAGAGCCATAAATGGATCTCAGGTCACCTATGAACTGATGTTTCAGCTACTTGGCCTTATTACCTCTCTAACTCACCTCTCTTGGAGATAGGTATTGATCTCTGAGAAATATTTCTTCAGCTTATGGGTTATTGGTGAATTATTCATTTCAGTGATTCATTATTGACTATGTAAGCTGCATAATTGGTCACTTCATACTTTTGTTTTCCTATTGGAGGACTAAAGTGATCTCTAAACCAAGCAGAGTCCCAGGTAAAGAATCACAGCTAATGAAGAGCGCCTTTTCCAGGAGGATATTTCTGCAGTCTAACATGTGAAAGTCATGTTTCAACACCATATTCACAACTGTTATCCACATTTACCCAAAGAATGTCAAGATTCTTTTATTTTTTAAACCTTCAATAGAATATTGAATTTTGACCTAAAAATAAAAAAGCTAGGATTATCTGCAATAATATTGTCATAACATTTTCCTACTATTTATATACCAAGTGTACAGTCCTTCCTTCCTTCCTTCCTCTAGTCTTTTTTAAAATTAAACAGCAACAACAAAAGGCGGGGAGAAGGGGTAGAAATGTTTTTAAAATTGCCATTTATTCCAAGCCAGTGTTCAGCTAGTTCTCATATATAGAATAGACCAACATTTGTAGCATAACCAGCCTGGTCTTTTATTAAAATACATTTTTCAAGTAATAAGTGTTTGTGTGTATGTGTGCACATGTGCGTACATGGTTTGTCTGGTGGCCTTTAAGACAAATCCTATAAGAGGGCTAGAAGTATGGTTAGATCTGAAATATGGTTGGGTTCAATGGATTACTAACAGGACACATTACTCAAAGTTAATATTGTCGGGGACCAGCGGCCCCAAGGTCACGGAGGGCCGAGGGCAGGATCAGAACGAACAGGCGGGATTAGCGGCAGGAGTCTGAGCGGTACGCTGAGTCGTGCGGTTTCAAATAAAGTTGATTTATTTACTTACGCTTTTAGAGCGTAGGCGGAAATCTTGCTTTTTCAGTTACAGTGTCAATTAGAACAAACAACAAAGGGGTCTGTTGGCCCACGGGGCTCTCGAGTGAGTCCTTGCTTTCTAGCCGGAGCTGGGGCGGCTGCCCAACTCGATAGTCCCAGGGCTGGTCAACAGCTCATCAATCGGGATACGAACAACAGAACTGTAACAACGAATGGTGTGATGCCAGTCCAAATGGACGAAACGGGTGGTCGTTAAGATGCCGGAGTCGATGTGGAGGTCGAAGTTACGATGTCATAGCCAGTGGTCGAGATGCAGGATTGTGGTCGAGGTCGAAGCCGGAAATTAGGTTGTTAGCTAGAGATCAATACGGAATAATCAGATCAAGACTAATCGAATAAATCACAAAATCATAGCTGTGAGGAGACCAGCGGGCCCAAAGCCCTCCTGAGGAGCGGTCCCTGCTGCCGCAGCCTCTGCTCTCAGGATCGGTTCGATCTCTTTCTGTGGGACAGTCTCTGCTAAAGCAGTATCTGTTGAACAGGTCGAGCATGATCTCCACCCTGAGGAGCAGTCCCTGCCAATAGCAGCCTCTGCTCTCAGGGTCGAATCTTTCCCTGTGAGGCAGTCTCTGCTAAGGCAATATCTGTTTGCAGGTCGAGCGTGGTCTGCCTCCTGAGGAGCAGTCCCTGCATTAGCAGTATCTGCTCTCAGGGTTTGGACAGGAGACCAGTGGGCTTAAAGCCCTCCTGAGGAGCAGTCCCTGTCAGGCCAGCCTCTGCTCTCAGGACTAATCTTCGTTGTCAACACCACTGTCAGAACCCCCCAAACTCTCTCTAACTCTCTCTTTCACTAACTCTCCCTTGAGGAGGGGCCCGCAAGTCTTTATGACAACCGGGTAGCCAATCAGGTTGTCTTCTCTAAAGAAATTTCTAGTCCGATTACGTCATGCAGTCCATGGACTGAGCATGCATCTGGTCAGATTACTTCATCTGCTGAGCAGAACTGAGCATGCGTGTTCTTACAAAACTGGGCCAGCCTTGATTGACAAGTCAAGGGTCACATAGGAGGCACATGCTGGGCACCCTGTGGAATTTTCCATAGGCCTTGTCTGCTTGTCTGCGTATGATCAAACTTAACTCTTGTGTTACCAGCATACAACTAAAATTTGGTCTGGACAAATATCTGAAGAGTGAATATAGAAAGGAAGAAGAGGCATTGTTTCAAATTACAAAATTAACTTATAAGTCATAGGATACAACAAAGAAAGGGAAAATTTCCAATGACTTTCAGGGAAGCCATCTTGACTGTGAGTTATATTAAGCTCATTGTATTCTCTGCAAACAGGCTGGACCTTTACAAGATCTGAAAGTACACATTTGATAATTTGTGACTGTGCTCTGTGATGCACAGTGGGCAGGGAGCACATTAATGTGCCAGGATAGCTCTTCACTTCCACTCCTTATATCAATCTACTTTCCTTAGATAAATATTCTACCATAACTGTCCTTTAGGTTTGAAAATGTTGGACTAAACTCTTCTTCTGTGTCAGTTTTTCTGTGTATAAATTGGGGACAATATTCCCAAAGCCAGGAGATTGTGACGATGGATTGTTTCTACAGTGCTAAGGTCAATCGGGGTTTTCTTGTCAGACGTATTTTGGGAACTAAATGGTGCATTTTGGAAGCACAGCAACATGTTTACTTTTCTTTGCTGGGTCAGTCTAGTTAGGACCCTGCAAAAACAGAACAGCCTATTGAATAATGTAAAACGCAGGCACTTAGAGATTCTGATTCTGCTGAGGCTAAATTTAAAATATCTAGCAAAAGAAAATAGTCTTCATTATGACTATTATTATAGATGTGTCTCATTTTCCCTGTACTTGCTTGCAACTCCCCTGGAAAAGGCAGAAATCTCCCCAGGGTCAACCGGCCACACGGTGTGAGAAGCACTGAAATAGATTTGTTTACAGAAATTCTTGTTGATCAGTCACTGCAAGTCACTTGGAAACCATCCATGAATTGCACAGGACATACAAGTCTTATCAGCTGTGCACCACATCAAGAATGTGTGTGTAATAGAGCACCGGGCTAGGAAAGTCATGCACATGGTCATATCTGGATTGCTTTTCCATTCACTAGATTTCTCCCCATACATGAGCAGGACCAGCAAAAGAAATGAAACCCCCTAAGAGCTAACAGAGATTACATTTGCTGCCTCCACAGCAGAGGTTCGCTGCATCCATTTCTCACAAAAACAATGCCTGTCTAATTACTAGGGCCTGGTTTCAATAGTGATTTTGCATTTTTCATGAAAAATCTCAAAACAAAGTGATTTTCATGACAAATTCAATTTGCAATGAAATGCCACAATATGGACCCTTGCTAGGGAGTTCCTCAGCAATCAATGATATCATGGCATTTTGTTGCAAACAGATGACTGCAGCAGGCTGGGGAAAGCATTCCCCATCCAGAAGCAAAAGCCTAGCAGTCCAGGGGAGGGGGGAAAGGGTTTCAAAAGGGACATGGGGAGGAGAGAGTTTAGGGATGGGTAGGGGAGGGGCTGTTTTCTCCTCCAGGTGGGAAAACTGGGGCACAGAGGGTTAGGGGCACCTGGGGTTCAGAGTGACCTGGACAAATTCAGAGTGACCTAGACAAATTGGAGGATTGGGACAAAATAAATCTCATTAGGTTCAACAAGGACAAGTGCAAAGTCCTGCACTTAGGACAGAACAATCCCATGCACTGATACAGGCTGGGGGTGACTGGCTGGGCAGAACCTCTGCAAAAAAAGACCTGGGGGTCACAGTCGACAATAATCTGTATATAAGTCAGCAGTGTGTTATTGTGGCCAAGGAGGCTAATGGCATCCTGGGCTGCATTGGTAGGAACATTGCCAGAAGATCTAAGGAGGTAATTATTCCCCTCTATTCAGCACTGGTGAGGCCACATCTGGAAAACTGTGTCTATTTTTGGGCCCCCCACTACAAAAAAAGATGAGAACAAGTCAGAGAGAGTGACCTGGACAAATGCACAGGGCAATTAACATGGTTTTGGGGCTAGGGCACATGGTTTGTGAGGAGAGGTTGAGGGAACTGGGCTTATTTAGCCTGGAGAAGACAATACTGGGAGGGGATCTGATAGAAAACCTCAACTCCCTGTAGGGTGTTTCCAAAGAGGATGGAGCTGGGCTGTTCTCAGTGGTGGCAGATGACAGAACAAGGAGCAATGGGATCAAGTTGCAGAAAGGGAGGTGTGACAGGGGGCCACCCCCGGGGCCAGTCACAGTATCGGCTTACCCACCTGTCTAGGACAGTCTGCCCACCTGCCTCACCTTTGTTGTGATATAATAGACAGTTTTTTCTAGGCGGGAGGCTGCCCATTTTATGCCCTGATGCCAATGGTGTAATGCATGGCTCCAGCCTTTCCTTTTCTATGTCCCATGCCTCACAGATGGCATCCAAACTACTCCTACCTCTCCCCCCCCACATTGGTGGGTCACACTCGGCCCAAGGCCAAACTCGGCTTCAGGCATCTGCAGATTTACCTTGGCCACATGCCCCTCACTGCAGCTTCAAGTCACACTCTGGGTTTTATGCCTCTCAACTGGCTTCTAGCCCCTTACACTCTGCCCCTCACTGGGGTCACCGCTCCATCCCTTTGCTGGGGATGAGGGGCCTTACACCTCGCGGGAGTCAGACATCTGTTGACATACATAGACCTCACTCTCCATCCGGCCTCACTCCCTCAGGCATTGGGCCTCAGGCCCTCCTGGCCTCCCTGTTCTTGCACAAGCCTCACTCTCTCAGGCTTTGGACCTCAGACTGTCTGGGCCCCATTGCTGTTACCCCAGCCTCGGGCTTTTCTATTAGGGTGTGTTCCCTTAGATGTGACCTCCCGAGGTCCCTTCCAATCCTCATTTTGTATGATTCTAGGATTCTGTTTTCAAAAATGTTGCTCTGCCAGGCTCCCAGTCAATCGGCCATGAGTCTGCCTGGGCTAGGCTGGGCTGGGCTGTGCTGTCCCCCGTTCAAACTTACTGCTGGATGCCACTGTGGATTACAAATCCCAGAGGCACCTAGAAGCAGGAAGAGGAAGTGATGAGCAACCCTGCAGAGTCCTGCTGCAGTGATTCTGAACTGTGAATCCCAGAGACCTTGGGGGCAGCAGGAAGAGGAAGTGAACACACAGCCAGAGAGCTATGCTCTAGCACTCCCTGGGCTCTAGCACTGTAAGCATGTGGCTTCATTTCTGGCATCAAAAATAAATTTCTGTTCAGTTCTGTTTCATTTAATCTGTGCAGTTTAGACTAACCTGCAAAGACTGAATCGATTCAGCCTTGGGCTTTTTGACTGTCTGTACTTAGCACAGTGACATAGGGGTATTGGCTGAATGCAGTGCATCATACATATACCCTCTTCTTTGTAGCCTGAAGACCACGTGTGATGGCAGGCAGAAGGCCAGAAGGCATAGTCCCACATCCCCACATGACAGGGCAACATGCACCTCTTTATTTCTTCTGGAGACAGAGGGCTTTGTAACTATGAATGTCTTTATTTCCTCGCACCTCGTTTAGTCCAGTTTTATATGGCTCACATGATACTGCTTAATTCAGTTTCTTTGTTAGACTCATACATAACCCAGTAAATCCCATTTTTGGAACATTTCCATGTCTTTCAACTTGTATTTCTCTCTCTCTAATTGTATCTACTTGCTCCTTCTGGCTCCTCTCTTTAGACCAGTTTGCAAAGTTTGCAACAGCTGAAATTCAAGCCAAAAAGTTCACCAAAAAAACTTTCAGCGCGTGCTTAAGCACAACCAAACACATTCAGTCTTTTCCTAGTAAATGTGACTCTCTCTGAGGATAGCAGCAGCCAAGGCTACCTATTCATGGTATGGATTAGATCATATTTCTTTGGAGGCATTTTCCCCATCAACACTAGAAAAGAGGATCTTGATTAGAATTATAAGGTGGCCCATGAACTTGGACTCACAAGTAGCACCTGCAAAAGATTCATCCATATGTGCACTCTCAGGCCCAACATAGGAAGAAAAAGCAATGTATTCTTCTTTATATAGTTGAAGTGCTAGGCAGTGCTGCAGTGTGAATTAGCCAGCTTCTGTATTGTTAGCTGTTGAAGGGAAGAGATAGATACCACTAAACGCCAAGAACAGAAGCAGCTGAGATTTTTTGTTCCCCCTCCCTGATGATTGCATTTCCTTGGTCACAAATCTAGCTGAATTTTACCTGGCACTGACACATTATGGGCAGATCTCGTGTGTGATTTTCCCAGCATCCCCAAGCAGCTCTGTGAGCAGTACTATGCAAACCGGATTCTGAACAGGACAGTGGTTAATTCTGAAGGGACTGCCTCCTGCTACACCGCCAGCGATAAGATACCGAGATGAGCTGCTTATTTAGCATTTAGAAAACAAAGGCTGTGCTTACCTCTTAAGCAATAAAACAATTGATCACCAATAGCAAGTAAACATTGTTTATCCCTCGGACGAGGACCCTGAGGGATTTATGAGCAGCAACAAGGCTCACCTCTTGACTTCAATAGGAAACCGTCCAGCTTCACTGAGTTGCAGGCTCTGACCAGTAATGTCCTGTGCAAATGAATTTAGAGATTTTCGCAGCTTGTATTCATATTCTACAAAAGGGAAATATCCCCAATTGCACCTACTTGGAGCTGAGTTATCGACTTCAGCTTTGAAGTGCAAATGAGCTGAATGAAAACATACTTAGACTGCAACATAGGAGCTATTCCTACCAGCTGATTTATGGTGCATTAACTGTCTAGTAAGGAAAGCCTTCTATTGCTATGGATTTGTAATCCCCTGGTCCAATTATCCAGAAGATGAAGGCAAAATGCCATCCACTGTATGAGGCGATCAATAGTGGTCATTTCTTAAAATTCTTTACTTCCATTTCTTTCCAGCAATCCAAGTCACAGGATCTTCCATAAATTGCTCTTTCATGGTTTATCGGCCCTGCTGTTTCTAAAAGCCAGACTTATGGACTATGGTTAGGAAAATAAACTGCTATAAACAACCCCTCAGTAGGTTAAAACCATCAGTATTTATGGTGAATGCAAACTCCTTTAGAAACTTCTAATCACCATAATCTGTCTATATAAAAATAATCTCTGACTAAATAAATATGTCAGGAAGGGAAAATAAACGGAACTTTTATATGACCACAAAAAGAGCCGTGTGCCAGACTATTAAAGGCCCATAGATTTTTATGACTTAAAAAAAAAAAAAATCAAAAACCTGCAATGCAAAATAGGCAAGTCCCAACATTTCCTGGAGGGTTTGTTAATTGGCATTATGCCTTCATGTAGCCCTGAAGGGAAAATATTTTATAAGGGAGGTGTCATTTTATTATCGGATGTATCTCATCCCCTTTTGTGCCACTTCCTGTCTGCAGTCTGTTGTTATTGTTTTGCGTCTTTTTTTTTTGCTTTTTTTCTTCTGTGGCAACCCCCCCCTCTCCTTTTCACTTCCTGCCTACAGCCCTGTCAACTCCACTGGGTGCTCACTTACTAAGTTCCAAGTATCATCATCATCGACAATCCTTTGCAGTCAAGGACAATTAT
>NW_017729024.1:170563246-170573824 GCF_001723915.1 Gavialis gangeticus | reverse complement strand
TGTCTGTTGTTATTGTTTTGCGTCTTTTTTTTTTGCTTTTTTTTTTCTGTGGCAACCCCCCCTCTCCTTTTCACTTCCTGCCTACAGCCCTGTCAACTCCACTGGGTGCTCACTTACTAAGTTCCAAGTATCATCATCATCGACAATCCTTTGCAGTCAAGGACAATTATCTTCCATGATTACCTTGCCTGTGGATCCAAAGATGGTTGACAATGCCAATCCAGGATTGACAGGTTCTATTGCATTTTGGGCACGTTTCCATGTGGGGTAGGTGGCTCTGGATTCTTGGTTTGGTCTGTGACACGCCGTTTCTGCCGCTCCTACTTTTCCATCTCCTGTTGTTGTCATAAGATTTCAAAGGATGGAGATCCTTGCAGCAGACTCTTTCTCTATTTGGGGCAGTCCTGGTCACTAATCTTCCATGAGTTGACGTTGATGCTGCATTTGGCCTTGAGGATGTCCTTGAATTCTTTCTTTGCCCTCCTCTTGAGCATGCACTGAGGTGGGAGAATAAAACTTGCTTCAGGAGTCCGGGCTCAGACATCCAGTTGATGTGGTCAGACCAGTAAAGTTGAAGTCAGATGATCGTCAACTCGATGGTCGTGGCATGGTGTTTGCTTTTGAAAGGATGCTAACATTGGTGCATCTGTCTTCCCTCTGGTTTTGAAGGATCTTCTGCAGGCAGCATTGATGGTACTTCACAAGTGACTTGAGGTGGCTCCTATATGTTGCCCATGTCTCAGCTTCATACTGTAAGGTGGAGATTATAAACCAAGCTTGCTAAACCGTGAGTTTGGTTTTGGATCTGATGTCAAGCTCTTCAAACACCTATTTCCTCCGGCATGCAAAAACTGCACTTGCACTTTTGAGGCAGTGTTGGATTTCTTCACTGATGGCAGCCTTTTGCAAGTTCCAACTATAGTTGTAACTATGTCCCAACTATAGTATCTAGTTGAAAGGCCTCTGGAAAAAAATAGCAGTTGTTGCAAGATGGATTTAGTTGTGACCAAAGTCCTTACATCTTTTTCATTACCCTTATATTTGAGTCTTCTGAGGACTTGAATGGATGTATGTTCTTAGCACCATGGGGATATAGGGAAATGCTGTTGATTATGAACTGAACCCACATAACACAAATGGACTTTTCTACATTATTCTTGTGGTGTAATAAGGACTTGAGCCCATGCATGGAAGTCTGAGGTTCATTCTTAGACCAATGAGCTGCTTTGACTCATATAGGTGCTTTTTGTCCAGGAGAAGTGTGTGAGGCCAATTATTACATACTGAATCACAGAGTTAGCAGCAGAATCAATTGGCCTTCTGGTCCTCATCCTTCTCTAGGGTAGATGCTTCATATGGTAGCTCTTTAGAAGGGATAGCATAAGTTTTCTGATATATCAGCCTGTGATGGCCTGCACCTTGGGATACCAGAGGTAAGGCAGCACTCACTCCTGTCCCCAGAGGATAAAGCATCACAGCATGAACGAGTTGTGCTGGGGAAATGAAAGAGACTGTGACCTTATTTTCCTATGCAAGCAAAAGGGACACGACATAACCTGGGCCTAATATATTTGTTTAAATGGAAATATTCACTCTGAGTCTACAGCAATCCACTTTTCGAGGCTGATGCTATGGATAATGTGCTACTAAAGGTGCCTCAACCTCACAGGACCACAATTTCCTGTTTGCACAGTGATTGGAGAGCACCAGATGGGAGACGCTCTGGGTGCAGAATGCATAATTATATCTGAAACAGATTAGATTGCTGTGGATGTCATGAAGGGAAATATTTTGCATGATGCTAGATACTTGTGTGACTTATCCCGGTCTTTTCTGCCTGGGTGCACTGTGTATGTGTGTTGTGGCTACAGTAAATCTGTTATACTTGTCTGCACTAAATTAAGCAGGTCTTCATCCAGCATGAGATAACAGATGATCAGGCAAAGAGGGTTCAATGTATGACTGAGCACTTCTTTCCCCCATCTTTAATTTCTGTTGTTTTATCCACCTAGGTACCTGCATGGCCCTCAACAGTTAATATCCAAGTTCCTTGTGATTATCAATGGGTTTTATCCACATTACTTCCCTGTAAATATTAGCTGCATTTTATAAATGAGGAGCTGGGTCTCAGGATCAATGAAGTCACGTGGTCAAAGTCTTAGAGGATAGCTAAGTCTGTTTGGGGACTACAGTCTTGCCATCCTGAATCCCTGTTCACAGTTTGCCCATCCTATTCAACATAGCTGCCAAGGAAGCAGTGGATGCGTATGGCACTAGAAAAAAAAATGACTTTCCCTTATCTTGGGATGCTGGGAAGCTTCCATTTGGGATCTTACCAGAACGGATTCTGTAGGTGCAATGGAAACAAAATCGTCCCGTTTCTAGGAGAATTTATATTTCCTCTACACTATAATGCTTTTGCCTAACTTCAAAGTTCAGATGTTACTTTGTAAAGGCAGAATTAATTTTCTTGATTGCTAATCCATCACCACTAAGTATGATGCATACGGTCTCAAACATGGGTATTTCTGCTATCATTAATTGTGGCACATTGTCACAACCGATAAGGAAATGCAATATGAGAACAAGAAAACAGTCGCTGAGTTTGGCAGCTTATCCTTGTTTTCCTGGTAGCCATGGCAGGTACCAAGTGAAACCCTTAACTCTAGCGGGTGACTCTGTGAATAAATGAGGAAAAGAGCCACCGAACTTGAGGAACATCAATCACTCAGCTCTGTTGTCTCGCGCTTAGTTTGCAGTGCTGTTGTTCAGCGTGAGATAAAGACGGATAGGTCTGAACAAAAAGTTCCACAAAATATCCTCATGTTCACAGGTGTAACATTTGGCCCCAAGAATTTTGTCAGAGAAAATGAAGGTGACTGGCACAGAGGAAATTAACATGTGCTAGATAAAAATTAAAAAAAAAATCAAATGTTGAACAGAGGCTTCAATAGAGGATAAAGTGCAGCTGACGTGATAAGCATCGTATGGGAGACGGGGAAGGAAATTAACAAAATATAAGTTAGCAGAAAGGAAAATAGTTGGGTCCCAGTCCAACAGCAGGGAGAAATATTTAGGCCAGGAAAAGGAGAATGATGCTGTGGGGCTTTGGTTTGCTAGAAATAAAGAGCTGATAAAGGAAGATAATGGGGAGAATAGTGTTTTGGGGGGAAGAAAAATGGATCAATCGAAATATCTTTGAATTACTGATTCAATCTTTCTACTCTTATTATGCATTTCATGAAGATAGATCCTTTTCTCGTAGCAAATACATGCTACAGAATAGCCCCATAGTGCCAGGATGGTACAGCATAGAGATTAACCTGCACAAAGTTTAATACTGGGAGTGGTCATTTCCCACTCCTAAACCTATATAGGGGCCTTTATCATTGTCTGCTCTGATCTTCTGTATGCTGTGCAGAATCTTGTCCAGTAACTTCTGCATCAGAGCCATACTTCCACTACAGCTGTAGCTATGTCTTTTAGAAAGAAACAGCCATGGTGTTTATAGACGTGGGGGAGTAGGGAGGGGTTAATTAGCACAGCTGTAAGGGCCACACTAATCAAAAGCACCCGGAGCGTCATGTGTATCAGCATCCTCATGCTGAAAAAAGGCGGTGGGGCACTTTGAACTAAAGCTCGTCAAATGAGCTTTATTTTAAAATGCCCTCCTGCCATTTTTCAGTGCAGGGACACTGATACATGTGACGCTAGAGCCAGCAGACTCGATTAATCGAGACTGTTTTGATGCACTGTAATTACAGGGCATTGAAGCAACCTCCCTACATGCGTATAGGAGCCCCCAGTCTTGAGTTAAAGATTTAAATGATGGAATATACACCAAGTCCTTCTGTGAGGTATCCCTAAGGTTAATTATCCTCACTGGTATGATTATGGCTTATATTTAATCTGATTGCATCTGACTCCAGCTTCTAATTAGTGGGTCCTACTATCTCATTGGTCTAACTGATTAAAGGGCTGTCTTTTAAAAGCCAACCCAGTGTAAAAAGGACTTTAACAATGAAGTTCCCGCCAGGCAAAATGTCCAGGTGCAGGTATAACACAGACAGATAGATATACAACTGCTCTGGGGGGGTTAAAATCTACTGTGGGAGGCAAAGTTGGCATAGGGCACTACCAAAAGGGAGATACAGTACACTGTTGTATGGTGGAGACCCATGGTCCAGCCCAGAGCTTAGATAAAGCCATGGGTCATTCAAAATGTTGCTGGGGCTTCTCCACCCTGCTCCCCCCAGAGCAACCTAAGGTGGTTTAAAGCAACCTTCGCTCTCTCACCACCTCCAACTTATAGCTGTTGGGATGCATCAGTTAAAGGTACAGCAAAGATTCACATAATTTGCCTATTATATAGAATTATTTCTCTTTGCTAGGACAAAAGGAAAGGTTGGGCTTAGGCATGCCACAGAAAAGGTCTGAGTTAAGGCAACTATTTAAGTGATGTCCGGTTAATTCCAGGTGGGGGCTGGTTCCACTGGAAGCTGGACTCTGAGCTTCATCTCGTTTGACGCTGCGGGTAGGCAAAGCTGCAGGACAGATATTTTTGCTCAGTCAGATGCATGAAACTGCACTGTGAGAAGCCTTCCCTGAATGCCCCAAACCACAGTCTGACCCATGCATAATGATGACTCTCTATGGCATTGCTGAGGCTGCTGTGTGAAGTCCCCAGCCCCCACCCCACACACACACACACACTTGCTAAAGGCTACTGTAGGGTACACAGACATGCTAATGGCCATATTAAAAAATGACCACCTGTACTTCCACCTCCTAGAACATGTAGATAGGGTGTACGGAGAAAGGTGTAAGCCCTTGGAAATGACCTGGACTTGGTTTGAGCAACTGAGCCGGTGCAGTGTAGAACTAGGGTTGATCACTATACCCGATGCCCTGCTCCACATTCCCCAGAAATCAAGGAATGAGGGGGCTCTGGAGGAGGGTGTCAGACTGATGTGCTAAAAGGAGTTGGTGTATAAATATCATCCACTGCTCAAAGCCATGCCTAAAGTAGCAAAGAATCCCCTTTAGACTTCACACAACATGCACACAACTCTCACACATTTTCCAAAAGTGAACTTCTCATTAAAGAAATCTGGCTGACTACAATAGATGCCAGGTAAATTGGTAGCAGAAGCAAGAGCACGATGCACTCGCGGTGTATATGGGATGCTGGGCTGCAGCCAACCTCTGCGTTTTGAGAGGACAAGCTGTGGATCTCTGCTCTGATGACTTTCAGAGTGTATTTCCTGCTCTCCTCCGAGGACCCCTGTTTCATATTTCTCTGTTGGTTAATGTTAACCTCTTTTGCCATTGTAAATAGTTCATGCTCAGCCTACTGTAACTTTATGAATCTTCAGCTGCATTCTCCCTGCTTCATATATCTTCATTTAAGATCACCAGAAATAGCTTTTCTGGGATCAGAAACTGGAATATGCGCTGTGTGAGTTCCTAGGGATGTAGTGATAATGATACGGCAAAGGCTCATCTACAACATATACATATACAATAAATAACGTTGCAATAATACATTATTGATAGTAGCACACTGGAATCCAGTGTAGTGCACACTGGGATAATAATTAATTACCCTGATTTACTCATTAGCATTTTAATTGAGTCAAAAGGTTAAATTCAGTCTTACTTCCTTAAATGTTAACAGTACCTATTAAGCACATGCCTGTTAAAAGAATAATTCTAATTCCCTTCATGGCACACATACAGATGTGTAACTAATAGAGTTTGTGCCCAGGGCAAACCACTCCTACAGCAGTTAATGCTGCCAAAAATTTGGCAGGGGGAAGAAGGGCAATGAGAGGGTTAAGCCTCTGGCTCCTGACTGCACCAGCACATCCTCCTGCAGCAGTGGCTTTGCTTAGAGAGAAGGCTCTTTGCAGATGCCAGTCCTGCATCTTCTCTTCCCTGACTGCCAGACTGCAGAGAAGGGAGGGTGAGGAGGTCTCTGCCTCCATCACAGTACCCCTTGCCCTGGCACTCACCCATAGTTATGCTACTGCATTACTACTCCACGGATACACCCTGTTGTGTGTCTCCCTACAGATCCATTACATCCATTCCCTGCACCAGAGGGCTTAGAAAGAAAAGCCTCAGTTCAGCAGGCTCTTGTGCAGAGGTTCAGGGGGAAGGGAGGGTTCACCAAACATGGTACAGGAACTGTGTGCAGGACTTGGGTGGCAGGTGATGATCTTAATTCGATACTAAAAACAATCCAATGATTACTTCTTCCTAGTGGTGCCCACAAGCTTGTAGGGAGATGGTTCAAAATGCCCATCAGATTATTTTTTGTTGGAAATTTGGGTTTGATTCACAGATTCACAGAAGTTTAGGGCTGGAAGGGACCTTGTGAGATCATCTGGTCCAGCCCCCCTGCTCTGGGCAGGAAAGACTGGAGGGGTCAGATAACCCCAGTGCTGAGTGCATCCAGTCTCCTTTTGGAGGTCTCCAGGGTAGGTGCCTGTACCACCCCTCCTGGGACTCTTTTCCAGAGTTTGTCCTCATATCCAGTCTGAAACCTTCTTTTAGGAGTTTATGACTGTTGCTTCTGGATTTCCCCTGAGGCACTTTGGTGAATAGTTGTTCACCTAGCCCCTGATGCTCACCCCTGATATATTTGTAAGCTGCCACCAAATCCCCCTGAAGTCTTCTCTTTTCTAGGCTGAATGGTCTTATATCCTATATCTGTCAGCCTTTCCTTGTATAGCTTGCTCTTCAGGCCTCTAAACATGCGAGTGACTCTTCTCTGGACTCTCTCAAACTTCTCCACATCAATAGATGCATGAACGGTGTGTGCCCCGGTGGCTGGGGGGACACGGCTGTGCCGGTGGTGGCGGGAGCCCAGCGGTGGTGAGCGGGGAGCTCTCGCAGATGCTGCCAGCACTGTCAGAGGTGGCGGGTGACGAGCACCAACCACAGGTCAGCGACCACCTGCAGGTGCCGCCGGCAGCATCAACCAGGGGTGATCGTGGACCAGTGGTGCGGTGGCAAGCGGTGACTGCCCACAGGCACCTTTCTGCAGGGGATGAACTGCCATGTGCAGGGGGTGCACAGGCACCCACGTGCATCCCCTACACATCGCCCCTGAATAGATGTGAAGAATTGCCTGGGTTATGGGGTTTGCAATTCAGTGCCTTCATGCTCCAGGATGTGTTTGGCTTCTTCAACAGACTGCATCTCCCTAGATTCAGTACAGCCATGGAGTTCCTATGGTGCTCCATCACCGAGCAGGTGACAGAGGTGCATCCTAACCAGGGAGGCCTTACTGACAAGGAGAATGGGCATCCTTAGGGTTACCCAAACAGCCAATTTTTTGCCTCCTCTTCCTCGACTTTTCCTGGCCAGCTGTACTTGTAAGTGAATTGCAGACATTTAGAAAGGAATAGCCCTTGACATACAGGTCACAGGAAGAATGAGGATAGATCATGCTGAGCTGAGCTTCATGCTGCTGCAGCAGGACTGTGACATGTACCCAAGCTAGCTACATCGGAGCCAGCTCAGGTACCTTTACACTTCACCAAGGACACTTCCATGACTGCAATTTAGAAGTCTAAATTTATTTATACAATGTCTAAATACTATCTTGCTGCAATTTTTTTTACTCCATAGCAGCACATGTGTATACTGTACCCTGACCGGCCAGGACATGACAGTGCTTCGCTGCAGGGGTTGCCTGCTGGCTAACCCCATGCTGAAGCAGCCTCATGCTCCAGCCAGCCCCTCTGCAGCATGCTGAGCTGCAGGGAGCAGCCCCAGGCTGGCAAGCTAAACCCCTCCAACCAAGCTGCTCTGACCTGGCTCAACATGCTGTGGTCCCAGGCACATGTGAAGACGTGGTGAGCAATAAACTCCAGAGCAATAAGCCCTGGAGTTTATTCATGTGCATTAATTGTACTTGTAGAGGTGTCTGCAGACAGAGGAAGGAAGAAACGGGACAAGAAATAGCTTTTAAGGGGTTTTTTTGTACAAGTTAATTACTGTTGCTGCATGTGCCATGACAGAAAGGCGCCTTTAGCCAGGATGCAAATGAAAAGAGGAGGTGGGTCTTCAGGATTTCTATGCGGGTACATTGCAGAGTACCCGATGCATCCAACAAAGTACTTCACCAATTAAAAACGGGGGGAAGGCAGTTCCAGGGTGAAACACAGGAAGTCGTTTTCAAGCCTGGCTCAGACGTCCTTGCTATTAACTGGAGTCTTTACAGCCACTTCAGTGGCCTGGGATCAGGCTCCTACCACATGCAAGAGTACAGAATATGCTACCCTGTGGAAAGTCCTGAGTGAATGACAATTAGATTCATTACCATTTCTCCATTTGAATTTGCCTAGGAGCACTGCAACCAGTGCCCCTTCTGATACAGAGGGACTGAGAGAAAGAAGCACAAGCTGGGGTCCCAATCATACATTGCCCCTGCAAAACCATGCTTCCAGCAACCACATGCCATGTACATGCAGCAGTTAAACAATAGAAACACACACCAAAAGCGCAGTTTAGTGTAAACTCAATAGTATTACAGTATACAAAAAAGGTAATATAGTGCAAACTACTATTTTTAATGCATACTAATTAAAGTGGGAAATTACCAAACATGAATTCACTTACCACTCCATTTACCATGTTACGTAATAGTTCTGGTAACCTTTATATTCAATAATAAAATCCGTGACTAATTCCTAAAATAAACTTTGAGAACATAGCTATGACTTGCTGAAATCTAGCATATGTTGGAGGAGTGAGTTAATGGAAACTGTTTCCAAGTGATTCTGGAGCGCTTTAAATCCTGGGGGGCAGATTCTCAGCTGATGTAAACTGGCCTAGTTGCATTGACTTTAAATGAGCTACAGCGGCTCAAGACTTGCTGCTATGGGTTTTTTTCCCCACTTCACCCTTTCGGTAAAAGGGGGAAAACACTTCAGACCAAACACAAGTTCAGTCTCTCAAGAAAGCCATTGCAATTTGATAGGGGAGGGGATTCAACACGCTTCTGATTCAGCTTTGTGCATTGCAGAAAGGTAGCAGGGAGACTGAAATCCCACTTTCACGCTCCTGCACAGGTCCCTGCCATCTCCATCTCAGATCATTGTCAGAGATGCCAGGCCATAAAGAGAAGGCAAGAGTGCAGATCAGCAGAGCTCCATCTTCCTCTCTAACACGGGCAGGTGGGGAGTAGGTCACGGACGTAAGTCGGGTCTGTACAGAAAGCATGAGGACAGCATGTGGAAGTAGTGGGGTCCTACAGGGTAGCAGCACAATACTTTCCCTTGGGAGCAAGTAGGGGAAGAGGAAAGAAACTGTGGCTGTCTAACTTGCCATCTCTCTTCTCCTCTCACCTCTGCAAGGATCAAGAGAAGTCAAATCCCTTCCCCCATGGTGCCTGGAGTGATTGGCCCCACTCACCAGTAATACAAACAGTTTCACGTCCCTTCAATCAAATCCAACTGTATTTGGCAAGGGGGAGACGGAACAGAGAAAAGTGACAAAATAAGACAAATTGTAAATAAATGCAGCTAGGTAAATAGCAAATGAGAGAGCCAGGTGCAAACCAGCATGGCTGTGCATGGGATATTACCCACAGAAGAGCCAAATTACATATCCCCCTGTTTTCGCAGGACAGCTGTCAAGGTTTCTCCCCACTTCTCAGCTTCCCCTACACCACTGGTAGGCTGCATATTGCAAACAGCAGGGGCAGACTAGGGGCCGGATCCTCCAACTATCCAGATGAGCTTGGCAGGGCACATAGCTAGCAAATTGCCCTGGTAGCCTCTTGGTTCTCAGCTTGTTCTGTGTGGAGGCAGTCAGTCCCTCAGTATAGTTTTAGCAGGCTACATTTCTAAGGGTTTGCAATACCCAAAAGGCTCTATTATACTGCCTGTAATAACACCTGGTGAGCTCCAGAAGTGTCTTAGCCACCCCCTCTTATAACCCCATCCATGACTTCTGCGTGGGCCACAGGGAAGAATGGGGCACAACAGATGACATGTTAGCTCTATGCTGATTTTCTTCTTCCAGCTTTGCAGCAGCTTCAGCAGACTAAGCAGCACTAATATCTGGGAGGGTCTGGGTCAATGATCCTTTCTTTAGATAACAATCCATAGACCAGCTTTGCTTAATTGATGTTTTCAGAAGCTGTCCTTTATAGGATGCCTTGAGGATGCTTGAGCTTGTGCCTGCCTGTTGGACCCACACCAAATGGCCCTAGGATCAGCGGTGTTTAGAAGTGGCTTTAAACCATCATTGCATCTACCACCTTTAATAATTTGCATCACATATTCCTTGGATGGACCCCAGAATATGACTCATCACCTCTGGAGTCAGACCACCTTATGCGTTCATATTGAACATTTTTCTTCATTTATTACCATGTATTATTTGTATAGTGCTAAGCAGGGTACGAGACACCTTTCCTGATGTCTCCTTATAGCCCATACCCTAGTAATTTACTGCTAGTACTAACATTTGCATATGCATGTAACTCTTTTACCTTCATCGTTTAATGCAATTTTTAATAATCGCTCATTGTAATCTACCGCTCTTGCGTTATCAATTTTA
>NW_017729024.1:170552546-170558246 GCF_001723915.1 Gavialis gangeticus | reverse complement strand
ACTCTTTTACCTTCATCGTTTAATGCAATTTTTAATAATCGCTCATTGTAATCTACCGCTCTTGCGTTATCATCTCCTATACTGGCAATGTAATTGCCTGCTCTTAATTAACATTAATAATAAAACAAAAGTTTGAACACAATTAAAAAGGGGAAGATAGAAGAGAAAGGGAGGAACAGAGAAGGTTGAAAAAGCTGCTTGACAGACTGAGCCAGCCTCAGAATGGTTCTCTGCTGTCAGCCAACGCATTTTTTGACTGTCCTACTAATGGGGAGGTGGGCAAGGACAAAAGCAGAGGTTTGGACCTAACGGCAGAGGTACAATGACATGGTCAGAGCCTAGGACAGCCACCACCCACAGGACCAGCACTGACTTCCAGTTGCCACCAGATCATCAGTACATTTTTTTTCTGCTCTGGCCCAAAGTTGGTGGCTGGGGCAGCTGCCCTGAATGCCCCACCCGAGTTATAGCACTGCACCCTAGGGTGTCCTGAGATCCTTTCAAGAGTGCCACACAGTGTTAGCACTCTAAGGTGCAGAAATATGATGTTAGGTATGCAAACATAATATAAACCCAGAAATCTCAAATAGGAAATCCATCGCACTAAAAACATTCTGACCTGTTATAGTTTTCTGAGTTATCTTCAGTAAAACAATTGATCGATTATTTTTCTGTAGGCAAAAAATGTGCGAAAACAAAGAGCTGGCATTTTCCGAGGAGTCTAATGAGGGGCAAGTTTAAAAAGGTTGAGGACCACTGGCCTAGAGTTTTCAGTAAAAGCACAAATCAGCCGTATTTTTATAGATCTCTTGCTAACTCAGCTTCTTGGATGTCTCTCACTGCAGGTCCTCCAGGGGTTTACTTGAGTAATTTGTTTCCCTTGGCCATCTACTTTCTGCACTGTGCTTATGTGACAACAGATGAAGTTCCCTCCTTCAGCTTCCCTAAAGATTTAATTGTCTGGAGAACTCTGCACTAAAACAAGAAGGGTCAGAAAGGAAAATTCACATGTCTAAGAGCACGGCGAACTTTTCCTTTTCTGGTGTCGTCTCTATTGTGCAAACACAGAAGTGGTGTCATCATATCACTGCTAGGGTCATAGAAATAATAATATTGTTATTAGGGTGGAGGGGAGGGATAAAAGGATGGTGTTGGGGGAGAAACCTGAGAAACCTGAGAAACTTTAAAAATAAAGCAACGCGAGCTTTAAAATCCTGAGGTGGATTTTAAAGCTCACGCAAGAGTGAGCTTTAAAATCACGCATTTTAAAGCTTAAACGCAAGAGTGCATCCTGAGGGATAACCAGCATGGGTTTGTTGTGGGTAGGTCTTGCTTGACCAATCTCATATCCTTTTATGACCAGGTGACTTGTCACCTAGACAAAGGGGAAGAGATTGACGTCATATACCTTGACTTTAAAAAAGCCTTCGATCTGGTATCCCATGATCACCCTTGGTTAAACTGGCTAACTGCGGCCTTGATCTCACCACGATCTGCTGGCTGGGGAACTGGCTCTGCGGTAGGACCCAGAGGGTGGTGGTCGATGGGAGCCAATTGTCTTGGTGTCAGTTGTGACCAGTAGGGTCCCACAAGGCTCTGTCCTAGGGCCTATACTGTTTAACGTCTACATCCATGATGTGGACATTGGTGTCAGAAGCGGACTGGCCAAGTTCGCCAATGACAACAAACTCTGGGGTAAAGCATCCACACCTGAGGACAGGAGGGTGATCCAGGCGGATCTGGACAGACTCAGCAAATGGGCAGGCAAGAACCTGATGGTTTTCAACACTGAAGAACGCAAGGTTCTCCACCTTGGGAAGAAAAACCCGCAGCATGCTTATAGGCTTGGCAGTGCTATGCTGGCTAACACTACAGATTAAATGGGGTCATGGTTGACCACAAGATGAACATGAGTCTTCAGTGTGATGCTGTGGCTAGTAAAGCGACCAAAACACTGGCTTGCATCCATAGATGCTTCTCAAGTAAATCCCGGGACATCATTCTTCCCTTGTACTTGGCCTTGGTGAGGCCATGGCTGGAGTACTGCATCCAGTTTTGGGCTCCGCAATTTAAAAAGATCTGGAGAAGCTTGAGAGGGTGCAGAGGAGAGCCACACACATGATCAGAGGTCAGGAAAACAGACCTTACGATGACAGCAATGGGGCTTTTCAGCCTGGAAAAGTGCAGGCTCAAGGGAGATCTGGTGGCCACCTATAAGCTTATCAGGGGTGCTCATCAGGATCTGGGGGAACGACTGTTCACTGAGCGCCCCAAGGGATGACAAGATCAAATGGTCACAAACTCCACTGTGACCAGTTCAGGCTGGACATAAGAAAGACCTTCACTGTCCGAGCCTCAAAGTTTTGGAACACACTGCCACCTGAGGTGGTTCAAGTGCCCATTTTGAATGTCTTCAAAACACATTTGGACGCTTATCTTGCTGGGATCCTATGACCCCAGCTGACTTCCTGCCCTTGGGGTGGAGGGCTGGACTTGATGATCCTCCGAGGTCCCTTCCAGCCCAAATGTTTATGAAATCTATGAAAAAATCTCAGGCTATCCATGCAGACAACACTACCAGTGTGAAGAGACACATGGTTGTTATTATTGCTCTTTGGCCTTCAATCATGTTGTGATGTCACGGCATTAGAAGCTAAGCATGTGGGAGAACGTGATCCTAGGGAAGCAGGGCTGGAAGGGACCTCGTAAGATTGCCTAGTTCATCCTCCTATTCAAGGCAGGATCATCCCTGACTAAACCCTCCCAGACAAGTATCTATACAATTTGCTCTTGAAAATTTCCAGCCATGAAGAGTCTCCGCCTTGTCCAGATAGTCTGTTCCAATGCTTGATCACCTTCATAGTAAAAAAGGTATTCCTAATATTCAGCTGAAATTTCCTCTACTGCATCTTGCAGCTATTGCTTCTAATCCTGCCCTCTGTGGCCATGGAGAAAGAGCTATCTTTATCCTTTTCATAATTGCCCTTCAGGTATTTGAAGACTGTTATCAAATCCCCCCCCAGTCTTCTCTTCTCCAAGGTAATTAACCCTAGTATTTTCAGCCTTTCTTCGTCATTTAGGCTTCTTATGCCTCTAATCATTTTGTCACCTTCCATTGGACTCCATCCAATCTGTTTGCATCTTTCTTGAAGCATGGGGCCCAAAACTCAACCCAGATTTGGCCTCACCAATGACAAATGGAGTGGTGGGATGACTTCCCTTGATTTCCAAGGGACACTCCTGCTAACACAACCCACGTCTTCTAGCACAAGACTGCATTTGCTGAATCTCCTCTGGTTGATCGCCAACCATTTCTCCACTCTATCCAGGCCACTGAATTCTAGCCCTACCCCCAGCGTATCTGCAACTTCCTCCAACTTGATGTTATCCACAGATTTGCTAAATGTGCACTCAATCCCATCATCCATATCATAAATGAAGGTGTTGAACAATACTGACCCAGAACAGACCCTTCATTAACTCCACTTGATACCTCCTCCCAACTAGACACTGAGCCATTACTGACTGTCCATTGAGTATGATCATCCAGCCAGTTTTGTATTCACTTTATAGTACTTTTATCTAGTCTGTATTTCCTTTACTTGTTTGTAAGAATGTTATGGGAGACTGTGCCAAAAGCCTTGCTGAAGTCCAAGGTCCATGTATCTGTGTGAACTTGGACAATCCATTTGTTCCAGCTATAACTCAATTTCACTATATCTAAGATGAGGATGATAATTAAAGAAGTTTCGAATATTCACCTCTAGAGTTGTGAAAGCTATACCATCAAGTTGCTCTCTCACCCAGCCAGAGAAACGGTGCAAAAATAATACGAACTCTCTGACTCATCATAAATCAACCACTCCACTTAAATTCCCAAACCCATAATCCAGGTAGCATTAATTTTTAGAAAAACTCAGAGAATCATTCCAGATAACCAATATATCTGAGAAAACTGTAATCTGATGGAAAGGGGAAGAAAGCTATTTTGTTAGGTAGATGATTTGCTGTGAATGGTTCTTGTATCTCTAATTTAAGAGGATTGTGGCTTGGTTTGGTGCTCAAGGTGTAGAGATAGCCCTAGCAGGTGCTAAAAAGCTAGCATTACAGTATCCATCTCTTCCAGATGTAATATCATTTCTCAGTGACAGCTGCAGCCCAATATCTAGACCCCAGTGTCCCGGGGGGATGAACCAAGCCCCAGTGTCATGGTTGGCGGCCGGGTGGTGGCGGATTGGAATGAACAGGCGGGATTTGCGGCGGCTGAGTCTGAGTGGTACAGAAGCGTAATGGTTTGAAACAAATTGATTTATTTGACTTACGCTTAGAAGGCGTAAGTGGAGCTGCTTCTTCGGTTACAGTTGGCACAGCAATAACAAGTTAACAAACAGCAAAAGGGGGTCTGTTGGCCCACGAGGTTCGCTAGCGAGCCCTTGCTTTCTACCCCCGGAGGGATAGGGGCGGCTGCCTGCTAGCTAGTCTCAGGGCTGGTCAACAGCTCATGTAAGGATAAACGAACAACAGAACAAAGCTGTAACGCGTTGAGACGAGGAACGGAGTCGTGACGCCAGTCCAACAGGACAAACGGATGGTTGGAGATCGAAGCCGAGGTCAGAAGCCAGGTGAGTAGAAGAACAAAGCCGGAGCAATAAGGGTGATCCAAATCAAAGTCAGAGTCCAAGCCAGAATCGTTCAGTAACCAAAGGAATCGACACGAGGAAATGGAACGAGGAGGTAAGTCGTCGTATGAGGTATGAAGAGAACCGGGGGATCAGATCCCAACCTCTCTCTCTGCCTCACAGTCCCTGCTGTAAGCAGCCTCTGCTTGCAGATAGAGCACAGTCTCTCACAACGCTCATACCAACACCTAACTCCCACCAACTCTAAACGCCCACCACACCAAACGCCCACACCAAGGTGGGGGCTCACTAGCCTTTTATAGCTACCCCTTGGCCAATCAGGGCGCTTAAGTGAAAGATTGTTCTAGAGTAATTACCCCACACAGTTACCAACTAGGCGTGCGTCAGTTCAAGATTTTAGTAGTAACTGAGCATGCGCAGGGCTGGAAAGTAGGTCAACCTGATTGACAGCTCCTGAGGTCGCCCATGGGACACGTGCTGGGCACATGTTGGAAATTTCTGCTCAGGGCCTGTCTGCGCATGTCAGCTTCAATTCTCTCTGCATTGGCAGCATAACTTAAGATTTTGTTCTCACACCCAGCAGTGGGCATCTGTTATATTTCTTCTTCTACTACTGGTCTGTTAGGTGACTTTGGTCAAATCACTTGTCTTCTCTGGCCTGAAGTGCCTACAACCATACATTTGGTACAATAAGACTACATTTTAAAACTTTTTGAAGACCCATGGTCCTAAAAAAAATATTAGGTGTTGTTATCATCATTGTTATTATTATATTTCGATGCTGACATCTGTTATGGAGTATGTATTTCATGATGACAGCTATCACAGTATGTATATTTCTGTAATGACAACTATCACAGCATGTATATTTCTGGGATGACAACTACAGTATTACAGTGCATATGCTTTTGGGATTAAAGCTATGACAGTGGGTACTCTTCTAAAGCCATACTCCTAATTGTCATATACTTTTAATGGATATGCAGTGTGGAATTATATGTCATCAATATGTATTTCTCATATTCAATTTATCTAGAGGGAGAGAGAAAGAGAGAGTGTG
>NW_017729024.1:170535479-170547546 GCF_001723915.1 Gavialis gangeticus | reverse complement strand
TGTGCTTCTGTCACTCAGTTGGCTGATTCTTAAGGCCCAATTCCACAAGCACTTTAAAAAAAAAGTGGAATATATATCCCATTTTGTTTGACATCCATCAAATTACCCTATCCTAACAAAGCATTCTTGCACAAAGCAATCTCTTGTAACAATGTGTAGAAATGCATGTAATATGAAAGGGTTTTAATGGCTAACTATTCACCATGGCAGTATCAATGAAATCTTTCACGGTATATATTAGACAGTTAAGCATTGCAGTCTGTTCTTCACAGTGATATCTGATAAATAAAGGAAATGCCAAGATCAGTCAGGAGCTAAGTAGTTTATTTTCCCCTTTGTTTTCATATATATATATGTATGTGTATATATATATAAATAAACACACACACACATATATATATATGTATATGTGTATGTGTGTGTGTGTGTGTGTGTGTCTGTGTAGTATTTATTAAGTATTTAAAGAGTATTTATTAAGTAGCCAAAAGATCAATTTACATCTCTGTAAACTGAAAAAAATGAATTGTTTTCTGCAAGCAATGCAGTTTGCAATAGGATTATACGCAGCTGGCTGCTTGCTGTCAGAATGCTGCCTGTTACAAATTAAAACTTACCTATTTTTTGTCTCAGATAAATAAATATATAAATAGGAATTTTAACTATGCATAGTTCTTAAGTGATTCACTGAGGATTTTTTTTTTTTTTTAGCTCAGTTAACTTATATTCACCAGCTAAAATTGCAAGTTTCATGTTAAAAAGAAAGATTAAACTAACCACCAGGAAAATCTCCTGTATCCTCGGAGCATGGCCTGGTCTCAGATCCCACTTTGCAGCTTGAACAAATATCTATAATGGCCCAAATCTGGCCATCATCCCAGCTCTGACTAGAAACATTTAGTTAAAGCAAGGCCAAAGTTTCCAGTTTTCTGAGTTCATAAGATTAGGCCAGTCAGGGAAGATTTGCAAAGACACAAATGCCTTACTTCCATTTGTGCCTTTGAAAACTGATCTCTTCCATCCTTATTTGCATGCCTCAATTAAAGTGGCCAAATTTTCAGAGGTTCTGTATGCTCAGAAATTTCCCTGATGCCAATGCAAGCTATCGGGTACTGAGCACTTTTGAAAATACAGGCAAAACTTTTACTTCGGTGCTGGAATATGGATTTAAGAGGATGGCTTTAGATACCCAGGTTTCAAAATATTGATTCTTCAACCTTTAAATTCTGCAGAAAAGACCGGCACGATTTCAAGGGCTTCCAAGATAATACTTCTTAGAGCCATCAATGTCAATGATGCAATTCTCTTTGACTTTAACAGGACCAGGATTTATCATTCCAAAAGAGGGTATCAAACTACTACTTAGCTGCAGCCTACTGTTTAAGGCTGTGATCCTGCAGTGACATCCAGGCAGGCAGACACCCCTGTGGCCACAGAGATGAAGACTTAAGGCATAGGTTTCTATCTTTTCCCCCCATTTCTCCTCCCCTCCCCACTAAAAAAAAATATTGCTATATTTATTCCTTCGTAAGCTAAAACCTCTTGTAGTAAGTTAGCTCTGCCTGGAAATGTTGACAAACGCATTGCACTTCACCATCTGCTTTCTCTCCTGGTGCTGATACAGGGCTGGTATGTGGCAGCGATGCTGCTTAAGGTTGTGTCTGTGTATGAAGGTGTGACAAACCAGTGCTCCCAATGATATCTTCCTACCACTGGGTCTTCAGCGCTAAAAATAGGATAATTAAGTGAAACTGTTTTCTGCTCACAGACATGAGGAATACCATCTGCATAGTGAACATAAGTATTTACCGATCAGTTGTACCCAACAGGAAAAAGAAAAAGGAAACTTGTTTCACCCAAGGCAGAGCCTTCTACTTATTAGTATTAGCTCCAAAACCACTGCTAAGTCAAGTATTTTGAGATGTCAGTCGACGAATAATAATAGCGGAGAAGTGCAATAATTAATAGGACACGAGACTATTCCCTAAAGAGTATGAGCAGCATTGCAAGAGGAAAGCACGCCTCGCCTTTGGAAAGTGTCTGATACAGCCTCTTGAACTTTGATTTCTGAAGGTGAGGGAGAGGTAAAATGAATTACACTTCATTAGCAATGTCGAGAAAGACAGAGCCCTCCTTCTCCAGAGAAACGGCCTTTAATTGTTTAACTCCCAGAATTCCCCAAAGAACATTATGCCGGATTCAGTCTCCTGCTCGGAGTGAGCACAGGTGACGTTTTTCATTAGCCATTCTTTCTCTTGACCCTGATGTCGATGTTATTATTGTTATTTATTAATTTTGAGTGGCTCAGTTGCCCCTGGATGGCAAGTGTTTTACATGAACCTGAAACCCACTAAACAAATATTAGCATAACGGCAGTAAAACAAACGTCTCAAGAATGTGTTATATGAATTTATTAATGGTAGGACAGCAGCCCGGGATCCTAAAGTCTGTTCATCTTCATGGCAATTATAACAGGGGAAAACTTTCCTTTTAGACACTCTTCCACCAATGCAACTCTATCCCTGGGTCTTAGCCTGATCATTACTTGGCCCTCCTGTTGAGACTGATGGGAGAAAAATCATAGAATCATATAAATAATAGAAAATGAGGGTTGGAAGGGGCTTCAGGAGGTCATCTAGTCCAACCCCAAAGAAGGACCATCCCTAACTACATTTTTCCAGGCCAAGGCTTTGTCAAGCTGGGCTTTAAAAACCTCCAAGGATGAAGAGTCCACTACCCCCCTGGGTAGCATGTTCCAGTGCTTCACCACCCTCCTAGTGAGAAAGTTTTCCCTAATATCCAGCTGAATCCAAACCATTCAGTTGGTGATGAACTTAGCAATCAGGGGTACACAAGGCAGAAGTAATTCAAGTTAATACCTAAAAGTCCTGCAGATATAAGTCAGTGTATTTTCTATTTCTCCATTCATTATATGAACTGTATTCAGATATTTGGGTTTAGATTACATCACGGTCAAGTAATGTAGAGGGGCTGAAATGCCCCTTTCGTCCATCCCTGAAATCATTCCAGAGCTGCAACATCCTAAGATCCTCTTAGCAAGTTATATCCTGCTCTCATGTGAAGTGCCCAGTTTGTAAATGGAAAGGAGTTTGGTTGATTCACTGCACCAGTTTGCATTCGGGCTATTTGAGTCTGTAAAGAAGCCAGTTGGTTATGCAATGTTGACATAGCTTAGAATAGCCCCTGGGATTGGTCTACCTTACAGCAGGACCCATGCTGGCTGCTAGAACAGGGCAGGGTTAAACAAAGTCTGGATAAAGCAACCATTCCTTCCCTCCTACTGCTGCTAGGAAGTGTGCCCTGGATATCAGCACAGCAGGAAAGGGGGATGAAGAAACACTTTGATCTCAGATGCTCATCTTCTCTCATCCACAGTGTCTAGCCCTATCCTGGAGTTAGCAGCTCTAGCACTAGCACAGTGGCAATGTATTTCAAGTTATCTTTCAAACAGAACTGCCCCTCCTGAAACCAATGGCGCAAACACTGATTTTTTTTTATCCTTGAATTTGGAAACTTGACAAAAAAATAAAATAAAACATTAAAAAGTTTTAAAGAAGAATGCCAACAGGGATCCTTAATGTGCATGTACCTGATGGTCACTGCTATGACTTCAGTGTGGGCACGCCAACCTAGCTCTCAACTTGCTAATGTGGGTACCAGTATCAGCCTGGCCATGGCAATGGTCAACTTAGTGTGGACCACAAGACTCCCATGAGACCCTGTGTAATTACTAAGGCATTTAGTTCATGCTGACCATGGCTGTATTACTTGGAGTGCCCAACCTAGTTATGCTATAGGTAGCTTGAACAGCAGACAGACTACAGTGTAGACATACCCCAGGACTTAGACCAGCTTTCCCTTATGGATCTCTAAGTGTCTTATATTACAAATATCAAGTGTGCCCCCTTAAACATCTCTATGAACCAGGAAAGAATAAATCTCACAATTTGGATGCATGGATGCATTGAGGCGCGGCACAGTTAGATGTTTTGTCCAAAGTCACACTGACTTTCAGAAGCTCTGACAGTGACATACCTGGATCTGGTACCAGTTCCCTCCTCTTGATACAAGGCAAAATGTCCCTCCTTCCCAAGCAGGGAATGGAAAGCATTAACATTTGGCTTTGAATGTGCCCAGGCTGCTCTACCCGCTTGGCAAGAGGAAATATTATGCTGCCTAGAGAATCAGAGACCATGGAAAATAATTGTAAAGATAAGTACTTGGTGCAAAAAAAAAAAGGGCAATGTGGAGGCAGGAGTGAAGAAATCTACATTAGAAGACCAGCTGTGCATTAGGTGTATAATACAATACAGAGTGACATAAATTACCATAGCAAGCAAATGGACACTTAAGAAGCTGCACATGGGGGAATATGCATAAATAGGAAGGCTGGGATTACAGGCAGCATTTGCTTTGTCTCTTTTTTTGTTTATGGAAATTTGTTCCACAACACAGAATGTGATTTTTCCTCACATATCTATGTTTTTGGTTTTAAAAAATCTACATTTTCTTGTTTTCCCCCCCATCCTATATATTTTGCTTCGGGCTACTTCATTATTTGTGGTGGAGGAAGAGGTTTGTTGTTGTTGTTTTTCCTTCCCCATTAATATCCTTGTTATTCACATCAGGGGGCTGAAGAAAAGGTATATACATAAGCAGTCTCAGTACCCAGGACTCCCCACCCCAGGGGGCTGCCTTCATTACTGTACTGCAGACTATACTCCCTTTCCCCTACATTTTCTCTCTCTGGCTCTATGAATCTTTTGTTCATCCCTCCACGGTGACCCAGCTTCAATAAGAGGGTGGATTCATGGTTCATAGCTGCTGTTAGGGGCTGGAAGGGACCTTACAGATCATCGGGTTCAGCCCCCCTGAATCCCAACTTTACTTATATCTTGGTGGTCTAGGTGCTCCTGGGAGATGGGAGACATCAGTTTTAATTCCTGGGGACCTAAATCCCATGTCTCCACCTTCTTGGGCAATTTTTATAATGACCAGGCTATTATATAATAGGTGAGTAGCAACATCACCTGTAGTTTTCCTTATATTTAGATGCATGGATGACTAGTCTGTGAAATCCAAATTGACTCAGGTTCGCTGAGCTGATGCTCAGTGCAGTCAAGACTATTGCTCCAGGAATGCACAGTGATAGGAGATCAAGCACCTAAGTAACTTTATTGGATGGTATTTAGGCATCAGTGGCTTCTCAGGTGCCTCATAAGCTAAGCAAGGCTTTTGTGGATGGCACACTTGGATGTAGGGATCTCTGTGTTTCCTTGGATCTGGTCCTGACATCTGTGCACAGAACAGGTAAGATGGTAAAGCTACAGTTTGGTGGTTACTTTGCATACATGCAACCCATGATGCAAGGTGCAAGAGGAGAGATTCGGGTCCATTAGTGACAAAGAGCTAGATGTCTATCTCCAATGGGATGTGCTGGGGTCTTGGCACGCTTTAAGGTCTGCCTTCCTTATTTTGGTGCATGGAAGGGAGCTAAGAGCTGATTCCTGTTATGAGCGATGAACACTTTTGAATATGTAGTTCTGAATGCGCTATATAGTAACATGGCCATCATCAGCATGGTAAACTGTGAAACCTTAATCCTCTTTTGGAATGAAGATGAGGTTTTACGGTCCACTGGCTTGAACAATAAAAGGGTGACAATAAGTCTTCTCTCCCTGATGTTTTGCAAGCTTACTTGGCACCATCTTCTGCCCATAATACACAACCTCTTTCAAGGGTTGCAAGCTAGAGAATCCAAACTTCTCTATGAAATAAGGTTTTGAAAGGTAAGGGAAGTGATGGCAAGCATATGGCACCATCAGCTTTCAGCAGCTCCTTGTGTCACAATGTAGATTTCCATAGCTGCCTTGATAGACTTTATCAAGTTCTAAAAAGAAAGGAAGGAAGGATGCAAAGACAGAAAGATAGGAAGAAATAGACATTGCAAAGCACATAGAAGTAAATCTAGCTCCAGATCAGTATAAATGGGACTGGACTAGGGTTAGTTATTTCACTGAAAAATCATGTTTTCCATAAAGAAAGAAAACAGTTTTGCCTCCAAGCAAAACCAACCTCTTATTGATCCAATGCCAATACTTTCGGCTTTGCCAGCTGTTTTCAATAGTGGGTGAAATTCATCCCTGCAGAGACCTATATGTTACCCACTAGTGAGTATGTGTTACAGATCTGTTTCTGTGCCCAGTCAGCAGTAGATATCAGCCTGTTACAGCGCCACTTACAGAGCTCAATTTTTTAGCTCAAGCTGCAGCAACTCAAGCCTTTCGCTTCGGTTCAGTCCCTGCTGTCAGCCAAAACAACTGCCATTATATATACACCATTTAAATCCAAGCTCAGTCCTTAAAAATAGTGCTTAGTCGCTCCTAGCCCTTGTATCTGGCCCTGTACACCAGACTGAATTTCACCCTAGGGAGAAGAAAAAAAAATGCGAGCGACAATGCGTGGCATAAAAAATCTCCCATGCAAAATATACAGCAGTGTGGTGATAATGAAGGAATTAACATATATCGTGGTGTTGGGCAACACTTGGTGCAAATGTGCCAAACTCATGATATGAATTGCATGAAGCAAACACTGGTATCTTCAAGCTTGTCCAATTCAATGTGTCTGTTCTCTCGCCAGCAGTTTAGCTAATAGTTTATTTTAGCTCCTTTTTTTTTTTTAAGGCCGTTTTATAAAGCACCTGCTTGAAAAGTGTAATATAAATGCAAATAGACTGATTGACTGGCGTGAGGATCCCTTGATTAAATACTACAGGGTAGTGGAACTAGAACACAAAGCCCCACTTTTTTTTTTTTTGAAACAACAGTTTATAACTTCAATAATACTGTCTTAACTAAAAGGCAAGAAACAAATCCAAATTGTAATTCCAACAACCTTGATAACCCAACTCATATAGGGGGAAAAAAAGTATATATGTGGAGAAAATTTCCTTTAAGCTCCCTAGGGCAGAAAAGAAATTAACTACTCTGGATAAACAGAAGATGTCTGCTTTTCAAGTGGTACAAAATAATAGAGTTCTGTAAGCTGGCCAGGCAAAATAGGACAGGTAGCATTCAGCAGTGGCTCTTATTCATATTTAAAGGGTACAAGGTCAAAACTAAGATCTATGGCTTTAAGATAAAGGATTTCAATTTTACAGAAAATGTTTCTGCTAAGAAATTAAAAAGGCAGGAGATAATGTTATCAAGAGAGATTCTGAAGTCTTTGTTGGGCCCCAAAGACAAAGTCCCTAAATCTCTATTGTGTATCACACTAGTGAGGATTTATGACTTTGAATGAACAGATCTATAGTCTATCAGAAGGCAAGGAATAACTGGAACCAAAGCCAAGTTTGTGCAAGAAAGAGGGAGTGAATGAGAGAGATTATTAAAGCACCGGTAATGGAAATCTATGAGAAATCTGGACGCTGTTCCAGGTGAAATGATTAAGCTCTGGTCCCACAATGAAACATCTTTCTCTCTCCTTCTTTTACTGAAATATCCAGCAGGTAGGACACAGGCTTCAAAGGTTTATAATTCTTGGTAAGGCTAAGGAAGGCAAGTGTGTTGAGCCCAATGACTAAGGAGGATCGAATCCCAATTTATTAGGTCCAGAAAGTGCATTGAGTACTAGCCAAGGTGACCAGCACTGAGGCCTCAGCAATGCTGGCTATGGGCCCACCTCGGTTTTCGGTATAGTATGTATAAATACAACACAATTAAAGGTAAAACATAATAAGGTTTTATTAAGAGCAAACAAAGGAAAAGGGGAGGTGGAAAATAACAGAACAGTGATGAGTTTATATCAACTTAGGACACTTAAGGGCATATCTACATTTTTATTAATGTGCTTTTGTTAATGCACATTAAATTTAGTGCCCCCAGTGTGAGGTACTGGAAAAAGGCTCATTAACCTATTTTAATGCACATTAGCAAAAGCACATGGTTTCTTTGTGACACTTTAATGCATATTAAAATAGTCTAATGCTCATTAAAGCGCACATGTAGATGCACCCTTATAGCCACACACAGAAGCCAAACAGCATACACAATGCTGCAATCAAGGTAGATCCATTACTGAATAACTTCAGATTGTACAGGAACAATGCCAACGTTGGTAACCGGTAGGAAGGATAGCCAATCTGCTGACCCGGATGGTTGTCTAAAGGTAACACTGGGCGCATCTACACGTCGCCCTATGGTGACATAGCAATGCCTGACATGTCTGTACAGTGTGCTCCAGTGATGCAGTGATCATATAGGTCTACACATTATCGCTAGCTATGTTGCCCTAGCATCATACTCCCTGCTTATAGTGTGCCGCTACAGAGACATAGTGGGGAAATCTAAGTGTGCCGTGCTTTAGTACATCCAAAAAGAAGTACTATAGCATTGTGTTGTAGCAACATCACTGTACGATGATGTGTAGATGTGCCCACTGGCACCCCGCACACTTACATCTGCCAGGCTCCCGTGACAGAGCAGGGCTGCAGTATCTCGGTGCTCACAGCCGCAGACTCACACAGCAAGGGTCCTGAGATACGAGCCCTGCTAAGGGCTCGACTGTGCTGTGGAGGAATTAAGCTTCTCCACAGAGGAGCTTCTCTGTCCGGGAAATTACCAATCTCCACGATCCTCTCGCTAAGCACACTCTCCAACCAAAACAGCCATACACAAGAACCACCAAAGGCACTTACACCAAGTCACACAAGGCTACTAACACACCCAACTCTCTCTCTCTCTCTCTCAAGGGGGTCACAGCTCTTATTTACCTTGATTCACATCATATCACCCCACTCTTGTTGCCCAATCACTTCTCATTGCCATCTGTCTGACATACTGATGACTGATCAAATCCATCACTCGTGTTGTCATACTGTTTAGCGCAACTGTTGTTTGACTCTACCTTAGAAGAGGCATACTGGTTTCCCTCCATTCACTCAAACACTGCCATGCATGCTCCAAATTCACAAAGTAGGTCTCCAGTTCATAAGGTCATACTTTCCAGGGAGTTCTTCAAGGTGGATACTATTGCACATGTGCAAAACTCAATATCCAGAATCAACTCTAGAGGTATACAGGGAGTACCTAACACCAAATGGCCCTTTCACATTTGGGAGCTGGGAAGGTGCCTACTTAGTGACTTTGAAAAAAGGGAATAATTTTGCTATAGACCCTCAAATATAATCCATTCTCTCTTCACTTCCATCTGATTGATTTTGTTGTAGGAAAGAACTGATTAGCAAGCCTGGTGACCAAAGTCAACTATTTGGTGACAAACTAGGTTTGGCGTGGGCAGTGCCAACTTCATCTATCTTCCTACACAGGCAAACATCTATACCTGTCTATCTCTCTCTTCATTCTCCTCTACAGCCAGATGTTGGGCTATCCAATGTACTTACATATCTCCTATGTTATGGGGCGGCTGGAGTTAATGGGCAATACGCCACTGGTGCATGCAAACACTGCCACCATTAAAGCAATGTAAAAGTATTTAGCCTGGTTTAAAGTGTTGTGCATGCACGCCAGTGCTGCTGAATTTTTCAGATATAGTCATCCACCCTGTTGGATCTTGACTGAGATGCCTCAAAGTGATTTCCTTATGTTATTTTAGTCTTAAGAGCAGAAATGTGACTACAAATACCATCCTTTTCACCATTGTTTTTGTCTTAGTATCATTATGGTTGCAAAGGAGTAAGTAAAAAAGGAGAAATGGGAGGCTGGGATGAAATAATTGGGCTTGGCCATGCTTTGAGCAGGGGGTTCGACTAGATGTGACCTCCTGACATCCCTTCCAGTCTTAATTTTCTAATATTCTATGATACAGTCAGCCTCTGACATCATCAGCAAAAATTATTAGCTACATTTATTAGTGCTGATGACATAAGAAGCAAGGAGCATATACCTTTATCAGAATTAGTACCTTAAGGCTTATAAACTTAGCAAGTGTGATCCACAAGTCATTGATAGCTAATAAATAAGATACTTCTTGTTAGAATTTTTACAGCCACTCTTTGGATGCTTACTCCCCAAGCACAAGGAAAAGCATTTCAAAAGCATTAGTATGATCTTCAGGTTGATCCAGACCATCCCACTGACATTAATTGATGATGCTCTATTAGTTTCAATAGAATTATTACAAATAACATAAACTGAAGATCTGGCTTTACATTATCATGTATGGAAGCTGAACTCAAGACTGATAGTTCCCCAAGATTGATATGCCCTTGTAAGAATGGTCTGTAAAGTGAGAAGCAGGAGTTTAACATCCATGTTTTATGGAGAATAATTTTACCTGCCAGCCACACTTCATGCTATTTTAAATGGCTTCTAGCACTCAAAGGGAAGAACCCTTCCTCTCTGATTAAAGCAATGCTGGATGTTGAAGGACAAGACTGTAGTTGCAGTTGCAAATCCCACTAGGGTTTTATGAGCTCAAAAGAAATGCAATAAGTAGGCACGAGCTGGGACATTTCTGAGAGATTCATGGATGCCATGGTTTCAATAATCTTGGAAATCAGTGTTTTCTCACTTAAATAATTTCAACTCTGTGAGAAAAAAAAATGTATGTGAGCTCATTCACTAGCTTTGAAAGCAATTATCTAGTTGGGCTCTTGAAATCATAAAGAAAGGTAAAACAAGGGGAGACACACTAGTTTTTCTAATGCAGTCCTTTCCCCATACCATATGCCTTCCAATGGGCACAGGATGATTAGGGTAAAATCAAATGAGCACCCCCATGTAAAAAAAAAAAAAAAGGAAAAGGAAGAGAAAAAGAAAAAGAAAAAAACAATACCTGTGTAATGACTGTCCCAAATGTGACTCTGTTTCATAGCATCTCTGAGGAAATCCCTATATCTTCCATTTAACTGTCAACTCCAGCATACTAGCAGGTTGCCCAGGTTTTGGAAATATTTGACCATTTTATATAGAAAAGAGAATTTGACAACTCTATATACATTCAGCAACATCACCAGGCAAGAATGCTTTTAAATAGATGCGTGTTCCTCTTGCTTGGTTGGAACATTCACATTCTTAATATCCAATGCAGGTGAAGTCAAATGGCTATGATTAAAATGTGCCTAAATGTTGCATCTACTAGCAGTACCCAAAGCTGAGCACCAGATGCCTCTATCAGCTTTACAAACCCTGGCATCATAACACTTTTAACCTTACCACCCTGTGGAATAACTACTTAGTGCACTAAACCTGCTAAGCATGGACTTTGCAATTCCAATCCAACATAAATGAATAAATATCTAAGTGCTAAATGAATAATCTCTCTTACATTAAACCCATAAGCCCAAAAAGTGATTATAATGTATGCATTTAAATTATAATATACAAATATACAAAGGGGAAGATAGACATCCATTGAGACCAGAGAATTGATTACATGGTTAACAAGTAGAATATTTATAGCTCATTATTCATATTAATACTAATAGTTGCTATTGTGTAGCTTTCTGCAGCTTTATTATACAACACAGTGGAAGTGGTGCCCTCATTCCCCTTCACTCACCTACCCTACCTCCAAGTTCCGCCTGCATCCACCATTCTGATTTCTTCTGAATAACCTTGCATGATATATTTTCAAGGGAGAAAAAGTGTTGAGAGGTAGAATGGATAAAAGAAAGGCAACTGTATAAATAATATAAATACAATTCCATGTATTTAATAATAGTGTTTTTTTTTAATGAAAGCTCTTTCTGTAGGGGATTCAAAATATTTAATTCACACTCTGCAAGAGAGCAAGGGGCAAAGTAAGTATTATTTGACTGATTTTGTACCTAATCTTAACCACAGAATAGTCATATGTCTTGGCCAAGATTACGTGAGAAGACAAAGACACAGTCTGGAAGGCTAGGATTGAATGGAAGGGTCCTGACCATTAATCCTAGCCAACAGAGTATCATAGTATGGTTTAAAAAACTAGGTACTGGTTTTACTAGGGGGTGGGGGTGGAGAAAGATGTAGCCTTGCCTTTGAGGAAAGTATCCCTAGTTATCGGGGATCCTGGTTTGCTCTCATAAAAAAAAATCACAAAT
>NW_017729024.1:170530232-170530479 GCF_001723915.1 Gavialis gangeticus | reverse complement strand
GGAGCCCAAAACTGGATGCAGTACTCCAGCTGCGGCCTCACCAAGCCCGAGTACAAAGGGAGAATGACATCCCGGGATTTGCTTTAGAAGCATCTGTAGATGCAAGCAAGCATTTTGGTTGCTTTACTAGCCACAGCATTGCATTGCAGGCTCATGTTCATCTTGTGGTGACCCCCAAGTCTCTTTCTTCTGTAGTGCTAGCCAGCGTAGCACTGCTGAGCCTATAAGGATGCTGCAGGTTTTTCTT
>NW_017729024.1:170475925-170529499 GCF_001723915.1 Gavialis gangeticus | reverse complement strand
AGTCAAGATATATGACATCAATCTCATCTCCCTTGTCTAGGTGATAGGTCACCTGGTTGTAGAAGGAAATGAGATTGGTCAAGCAAGACCTACCCGCAACAAAGCTGTGCTGGCTATCCCTTAGGATGTTGGCGTCGGCCAGTCCATTAAGGATGGCCTCTTTAATAAACTTTTCTAAGATCTTCCCCAGGATAAAAGTCAGGCTAATGGGCCTATAGTTAGCCGGATCCACTTGCCTCCCTTTCTTGAAGATAGGCACCACACTGGCCTTCTTCCAGTCTTTGGGCACTACACCAGAGCGCCAGGAGTTTTTAAAGATCCGTGCCAGGGGCTGGGCTATGACGCTCGCCAGCTCCTTGAGTACCCTGGGGTGCAGATTGTCAGATAAACCCCCCAAAATCTGTTATTAAAATTAAAAGCACCCCACAGCCCCCTCCCAGCCCTGCTGGTGCCCCTTATGGTTCCTAAAGCCCGCCCTAGCCCTGCTGGTTCCCCTCAACTCCCCCAATGCCTCCCCCAGCTCTGCTGGTGCCCCTCACTTCCTCTGAAGCCCCCACCCCTGCATCCCTGCTGGTAACCCTCACTTCCCCCAAAGCCCCCCCTCACCCTTCTGGTGCCCCTCACTTCCCCACAACAGCTCCTCTGCCCTACTCATCCTCTTGCCCCCCACTCACAGCCCCTGCCTCCCAGCTTCCAGGGCTATGGGGCCAGGGACCCAAGTCTGCAGCTCCCTGCCCACAACAGAAGGCAGCTGCAGCAGAAGCAGCATGGAGCTGGCTCACCCACTGCTGCTGCCTGCTTAGGCCAGGACTGGGGCCAGGGCCAGCTCCTGGCTCCTCACCAGCCCTGCTGGTGCCCCCAGCCATGACATCCAACCCTCCCCCCAGTCCTGCCAGTGGGGCCTCCAGACCCTTGCAAGCCCCACTAACCACACAGGCTCCAGGAGTGAAGAGTGAGGATGAGCAGAGCCCCGAGTTGTGGCTGACTGACAGCCTCAGGACCTGCCCTTCCTCCTTCTCCCCCCTCCCACTCCAGGCCGGGCTGGGGGTTTCCTGCCGTGTTTGCAAACAGCTCTTGCAGGCTGGAGCTCAACCAGCCTACAGAGCTCTTTTCAGAAGCAAGAAATCTGTGGGTTTCTCTGCTAAAAGAAGAAATCTGTGTTTTCTTTGATAAAAAGGGGAAATCCATGGTTTTCTCCATTTTTCCGTGGGAAATGGAAAACCCAGACCCCTGATAATTATTCCCAAACATGACAATGTGACTGCACAGTATATAGCTGAAATGGGTCAATTTTTAAACTGTTACATGAAGTGTAAGCCTCACTCTTTCCAAGAGGTATTTTTCCTTCTGAAATGGGCCCCAAATAAACTATTACATTAAAAGTTTTCCTCAATGGGGAGGGTAACATACAGGGAGCCAGGGCATGAATCTGCAGTGTGCAATCTACTTTGTACTTACTCACTTCATGGATGTTAGTAGGCAACAGTTGATCCTTCTGGATCATGGTGTATGCATAGGAGCTCACCAGGGCCATTGACATGGATGCTGAAGCAAGAGCATGGAGTACTGAAGCTTCCCAGACCTTCCACTCCGCCTTTAGACCATTGACACAGTATCTAAAGGCCAGACCAAATCCAGACATTTGATGCCCAATGGCTGTAATTACATTCACATCGAGGAATCAAACCCGGCTCTCCCGCACAGTGGACAAGGACTCTGCCACTGAACTACAACAGCAGGCTGTGTGCATGTTATTTGACTGCTAAAATACCTAAGTGGCATATATTCTTTGGGTATATCTAATATCTTATATTAGACCAACACAGATACAGTAAAATCTGAGTTATCTGGCAACTTACAAGCTGGCATGCTCTGTTAACCAGCATGCCAGCTTATAAGGTCTTGTAAGGGAAAAGTGAAACCGCAAGTGCCCACCAAGGCACTTCCAGTTTTGTGGGGACCCCACAGCCCGGGGGGAAAGCAGCCTGTGCTGCCAAGCCCCCACAGCCCATGGCATAGCAGCCTGCGCAGGTTCCGTCTTCCTGTCCGTGGGGGCCCACAGGGCCCATGGGAGGGGCGGAGGGGTGGCAACACGGTGGGAGAGGCAGCAACACCTCAGATGTGGCAGGACAGGTGGTGACCCGAACAGACAAAGACACCTGTTCGGGCTGTTCAGTTATCTGGTGTGTTTTGTTATCCGGCACCCTCCATTCCCCCTGGGTGCCGGATAGCAAATCTTTTACTGTAGTTGGAAAAATTCCGGTCTAATAAAAGATATCAGATTTACCCAAAGAACCTTGTCTGCCTATGTCCATAGACCAACATGGCTACAACCTACACCCATGTAAGTGGCATACGTAGCATTTAGACATCACAGGGTATATCCACACACATGCATTACTGCAGAGTTGACTAACTCCACAGTAAAGCATTGTTGTCTACACATGCACCCCTATTAGGGCACAGTAAATGAATGAACTCCACTGTAGAATAATACTGTCTGGAACAAGTACTATCCTATGGTGGAGTAATTTATGCCATATCAGCGTACGTGTAGACGATGACCAGTACTGACTGGGATGCGAGGGTGCTACAGTGTGGGAGTTGTCTGCTGCCTAGCCCTGAACTGTAGTACCCTTGTGCTCTAGTCAGGCCCTCCACCACCTGAAACCATTACCCAGAGCCCAAGGCTGATCCTCTGGACCCTCTGCCATCCTGGGGCTCCTCCTCCACCCTAACTCAAACAGCTGTGCTCTCAGGTGCACATGCAGCAGACTCCCAGCAGACTCCCAGGTGCGGAGCAGCAGACTCCAGATGAGAGAAGTCCTCAAGTAAGAAAACCTGCTAGGACACTGAGGTCTTCTACGGGCAGGAGGAAATAGTGTTTCTACCAGAGAAATATATCTTATCCCAGCTTAAAACTCCCCATTAAAATTAATGGAATGCTCCATGCCTGAGGGGCAACAGAAGACTAGTTTTTGAAGATGTCCACTCACTACCCATTGAAATGAATGTGAGAATTATTGGTCATCCATTGAAATCATGGCATAGAAAAGTAAAATATACCTCTGGAGATTCACTGGCTCGACCATTACAATAAGAGGAGATTGATGTATGTATAAGGTGACACAGAACATCTCCCTTTACCTTGTTGCTTTAGCTTGGAAGAAGCAGAGACTTAATTGGCAACATTCTGGCAGTAAAATAAAATTTAGCCCTAAGTGGAATAAGCTGCCTTGCACAAAGGCACTATTAGTGTGCATTATGATCTTCCACAAGAGAGTTAGTGTAGTCTAGCAAGTGTGCTGTAAAATCATATCCGGGCTTACTGTGCACTAACTTCTCATAAGTGCCCTCCAGGTACATGGCTAATACAATGGCATTTTCATGCATAAAGGTGGGTGGATATATTCAATGCATTTCTGCCATTTTGCTCACCTCGAGTAAATACTATATGCTGACTAGGCTTGAAGAAATAGCTGGGGAGTGGGGAAAATAAACAAAGGAGTACTACAGGCAAATATTAAAGAAATACTCCTGGGTTTATGGTCACACACGTAAGAGTAAGTCATTTTGTTCACACTTTTCCATGATTCATCATAAGCCTTTGCAGGTGTCACAATGTGGGTTGAAGACTCTTTAGAGAGCTTTATATGTATGCACCCATATCTATGCATGGGCACACACTGATGTATTGAAATAGTCGCTTCTGTACAGCACATCAAGGCAGCTGTTTAATGGAACATAGCAACACGAGAGGAGAGGACACCGAGGAGTGCCATATTAGCCAGGTGAAAATTAAGACATATCAGGGCAAGTAGTTTAAAGTTAAAAAAGCTGGAGTTTAACATAGTGAACACTCTGTACTTTTATGAAAGGGGATCAAGATTTTGACCCGGGCACTTTTCTGAAGGACATCAGCACAGCTCTACTAATTTTCTGATGATCAGCTGAACATCTTCCTGACTGGAAGTGTCTCTTGCCTGGAAGACAATACTACTATGAACCTAACACATTGGTAACACCACATGGGTACGAGTCAGAAGACACCACTGATTCACGAGCATTATTATAAAAGTAATGGAACTTTTCACAGTATCTTGTCTTCTCTCCTAGACAAATATCATTCACTTGACTTTCAGGGATATTTAAAAGTAGAATATACCTGAGCAGTGGAAACAGTTTCCCGCTGTCTTGCTAGTGGTATATCCATTTACCAAATCATTACAGTAGTTTGGTGAATGAGTTGCACAGTTTTGTGGATCTAATCTAACACTCACAGCAGGCAGTGGAAGCCTTTTCACTGTTTTCACTGGTGTTTCAGATGAAGAGAACAACATCATTACATAATAAAAACTACTTAACAATATTGATCCTATTCTGACGTTCCTAAATTTTGTCTGAAATCATATTAACAAAAATTTCACTCAACTCTAATATTAATTGGGAATTGAAATGCAAAGACCTAATTCTGAATCCTTCGAGTCTGGTTTAGCTTCCTAACTGACTCAGTATCCAATCCATACCACTACAACTCACTGAATTTTCCCCATATAAGCAATAATGCAAGGACAATAGATTATCAGATAAATAACGGTGCTGTTATTTTATGTCATGATCACTACTCAAGAAATCACTTCCAATGGGGAAGACTTGAGCAGAGATCCTACCATGGTAACGATGAAGAAGCTTTTCTTTAGTTCCCTGCATAGGAATTTTGATCAGAGCCATTATTTTAGTTTAGACTGTCAGGTGAAGAGACATAAATGCTCTCCCCTACCTTGGGGGTCTTTAAGAGAAGGATAGATAGACATCTGGCTGGGGTCATCTGACCCCAGCACTCTTTCCTGGCCAGGGCAGAGGGTAGGACTCAATGATGTGTTGAGGTCCCTTCTGACCCTAACATCTATGAATCTATAAAAAACAAAGTCACATCATAATCATGCTGTGAATCAACATAGGCTTAGAGAATCAAAGATACCCATAATCCAAATGCATTTATTTGGAGGCTATATATGGCATGACTTTAACTTAATGTGTCCAGTCACTGAGTGCGAGAAACATGAAGGAGTGATGTATATGGGAGTGGCTCCTCATAAAGAGCCTCCAGAGTGGACAAAACAACAGATCTAGAAGTGACTTCCAGCAAAAAGAAACATTGGGCATATCCTATTATCTAAGAATAACTTCTGAGCATCCTTTTTTTTTGCCTTGACAGTGCAGTGTAAAGTCTCCCTCACTGCCCTATGTTAAAATCTCAATGCATCCCTATGAAGGAAGTCAGCAGTTTCATCCTTATTATATGGGTTTTGTAGATTAAATGAAGATAATGGTAAATCTAGGAATCAAGTCCAGATAACCCATGACCCATGCAAGTGCTTCATGCACAGGAATAATCTATCTCATTTTGTTGCTCTGGCGCCCAAGTTCCAGTTATGTGGCTTACTGTTAAGTAGTGCAGCCATTCAGAGCTCGTCAGAGAGTCTGCTAACATCCCTGAAAGTCCTCTTTAAAAAATAAAAAAACAAAATGACAGCCACGCTTTTTTCTGTTTTTCCCCTCAAAGATTGTATTATTTTGTGAGACTTTTATGGAGTAAGAGCAGCCATTTGTATTTATTTATTAATTTTTTAAAGAAAAGGCAGCACAATTATATTTTAAAATCCACATTTTTCGACAGCTTTAGCCCATGGCCCAAAGGCCTTATCCTGCAAAATCCCAAGTGCTTCCTTCAAGCTACCACTTGGGTCTGAAATCTTTGGGGCTGACCTTGCAAAGTGTGGCATCCCTGCAACTCTCACTGAAGACGATGGGCCTGGAACTGCAAAGTCCCGAGGGTCATGTATTCTCATGGGTGTGTGGGATATGGACCAAGTGTATCATTCAGCTTCACTGCAGACAGGTACAGATGTGACAACCGAAGAACAATGCCATCACTGAGGCATATCAGCAGCTCATATTTAGGACCAAAGCTGGGAGTGACTTGGAAAGAAGGGAATTCTGTTACCTTACTGATTGAACCGGAACATCTTATTAGTACCTGCTTTCGCTAATCTGATATGAAAGTCACTAATATGATACGACTGCAACCTTGTATTAGCAACAATACATTCTGATATGGTGTGAATACTAATAGTCTACAAAGGAATGATGCTAATGCACTAATAGAATAAGATATTGCTAATGAGATATGAGAGACTCTGTTGAAAAGTGCAATATTACTCACCTGAACTTTTCCAGTATCCCATTAACCCTGCTCACAAGGGAGACTGCAAAATGACCTTTTTCTCTTTCCCCAACACTTGGGGTTCCTCCTTCCAGTTTTGTAGAGGCTCAATGACTTTTTCTCACAGAGTGTTCAGCTTCCAAAACACAAGGGAATAAGCACAAACCATATGATCTGTGCACAGGTTAAGGGGTGGGGGATGAAGAAGAGGAGCATGTTCTTATGCAGCAGTTACTTAGTACGGGAAGAATGCTTTGTACAGTTCATTCCAAGGGGCTCAAAGAGCATTGCAAAAGTTCACGAATTAAGCCTCGTATCAGCCTGATGAGGCAGTAAACTGCTATTATTCCCATTTTACAGAGTGAAACTGAAAAACTGAGTGGTTATATGATTTGCTGAAGAAAGTCCATGGTAAAACTGGACGTAGAAGCCACAGTTCTGCTGCCCTCCTCGATCCCTCCAGTTTTCTCTAGCCACTAGGTTCAAAGTTTGCTTGAGTCTAGGCACCCACCTGTCTATCATGAGGAAGGCACATGAGTTTGTTGTAGCCAATGGCAAACCAGGATAATTCACATTGAGCTACTTTCGTCCCCCCAAGCTTGAATTTCCAGATATCTATTTACACCTGGGTCAACATGGGTGAGCCTTTGGGATGAGTCCAGATCAAGAGTCTGGTACCACAGCTATATGCACTAACAGCTGTGCTACCACACCCCATCATTACCCACAAAGCTGCCTTAAAAATAAAAGTTCCCATGTCCTGTATATACACACATATATTATTACATATATTATTTAAATGATTTAATATAATATATTTATACAGCATATGTGTGTATATGGATGTGTATATATTTGTATATATATGTATTTATACATATACATATGTGTGTGTCGATAGATAGATAGATAGATAGATAGATAGATAGATAGATAGATATAGGGAATTATATATATTATATATATATACACACACATGCAGACACAAACATACACACATATACATACACACATCTCTCTCTATATATGTGAGTGAGAGAGAGAGAGAGAGTTGTGTGTGTATGTCTGTATATATATGTGTGTGTAGGCAATTTATCGAGGGGCAGGAAATGGGAACTTTTTAATGTTATAATTCTTTTCTTTATTTTTATTGCTCAGTGTAATATGGAGCAGGAATGAAAAGAAAGATTCTGCTCAGGAAATTAGCTTAATTTCCCATATCTACTACATACCATGGGCTCTAAAACTGCAGTGCAGACACAGGGACCATCTTTGCATGAGGACATGTGATAAATTTGCAGGGAAATCATCAATGGCTCAACAGCCAAAGTTGATGAAGAATTTCAGCTTATGTAAATCATAGTACTTCCACTGACTTCAACAGCACTTGCACATCTGACCCATAAAGAATAAAAGAATCAGAAACAGGGGGATGCTGCCCCATTATAACAGGAAGGGACTACACTAGCTGTCAGGGAGGACTTTTGCATTTTCCTATGAAAGGAGACAGGAACACGTGAACTGACCTTGAGTAGGAAGAACATGGTAACAGCATCCAACATCCAGATGAATACCTCTCCCTTACAACAGATATGCATCACCAGTGCCCTAGTCCTTCTTCCTTTCCTTCTTCTGCAATCCTTCACAGTTCAGGACAATTGTTTTTCATGATTGTCTCATCTCTGTGTCCAAAGATGGCTAAGGCCTATCCAGGATCGACAGACTCTACTGCAGCTCAGGCACGTGTTCCCATATGGGGTGGGTGGCACTGAATTCTCGATTTGGTCTGTAGCATGCTGTTTCTGCTGCTCCCACTTTTCCATCTCCTGTTGCTGTTATGAGGTTTCAAAGTACTGAGATCCCTGAAGCAGACATTTCCTCCATTTGGGGCAGTCCTGGATGATAGTCTCCCATGAGTTGATATTGATGCTGCATTTTTTCAAGTTGGCATTGAGGATGTCCCTAAAGCACTTTCTCTGACCTCTTCTTGAGAGTATGCCTTGCCTGAGCTGGGAGAATAAACCTTGCTTCAGGAGTCTGGAGTTGAACATCCAGATGATATGGCAAGCCCAACAATATTGATGTTGGATGATCATCGCTTCAGTACTCAATATACAGTTCCTTTGTGTAGTATGAATGAAGGGATAGTTAGGTACCAGCAGACTAAGGAAAGAAAATTACTGAATGTGGCTTCTTGGAAAATTGAACCCCTTTTTCCAAAGGTCAGACATCACTACTGAGGAAGCTTATCCACCCATCTTCATCTTTGTCTCTTACACAGCCTCATATGATGAGCATCTTCAGTTTGTTTTAGGGAGTTACAATGGTAGCTTTTAAACCCTTATCAGTTTGACCTATAGAAATAGGGGGGAAAAAGGCACAATATTTGAAATCATCCTTTGTATTCTTCCCTATTTAATACAGGGAATACCTTACATTTCAACTGTCATATTGGTGAAGCTAGTAGAACCATTCTTGATTTTCTTACATCACTGGAAGTGCATATATGTATGTACAGGTAGACAGATGGACAGACACAGGAAGAAGAGAAGGAACGATGAAAGAAGGAGAGAAAGAAAGAGAGAAAGGAAGTTTGTTATTAACAGATAGGCATGCTTGCTAGCTAACGCAGAAGACCGCACTGTTGGCTGGTGAGTCAAGGAGAGTTGAGGGCATTTCTCTCCTCTCAGGTGAGACTGATTAGCTTCCATATTCATCATGTTACATTGCACCATTTATCAATGTGTGTTCCCTACCTTTCTTCTCCTTTCATTCCTCCATTTCACATGCTTGCTGTATTTCAGAGAGAGTGCCTCAGCAAAATGATCTGGACCCACACTTGTTGTTAATCAGTGGCTGGCACTGTCCCTAGCTCATTACTCAGGTGGGGATTGGCACACCAGCTGATGGGAAACAAGAAATTGATTGTTAATCATGTTCAGCTTACTGCCGTACCAAATATTTGACAGAATAGCCATGCCAATCATTCTTAGGTGCATGTTTCCCCGGTCTGTGTTTAATTGCACGAGCAGGTGCCAGATAACACAGTGTCCTTTTCATGGTCACAAACACGCCTCTTGCAAATTCCCTTCTTACGCTCATGCACACATACCTGCTTGAGTTAAAACCTGGATATTTCTCCCTGTTTAATCCTGGCAGATGTCTGTAAACACCTCCCGTGTTTCATTCTTCTCTCATTGCATCTATTCTATGAGAATAACTTGTTAGTAGAATATGCACCAGATTTGCATTTCAGCTCTTTTCTTGTTCTCTTCACTCCATTTTCTGTGTTCCCAGTTGTTCTTTATTCTGTGTATATTTGAGCGTTCACTACCTTGCACATTTTTTTTTCTCTTGCCTCTTGGCTGATTTTGCATAATGTTGTGTTACAGCAGGAAGCAATCATAGAATCACAGACAATGAGGGCTGGAAGGGACCTCAGGAGGTCGCATCTAGTCCAACCCGCTGCTCAAAGCAGGGTCATTCCCAACTACATTATCTCAGCCAAAGCTTTTTATATCCAGGTATTAAAAACCTCCATGGATGGAGCTTCCACCACCTCTCTGGATAGCCTGTTCCAGTGTTTTTCTACCCTCCTAGTGAGCAAGACTATTGAGTTGTTTGAGCACATGTCTAGAAGAAGCCAGCAACTCCTTGAGTATGTCTACACTGTGCATTCTCATATTATACTCCCAAAGAGATGTAATCTGGAGGTGGTGTAGAAGGTCTGTCTTGAGTTCCAATCCTGATCCACTGCTATGTTTCAATGGGCTGTCGATAAAGAGATCCATGTATTGGCGGCTCAGTGTAGTGCTTTCTACTACCCTCTATTAGACGGAAGCAAAACTTCTCTGCAGTGTCACAAACCCAACATTGCTGTGGCTGGTGCTTTTGAATCGGGAGAATCTGCTTGTGTGAAATTCTTAGTGACTGTCATGAGAAGCATGAATAGCAGCTGGGAAATTTTCAAGGCTCTGGATTTATCACAATTCTTCTTATATATAAGTGACAAAAAATTGCCAGTTATTCTATTTGTTAGAAGCCTGGCTCTGTGCTGAAGAATTGTTCAGATCCCAGAGGTGGGGAATTAGGCACTTTCACAATTCATATGTAAGAATCGGGCACATGGAGCACGTTCTATGCGTGAACATGCTGGGAGAGATCCAATACCATTCAGGATTCAGGCTTTAATCTGTTCTTTGCATGTACTCTTCTTTCTCATAAAGCACTTCCTGAAACCAGAAGTCTCCAATATGGTAGACGTTAAAAATATTATATTTACTTTCCATCTAAATAGGAATGTGGCCTCTAAACCTCCCCCAAATTTCTATAAAATTGCAATTTCTATGTCCATTTTGTGAAGGAGAATAGACAACATTTTGGGGTTCAAGAGGAATTAAAGCTAAATGCTGAATTAATTAAAGGGTTTGTTTTTTTTTAAATTTTAACTACTGAACAACATGGCATGCTGCTCAGTGCTGTGTATTTCAATAAGATTTAAAACTGAAGTTCTGACCATTAGTGGCCACTAAAAATCCTCTGGCACTTCCCCCCACCAAATCAGGCTGTGTCCTTGCCAAATTCTAATTTGAGTAATTACTAAGCCCAAACAATGAATAATTTATTTTTATTTGACAAATTTTGTCCTTTAACAAGTCACAGTCATCCGTAAAATTCTCTGCTTTATTTGGAACTGTTCCCAAATAACTTCAGCGGGGAATATAAAAATAACACTAAACAAATATTGGGTAGGAGATCATTCGATTCGCTTACACACAACTTACAGTTCCTGGTCTGACCAACATAACCAAATTCTGTAGCCTATAAAGCTAATATACCAGGTAACAATTTAGACAAGCCTAATCAATTGAAATATTGTCATTTCTCAACTCATGGAGGCCCGGTTAGTTACTTAAATTCTCCTGTGGTGGAACAAAAAATAACATAAGTTGTGTAACAAAGTAAAGCAGGATACATTTGCAAGTATTAAAGCCAGCCAAGGCAAGAATCCTCAAATATTTATGCAAGATGATCTTAAACAGGGTCAAAGAGAATCACATCAAAATAGCTTTCAAATTTGAATGGATATAATGGCAAAAATATCCAGCATCCATTAGGTAATTATCTTCTGTTTTTCTTAAATTTCCCCTAGCAGCATCATTTAGAAAGGGCATTTTTCACTTCTTGACCTTAACATCGTACAATGCTATTGTGTTGTATTAAAACAATTGCCATGATGTTACACCCCAGTGGTGGCTACAGTTCTGTTGAGAGCAATGTGATTTTTAATGAGTAAAATTGCTAATACATGTTATAGAGGGCTTTGGGATCTTTCTGCAATAGAAACATTGTATCGATGCAATTATTAGCTGCTCAGATTTAATGCACTGGAAAAAGAGCATAAATACATAAAAACACCAAAAACCTGTGGTTGTCATTGTTTTATATTCGCTAATTTGAAACTTCTTGCTAGAAAGTGTGCAGAAAGAGGCACGCTAACTCTCAGGGAAAAAACAATCCCAACAAAACAAAGCAAAACAAAACAGAATAAAACTGCTGAGAAATCACATTATGTTAGGAAGTAAGAACAGCAGCAAATCATTACATGTTAACTTCTTTTTATTACTGAGAAAAGAAAAAAACATTTTTTAGGAAGCAAAAGCTGACACGTCACTGCAGGCACTGTTTTCACTGTGCAAACAAGAGAACAATGTGAAAAATGTGCATTTCTTTTTGATCAGCTCAATAAAAAGTATCATTTTCATCACAGTAAAAAAAAAATAAAACATCTCACTGGTGGGGTATAATGTCACTTTGAACGTTCACTGATATACTTGAAGCATCATCACGTATGAATATTGGGAAAGGGCAAAAGTGGTATTTCTGGGTATTTTGAGGACCCAAATATATGAACATCAAAAGATTGCCTACGTTGGAAATGCTTCAGGAGAAACGACCAAGCATTACATAAAGCAATCAGGCTGTGCAAAAAATGTGCTTCCTCTGGAAGGATCCAAGAAGATCTTTATAGTTGACATCAACATGCTGGCCTGGAAGTTTCAAATATGCAGCACTGGCCTAATTCTGCTCCATCAGAGGCATGATAAAGCTTCTACTGGACTTTAGTGGAAGAAGGAGTGGGTAACATGACTGGGTATCATTGAAATACCCATCCTAAATAGATGAAGCATGAGGACCTTGTAAGAGAACAGCCTCTGTTACTATATAGTTTAAAACAGAAATGGGCCAGCGTTGTTCTACAAGCCTGTAAGACAAAACTGGTTGGGATAGGGTCAAGAGTGATGTCTTCCCATTGGGATGCTTTCAAGACAACTGGTCTTTAATGTCCATTGTACGTTGCTTTGTCTAGTCCATTTATTTTCAGTAACTCGGGTAATGGGCTTTTAACACTTGTGTTTGTGTGAGTAAGGAATCTTGTATTTGTAGGACTTGTATTTTTTTCTTTTTTAAAACTAAGTTCTTTGTACCTTATCCTCTAAATCCAAAACCAAAGTTAGACCAGTTAATTCTGAAAGCTATCGGTAGCACTGATTCTAAAACTTGTCCAAGGAAAATGCAATAAACAATGCTTCCCCTTTTTTAAGGTGAGAAACCCAACTGTATTTAATTATTTATTTGAAGTACAACCTTCTTCGTCTATGATGATTTCTGTGCCGAGATACATTGCTGGTTTGAAGTAACTTGTCTGTTGTGTTCAAGTTATTCAGGATAAAAGAATTCTAAAGTCTGTAAGTTATATAAATATGTATGGAGTACATACAAGCTGTTTGTATGCACAATAGGATGGTAATAAAAGCAATCTGTAAGCTTCTTCCAATAGTGATCTCTTATAACCACCCACTGTTTAGTCATTTTATAATAATGTGATGGATGAAAATGTATCAGAGCTGAAATACGAAATATATCTGCTTGAATTGCATCTGTAGATAGCAAAATAATGCTAGAGATGTACGGATGATAGTTTGTGCTCTAACCACCAGTGCCCGAGGGAACTGGATACTAAAATATATGTTCTAGGTCAAATTTATATATCCCGCATTTGGCAATACCAAAGTTTACCTTGGACTACAGACATAATTAAAATATACAAAGTTCTGAAACATGACTTTTGTTTTTCCCTATTATTGTCCAGCCTTTTTTCAGGTGAATCCTGAGTCAATAAGCTGAATTCAGAAATTATGTGTAAGGTGCTGTACACTGAATATACGTAGGTGGGCAGGAGTATGGCTAAATGTCATAATAGCTATAGTGATATAACTATCCCATGAAGTATTCTGATGAAGGTACACCTTGCAAAAGTACAGAGCCTTGATTATTGCTAGCCTGAAAGGTCATTTAGGGTTACAGAAATCTGGCTTAAAGTGCTACCGATCTGCTTTGGCAGCACGAGACTTCCACTTCACATCCCTATAATAGATTGCACAAGATTTGCATTTATGCAGAGCCTTTGCCTAAAGGGCCCCTGTGCTTGGATAGTCCTTAGGCACTAGCAAAAATACCCATCCATAGATACCTTTCCTTAGTAAAGGTATTAAGCAGGAAGAAGTCAGTCTGTTGACATGCATTGGGATTTGGTCTAATACAGTAGTGCTTAACATCCAGCCTACAGGCTGAATCTGGCCCACAGAGCCATGTCTTCAAGCCCATGAGGCTCTCCTGAGGCCCAAAAATTGGCATCATTAATTGCTGAGGCTCCCCAGCTGCCAAATTTCTGGATTCACGGGGAACCCCATGGGCTGGATAACATAGACCTGCTGTCTGGGATGTGGAGTTGCTCCATAGCTGGATTCAATGTGCAGAGCCGGGGGCATGTCCAGATCCAGGGTGTGGGGCTGCAATTGCATACTGGATCACACAGACAGATTGACCCTCTGCGCTGACCCCATGCTGGTTCCAGCCCACAGACCAACCCTGCTTGCAGGATTCAGCCTATGGACTGCCCTGTGCCACCCATCTGGCTTGCAGGGCCTAAAGATAAAGCACCACTGATTTAACATGTTTCATCAAAGTGTTAATTAGGCCAAACAAATTCAGAATTTTTGACAAAAGAATTCAGAAAAGTACACGGGGAAAATTTTGCCCTCAGTTACCTGTACAGAGATGGGAGTCAAGAGGTTTGGTTGCTTATTAATGCCAGCAGGAACTCAGAGTCGTTCTTCTGAAGTTAAAGGAATTGGAGGGGGGGGGAACACTGATATAAAGCTGATGTAAGTAAGAAAATAATCAGTCCCTGTATATCCGCTACTGAGGCTGGAACCTGTCGCACTTGCTAGCAAAATCCTTAATGTACATTTACAGGATGCAATTACCTTAAAAAAAATCCTAGTCAAAGTTGTGAAAAGAAGACCCCAAATCCAAACTTTAGAAGATATTATAAAGGTAGAACACTCTATCTATGTATCCAGTCATTCAGGTAGGGATATAATCAGGAGTTACTTCTTTTTTTATGGGCAACTACTGTATGTGTGGTGGAATGGGAAATAACCCATAGGTCAGCACATATATCTTAGTATCAGAAAGTGCCTACATTCATGGTAAGTAGTTCAGCCCAGGGGGCCACAAACTCCTAGACAGAGTTAAAGGTATAAAACAAACACCATTTTAGGTTCTACAGTACACAACCATGGCTAAAATGTAATTAGTAAAAAATGCTAGGCAAGAGCGTTGTGCGACCAGAACTATTCAATCAGAAAGTGCTGATTGAACATATATAAGCACAATCAAAGCCTTTATTTAAATAGGGGTTACAGTCCTAATAAAACACAAAGGGAAATAGGGGCAGAGGGCTTCTAGACAGGTAATGAAAGAAAAAATTAAACTCATCCAATTACATCTGGGGAAAAATCCATTACCTATAACAGTGAGAGGACAGCCCCAGGAAAATTCAGATGCAAAACTAATAATGAAGGCGCAGTGTCCTTTCAACAGATTCTAAATGAGCTCTAATTTTCTTACATCCACCATTCCCAAACTATATAAATTTCAACTAAGCAGAAAAAAAGTGACATGCTAGCACAATTGTTATTCCAAACAGGCACAGCTGCTTGCTCACCTTAATTAGACCTAATCCCAAAAGGGAACCAATCTTTCCCTATTTTCTTCGATGAGCTCACCTGATTTGCCTCAACTTTTCTTTTCTAATAGGTTTTGCCCTAACCTTTCAGCTACTGTCGTTTCAGAAATTCTAATGGGAACTGAAGAGCCGCATTTCCTATGTGCCAAACTTTTCACAGAGTTCCCCAAATGTCAAATATTTCAGAGGTGAAGAGGTTTTTTGAGAAGTGGGGTGAGAATCATGATTTACAAGAACAAAGGGGAATATAGAATGTGGCATGTGGGTTTTTTTTTTTAAGGTGCTCTTATGTGCTGGGTCAAATACAAAGCTTGCTTTCAGTGAAAGTGCCAGGAAGTCAAGGGGATGGAGGAGGGGGATACAAGAAGGATCCAATCCCACAATCTCTGTGTCACTTGGGTTCCTTGCTGTCCCTGGTGCTGAAATGTTCTGGACAAGCGGCTCAAATGCAGTCTAAGGGCCTCCTACCGCTGACTTTAATTGGTCTTGATAACAAGCTAGATAGCTAGATCTGAAGAATGAAGTCTTCTCATTAGCCATAGCTGAGGAAGAGCTCAGAGAGAGCAAAAGAAACTTCCCCTTTCCTATCCTAAAACGGACCCTCAGCTTTTATGCAGTCTTCCATTTCCCTGGCTCCACCCTCCTAAGCCTTTCAGTGAAACCTAGTAACAGAGCTGCTTATCAGTACCAGTGGGGCAGTGGTATTTATATGCTGGGCACATCCAAAGTGAAAGAGATGGTGAAAACATTTGAATCAAAATATAATTTAGATGACAGAAGCTTTCTGATTGTTTGGTTACAGGAACCCTGTAGTTACAACTATCACTAAAGTATATTACTTGCTAAAGTTTGTGATTTCCAAGAAGTCACCTCCTGTCAAATATCACAGTTTCTAAATGGGTGCTGACAGAAGTTACATTCATCATGTGATTGGCCCTCTAAAAGTTCTCTACAGCCATCCCATGATACTTGTGCACAGCTGATAAAAGTGGCTGATTGCATGGCAAATTAATCCTCATCTAATGAGGGATCAGGTGAAGGTGCTCCAAAGTGGAGCACTTTAGGGAACTTTTGTCAATCCCTCTTGCGATTAGCTCAGGGATGAGGCAGCCTGGCTCTGCCTCCAGTGCTGGCTGAAGAAGGGAGGAGGAGGAAGATGCAGGCTGGAGTTTGCCCAAACTTAGCTGAAGGGAGAGGGGTCTGGGTGGTACCGGTGAGTTGGGGTGGCTCCAATCCATGCCCCACTCCAGGTCAGGTTCAGCAAACCCCATCCCACAACTCCCTCCCCTCCCTTCTCCCACTCTCATCTTGCAGACAGCACCAGAGCTGAAAGGGAGGGGACAGAGCTAGGGGAGAAAATCTGCAGGCAGGTAGCACCTTCAATGGATTGGCTCCAAATTGGAGCTTCCTCCCACCCCCCCAAACTGCTCCACCCAGCAGACAAGCATCTGTTGGGCTGGTGAGGGAGTCATTGTAGCTCATAGTGCTGTTTGTGAAGCACCATCATTTAGAGCAGGGAACTGCATTCCTGTCAGTGCCCAATATTGCCAATCCCTATCAAAAATCCATATGTCAGGATATGTAGGGAGTCGGAACAAGCTAGATAGCTAGTTCTAGCTATCGGATAGGTAGGGAATTGGAAAAAAAGCAAGAGTGACTTTGGAACCCTGCTGAACTAAATGGGACAGCTGATAACCGACAACCAGAAAAAGGCCTATCTGCTTAATGGGTACTTTGCATCAGTCTTTCATCAGTCCAATGGGACTGCCCTGCCTAGCAAGATGTGGGATGGTCAGGGTGAGGGCATATTTATACCCAACATCGGTGTTGATCTAGTAAAGGATCACATTGAGAGGCTGAACAATAAGTCAGCTGGTCCTGACAGATTACACCCTAGAGTAGTCAAGGAGCTGTCAGGTGTCATAGCCCAACCATTGGCAAAAATATTCGAAAATTCATGGTGCTCAAGTGAAGTACCTGAAGTCTGGAAGAAGTCCAATGTGGTACCCAGGTTCAAGAAAGGGCAGAAAGTAAATCCCTGGAATTACAGGCCAATCAGCTTGACCACATCCCCAGTAAGATTTTGGAGAAAATTATCAAGGAGACCCTTCTGGACAAGCTGGCTAAGGGCAACATCCTGAGGGACAGCCAGCATGGGTTTGTCACAGGTAGGGCTTGCCTGACCAATCTCATCTCCTTCTATGACCAGGTGACGTATCACCTGGATGAAGGAGAAGAGATTGATGTCATATATCTGGACTTTAAAAAAGCCTTTGATTTGGTGTCCCATGACCTCCTCATGGAAAAACTGGCCAACTGTGGCCTTGACTACACCACAGTCCGATGGCTGGGAAATTGGTTCCGGAGTCGGACCCAGAGAGTAGTGGTCAATGGTAGCGAGTCATTATGGCACTCCATAACCAGTGGCATCTCCCAAGACTCTGTCCTTGGACCGGTTCTCTTCAACATCTTGATCAGCAATGTGGACATTAGTGTCAGAAGTGTACTGGCTAAATTTGCCAATGATACTAAACTTTGGAGCATAGTATCCACACCTGAGGACAGGCTCGTGATCCAGGCTGACTTGGATAAACTTTGTAAGTGGGCAGATACAAACCTGATGACATTCAATACTGATAAATGTAAGGTACTCCACCTCAGGGGGGAAAAAACCCCACGGCATATGTATAGGTTCGGCAATGCTACACTTGCTAGCACCACAGCTGAAAGAGACTTGGGGGTCATGATTGACCACAAGATGAACATGAGCCACAAATGTGATATCACATCTGGTAAAGCAAACAAAACTCTAGCTTGCATCCATAGATGCTTCTCAAACAAATCCTAGGATATCATCCTCCCACTGTACTCAGCTTTGGTGAGGCCACAACTGGAGTACTGCATCCAGTTTTGGCTCCACAATTCAAGAAGGATGTGGAGAAGCTTGACAGAGTACAGAGGAGAGTCACACACATGATCAGAGGGCAAGAGAATAGGCCCTATGAAGAGAGGCTGAGCACCATGGGACTCTTCAGCCTGGAAGAGCGCAGGCTCAGGGATGATCTGGTGGCTGCTTATAAGTACATAAGCAGTGTACATCAGGATCTGGGGGAACGTCTGTTCACCAGAAAACCCCAAGGAAAAACAAGGACCAACAGTCATAAACTCCTCCAAGACTGTTTTAGGCTGGACATAAGAAAAAATTTCTTTACTGTCTGAGCCCCCAAGAACTGGAATAGACTTCTTCCAGAAGTGGTGCAGGCACCTACTCTGGACTCATTCAAGAAATGTTTGGATGCTTATCTTGCTCAGATCCTTTGACTCTAGCTGACTTCCTGCCCCTAAGGCAGGGGGCTGGACTTGATGATCTTCCAGGTCACTTCCAGCCCTGATGTCTTTGAAATCTATGAAATTTATGTCTCAACATGCATTTTAAAAAGGACTGAATACCATTCTCAGCATTATTAATTGCCCATGGAGGAATCTCTTCCCATCTCCATCTCTAAAAAACTTGTGCACTTGCTTTACTTTAGGCTTCAGCTGAAGTAAACATACTGTGGAGTAATTCCCTGGAAGGGGATCAGACCCCTCCCCCACATCATCCCGTCTCCTCAGGATCCAGGTCTGTGCCCAATTATAAAAGCCTAGCTTTATTTCAAGTTTCCTGATCCTCCTCCAACTCACTCCAGCCTTACATTAAGATAACCACATTAATGGTGGTTAAAACAAGTCCATCCCAAGAAAAGCTGCATTTTGACCAAAATGAAATTTTACAGTCATTCAGTACGTGCATAATGGCCAAGCCATTTGATAGCATCCTCAGTGGCCATGTTCAATTCCTGCAGTTCGCCACTCAACTTATTCAGTGGGCAATATGTGGCAATAAGTAAAACATGATGTGTGTTTTGCCATGGCTACAGTCTGGGTTGTTGCAAAGACCCCAGTGGTGGAGGCTGACTGCACAGAAATCTAGCCCTGTCCAGGACCTATTCATCAAGGCCCACTGATAGCATGTCAGGTTGAAGCCAGGCGGGCAGACTGCAGGATCAGTGATAAGGCACTTGTTTGGTGGTAATGTCGACCTCCATTCCTCACACCTGAGGGTCTCTGCTGTGCAGTCCTGGTGCTCCAGTTTTGACTGCAGCTGTTTTGATGGTAGACGTACAGTAGGTGGATTTAAGAAATCATCATACAGCAGCAGACTTGGATTGGTATAAATCTTCTCCAATAGCTTGCTAGTAGCTAATTTCACAGACATGTTAGTTTCCATTGAGATTTTTTTTTCCATCAAAACCTCCAAAAGATTAAAATGATTTTTTTCCACAAACAGAGCTAGATTCTTTTTATTTCCTATTATTAATAGTAATAATAATAACAGTGCTAATAATAATAAAGCAAATAGGGGATGATTTGGTATTTACAGCAGTAAAAGGAAATGTTTGCAGTAACATAATTTCAGTAATTTAAATGATGAAAATATCATTCAGTGGCTTTTTTCTCCATTAGTCAAGGGAGAAAAAAAAAAAAAAAGATCAGGGGCAAGGATCAGAATAAGCACTGAAAAAATGAGACACGGAATACTTATTTTCCCAATTTAAAAGGAGATGAAATGAAATTTAAAGAAAAATGGCTTTCTGCAGAATGTTCATGGAAAGTATACAAGAGCTTTTGACCAGCTGTGCCCGCACTTTAGATTGGCATACATGAGTGTAGAAGTAGGCATATTGATGTAGCTATTCCCAGAATAAGTTGCCAGACATCGCTCTTCAAAATTAGAAGAAGAAAACAAACAAAGAAAGCAACCCCTTGTTGACAAGCCTGTAGTGGCAGAATGTGTATGGGGCTTAGCAAACGGGGGGGGGGGGAAGTAGGTGTTTATATTTCCTTTTGAAAATCTGCCATCTGAAATTCCCATCTCACCTCCTATCTCTTTGCACCCATCTCTGTTTCCAAAAGAATGGAGGGAGAGAAGGGGAGGGGGAGGAAATATTTTGTGCTCTGAATCATCAGAGATAAAACCCCTGTGTTTGCCAAGGGGACACAAACAGTGCAAGCGCTGTGCAAAGCTGTCTCACAAAACTCATCCAGAAGCAGCAAAGGCAGCAACAGTTGTGGAAACTCATCTATATTCATAACATTTGCAACTCAGTGAAGTGCATGCTCCAAGACTAGCAAATAGGTGAATATTCAGCATGTGTATGTTTCCTACTGTTTCCTCGACAAACTCTAGGCTGTTTGCTTAGTCGCAGATTGGTTCTTACCCCCGCTGAAGTCCTGTTGATTTTGGTGGTAGAGGATCAGACCTGAAAAACTATCCTTTTAAGGTAGAGTAATACAAGATACCAGAGGAGGAGAAGAACCAATGTTCCTCAGGGAAAGTGCTGCTTCTCTTTTATCATTGGCAATAAGATCAAGAGACCATGTCTTATAGGATAATCATCAATATTATCAAGAGCAGTAGGTTTATCATCAGTGTAATGAGCTATTTCATTAAACATTTGGCTATTTGAAGATCGGGGAGGGGGGGGCTATGTCTATGTCTAATTTAAACTTTTCCCCAACTAGCTTTTGCCCATTGGTCCTCACCCTCCAAGGGGGTGCTTTTCTGAAAAAGTTGCTGTACCAGATCCTGGTGTTTTCCCTTGACGTATTTGTAAGTGGCTACCAAGTCACCCTTCAGCCTTCTTTTACTCAGACTGAACAAACCCAGGTCCTGAAGTCATAAAGCCTATTCCCCAGGCTCTTGATCATGTAGGTGGCCCTTCTCTGCAGCCTTTCGAGCTTCTCCACATCCTTCTTGAAGTGCGGTGCCCAGAACTCCAGCTGTGGCATCACTAATGCTGAATAGAGGGGGAACAGCACCTCTCTGGATCTATCAGTGACACATTTGCTCATGCCAATAGATCAGAGAACTAATGCACATGCTTTATTTATTTTATTTTATATTATTTATAATATTTAATTATTTTATAATATTTATTTTAGTTCAGAAGCACGCCACCTCCATTTTCTCAGGGCTGAGGTGCATTTTGCCACTTATACAACCGTAAGCATAGCAGCGCCAGGTGCTTTTCAAAACACCCAGCACTGTGACACTTATATGTATAAAAATGAGATTCCGTATGAGGTTAACATTAACCCTTAAACAAAAATCAAAAAGAAAGGAAGAAGGAAACACAAAAAAGAAAAAAAAACAAACCCAAGGACCACCAGAAGAACCAAAAGACTTCACATTCAATTCACTTTTAGATGAATTTTATTGCAGCGTATTCTATTCTTATATCCTTAATCCTCAGTCAGTTTGACAAGGAATTGGCCAGTGTGTATATGCATCACTGCCCTCCACTGGATGGCATAAAAACTATTCATTCATATATCCTTGACTTTCTACATGGCAGAACTGTGGCAACTGTTGTCCTTTAGTTAAGGTAACGGGCTTATGCTATAAGCACATGGAGATCTGAGTTTTATCTGGGACCTCTAAGCAATTATAGTGTGTAGGTGTGTAAAGTGGTTCTGATTTGATACAATACATTCCTACCAAGGAGCCAAATCCAGGAAATTATCTGTACTCAGGCAGGTTGTAGTACGGTTCAAGCACATAAGCACATGCTTAATTTTAATTTAATTTTAAGGATGTGTATAAGTGCTTTCCTGAATCAAAGCAACTTAGGGAATTGGATGCTATAATTGCTAAAGCATACTATGAAAACACTGCATAGAACAACAAATATTTTGTGTCTGTTTAAGAAGGTGATCTATAGCTCAGAGTTACTATAATTGCCATTTGACGCAGCAGTTGCTAAGATAGTAATATGTCTAGTGAGTAGCATTTTTTACAAAAAAAGAAATAAATACATAAAATGGTATAGTGCAAATTTCTCTTAAATTGCCATTCCCCCTCTTCTATGCATAATGCATCAAATGTATTTAGCACCAGCGAACCGGATAACACTTTTTTAGATGACTCACGATCTTTGTGTTGCAGTTACATTCCCTTGTAGGGAATAAAATGTGTTACCCATGAGAGAAAAGAGATTTGAAGGGGAAAAAATATATATATACATGGGGAAAAGACTCCACGCTTATTATTTGAGAAATTCCTGTGAAATTCAAATAGCTTGTGACAAAAACAGGAATTATTATTGTTATTATTATTATTTAAGAAAATGGCCTCTAACCAGCTTAACAACTTATACTGCAGTTTGCATTACTTAGAGAATTTTGCACTGTAAAATTCTTCCTCTTTTGCTTTAAAAGATGCATGTTTTGAGAGCTGGTAGTTAACCTTATTCCATCATTTATATTTGGATGCATTAATGTGCAGTTGCAAATAAAAAAAACATATTATACAACTAATTACATAAAACTAAAATCATATCAAGTTTCATCATAGCCGTAATTGATTTGTCAACTGAATAATATAGCTAGATATATTGCTCTGTTGACAAATTAAGTTAAAATGATAATGACACTTAGCCCGCTTTTTTATTTTTTATTGCATTCCTTCCAGATAATTTCTCATTTCTTACAAAGGAATTCAGCTCTTCTTTTTGTCTCCTCATAAGTCTGTGGATTACAAATTAATGTATTAAAGTCCTTCACTGCTTCTGTTTAGGTCTAATGTTTAACTGAAGTAGAATAATTTACAGTAGTTAATTGGCTTTTGCCGAAGTTAATTTGATACGGGAGATAGAATGAAGTCAAAATACATCTACTGTCCATAGGTACAGTAACATTTAGATAAGCAGGTAATTAAACCCACCTACAGTCCAAGAACCTTCATATTCCGCTTCTGCGGGGAATTTCTTCTCTTGAAGTGTGAATTCCATTGAACTGTAGTGAGTTATTTTACAAGAAAAAATATTTTTTTTTTCTTTCTGGCAGAATAAATAGGTGAACTTTTAGGTTTCATGCCTATAAATAAAATTCAGACATCAGACCTTAAATGGATGATTCATCTACATTTTGCTATGTGATCCAACCTTCGTCTCATGTATATTTACATCCTAGAGACTGCTCTTCCTGCTTCCAGGGAAATGAAAAGTTTCACCTTAGCTTCAGGTGAGGCAGGGCTATGTCTTGGCATTGCATTGCAGGACCAAGACCTTTAAAGCATCCACCACCCAAAAGTGCTGAAAACTGGCTTCAATTCGGGAAAGCAATTAAGCATGTGCTGAACTATAAGCACATGAATAAACTCATAAATATCAGCCTTATTGAGCCATATTGAGCTGTGTGAATATATGACATTTTGCTTCAGTTGCAGTTCTGAAAAATACTTTAAAATTGCATCTAATTCACCCTGAACTTTTTCTTTTCATTTTCAGTGAATCAAATAGTTATGTAACCTGTGTCCCTGGGTTGCAAGGGGTTAAGCCAAGAGAGGTAGGGGCCATTCCAAGCCCAGGAAAGCAAAACTCAGAGAGCTAGGTTGAATTATAACCCTCAGATATGCTTTGAGGGCTAGCAGGAGGAGAAGTGGAGAAGAGAAGCTGCAAGATAGGAGTCATTTTGCCTGGAGCCACGTGGAAGGAGCAGAGGAGAGGTCTTGCTCCCTGATAAAGTCCATGCATCATTGAAAGAGGCCCCAGGGAGATTGGGTAGAAGCTGGTCCAGCTTCAGTCAGGAGAAGAACTGACTTCCTCACTGAAGAGACTCCAGCAGACAAAGACTCTGACTGCTGCAACAGAGCAGGGCCTGAGTGAGATGCACTTAAAAGGCTCCAGAAGTTAAGGCAGTCGGTAGGACTTTAGAGCAGTGAAAGCCCTTGTGCTATCTGGGACAGTGTGGGCTGTGCACAAGCTGAAGGATCCTTGTGAGACTGTTGGGCTAAGTACAGAGAGTCAAAAAGCCTGAGATTGAATCAATTCAGTCTTTACAGCTTAATCTGAGCTGCTTAGGTTGAACCGATAAGGAAGTGAACCGACGTTTACTTTTGATTCTGGAAATGCAGCCCTGTGCCTGCAGTGGCCAGAATCAGAAGCCAGAGGGCACTAGAGCATGCCTCCCTGCTCAGCTGGAGCAGACAGCTTGGGCCAAAGCTAGCCTGACCACCCTGCAAGGAACAGGGATGGCTTGTGGGAGAGATGCATAGCATCTTGGGATGCTGGGGTACTATGAGTTAACTTAAATCAGGAGGGAATCCGAAACAGAGGTTCAATGAACCAATTTAACCTAAATCAGTGAAGTCTGATACTGCATCCATCCAGGTTTATCTTAAACTGTTTTCAGCCATTTTGAAAGCAATTTATGTACACTGAACTTCTGTTGTGTTGCAGATTTAAACCCGTTTCTGATCCCATATACTGGTTTATGTGTAATTTTTGTCCTTACCTTTGGAGTTGGGGTTTTAAGTTGTACCATTGAGGGGGCTAATTTTGTTATCAGGTTTCCATGCTCAGTTACAACTTGCTGTCTGAAAGCTTGTGTGTGTAAATAAATTGAACTGGTTTGTACCCTCCAGTTAGACTGAGATTTTTTTGGGAAACTGAGTCACCACTGCCACATACCTGTATCCCCTCGCTAGAGAGGCTACAGTTAAGAAGGGAAAAAAAAGTCGAAGGTCAAATTGAAGAGGTTTTTTTGTCTCAACACATAGAGATTCACTTTTGAGTCAAATGAAATACTTTGGTTGTTTGACACCAAACAAAATGTTTTATTTAATGTTTCCAACTTTTTTTTCAAACTGGATGGTTTTTTGTTTTGTTTTTTTGAGAGCTGTGTTTCTAAATGAAATGCTCTTTCAAAAGAAAAAACCAAACCAAACCTGAAAGGCTTCTTTTTAAAGAGGTTGAAATGAGACTTTTGAAGGGAAGAAGGGACTTCTTAAGGTATATTTATTTATTTGCTTCTGTATCTATCATCTATCTTTTTATTTCTTGGAAGAAATAACACATCCACAGGAATTCTTAAATTGTTTTCAGAGAAATATAAGATTCAGCCAGAAAAGTTTGCCCAGCTCCGGAGTCACTGGAGCCACTGCCAAGCTTCAAAACTCTGCTGGAGAAAAACACAACAGGAATCTAATTCTGCAATGAGTGTGTGTGTGTCCTCTGTGCCCAATCCTCAGTGACTCTGATGGTGTGACAGCCCCAGCTTATACAGCTTTGTCTTTTTATCCCATGTTGTCACAATTGTTCAAGCTGCAGCAAGGGAGGTGTGGCAGGACACTGTGTGCGCCTGCCACTTCAAGGTGCCTGATTAGGGCAGCCATTTTGGAATGGGGGCTGCCCATATAAACAGGGCAGTTCTGCTGCTGAAGGCCAGGCAACAACAGCACCTGGCTGGAGGGCTGCAGGTATCATCTGTAGGTAAGGGAGGAGTTGCCTGGTATGATGCCAGAAGAGGCCGCATGAGGGGAGGAATCCAGGTGGGGTTCAACAGGAGGATTTTGGGGCCTAGTGTGGGTGCTGGTGATAAAAGGAACAGTGAGATGCCATCTGTGAGGCTTGGGCTGCGGTGTAGGGGAGGAAAGGAGCCGCAGATAGCGCCCCTTGTTGTCAGGGCATGAAATGGGCCGCCTTCCACTAATTAACATCTCTATTAATCAATTAACATCAAGGCATGGTGGGCAAGAAGGCGGGCAGTTGGCCCAGGAACAGGTGGGCAGTCCACGGAGACTGGCCCTGAGCAGGCCCCCTGTTACAGGAGGTTTAAGTTGCATATTAGAAAACACTTTCTCACTGGGAGGTTGGCGAAGCACTGGAACAGGTTACCCAGGGAGGTGTGGGAATCTTCATTCTTGGAGGTTAACAAAGCCATAGCTGGGATGATGTAGTTGGGGCTGGTCCTGCTTTGAGCAGGGGGCTGGACTGGATGTGATCTTCTGAGGTCCCTTCCCATCCTCCTTTTCAGTGATTCTAGGAACTCATGTTTTTATCTCTGCAAGATCTCCTTCTTTGAAGCTCTGGCATGGTGGCCGAGATGGTAGTTATTATGCATATTTTCAGTTATCCTGCTTTCAGAGCTAAAAGCTCTAAATTAGAAGCTGTGGTCTTAGGCAGCTGGCTTTAACTCTTACCAAACTCCTCCTGGATTATCTTACAAGCGTCTCTCTAAGCCTTAAAGTCATACTGCAGAGGTGAGACAGGAACACAGGTAACCCACTTTGATATTTGGCATTGTGAGTATGATATCTCCTAGACTGGATGTCAGTAAGATTTGACCCAGGGGCCTCCATGATGAGAAGCACATGCTTCTATTGCCTGAGCTAAAACAGCCCTCTCAGTATGACAGAGGTGGTAGCAGGTATATAGGTCTTCATCTCTCTCATGGCTGGACTACTTAGCTGATGTATTCTATACCCCAAGTGGTCATAAAGGTCCATAACAGTTCAAATTTCCATATGGACCCATCCTTTTGATGTCCCTTAAACTGACTTTTTCCCCCTGAAAGCAGCTGCAAAGTCATGGAGAGATGCCATAGCAAAGATCAGGATGGTGTTGTGAACCAGGAAGAAGCCTCCACCTCCTGGAAGCCTGAGATCTTCAGGTTGCCAAGTGGGATAGCATTCAAATGCCTTCCCTTAACTGGCATTATAGAACAAGGGATTCAGTATCTCAGATGTGCTCATGGTCAGAGGAGACAGCCCATCCCCAACTACTTCTCGTGGAGCATCTCCCTCTATTTGTTAGGTTCGAAAACCAAGCACACTGTAAATAAAACAACACTGCTGTTTACCTTAGGGACTGTGGGTCAGGCTGCCATATGAACCACATTAATGATGAAAACCAACAGATAAAATTTAATTACCTGCAATCGATAGAACAAATTCCATGTAGGGAATGCAAGCTGTGAAAAATAGTGCATTGAGATTCTGTCACAAGCCACAAGTATAAGGGTAAAAAAGATCCTATCAGGGAAACAGGAATGTAAGGTAAAGAAAGTGAGAGAAAAAATCAGCCACACCAGCTCCTTGTGTAGGAGTTGAAATTTTTTAGAGCCCCTAAGTGACTTAGTCTCATAAGTCCCATTTTCCTAAGTGCTGATGTGACTTAGGGGCCTGTTGGGATGTAACTAAGTACCTATGTGACTTAGGAAAAATGTATACAAGCCACTAAGGTGCTTCTCACAAATTGTACTCCTGGATTTTATACCATTCTCATTGGCACAGTATACAAGAGGATAAGATGAAGGAGATGCTTCAGATAAAAAAAACAGGATGGTCTAGGTACACTGGACTTAGGAGGTGTAAGTTCTAGTTCTCTAGTGCAGGCTTCCTGTGTGCTTTGCTGTAAATAGGAATATTAGTATGTCTTTATGTTGCAGAGCTATTGGGAAGACAGAGCTCATAAAGAATTCAAATACTACAGTGAGAGGGCCAAATGTGTGTCACAGATCTTACGTCTTGAATGATGTTTTTATTTGGAGAAATATGTTTACTTTATGATGTAGGTGATGATTACTACTCCTAACATTTACAGTTAGGGAAACTGAGTCACAGGGAGATGCCCCAAAAGAAAACAGGAAGTCATTCTCAAGCCAAGGAGTTCCTGCTCTCTCTGACAAATCCAAAGGTGAAGTGTGAAGAGGTAGTAGCTACGTGTCACCAAGGGGATATTTTGTAATCAAAATGAAAGAGTCAAAGGGGTTTTAAATGTGTGGAATTAGGGTGCCTATACACATGCAGTGAGGCTGTTCCAATGCACTATAATTACAGCACATCAGAGCAGACTCAATAAGTCAAGTGTGCTGAAGCATGGTAATTACCGCATCCCAGCAGACTCCAGAATCTCATGCATTAGCATCCCCATGCTGAAAAATAGCAGTGGGGGTGCATTAACTAAAGCTTGTTCAATGAGCTTTAGTTAAAGTACCCCAACCACCATTTTTCAGTGTGGGGACACTGATACACAAAACTCTCCAGGTGCTTTAATTAGAACAGCTCCCAGAGCTGTTCTAATTAAAGTGTACCTCTAGAGCACAGGTATAAACACTAAGTTTCAAGGCTCCTTTATAAAGAAGCATAGCTGGAGAAAAACAACTATCAAGAGAGCATGAGAAGGTGTAAATTTAGGGTATAACTCCTCATTTCTAACACTTTTGTATCAATTATAATACCTTAAATTCCTAGGTCCAAATTCTGTTCTTATCTACTGTGCTGTAAATGGGGGGTAGCTGCATTGATACTCACTGAGTTAGCATTGCTTTTTCACAACTGTAATTAAGATCAGAATCTGGACTCTCCTGACACACCAAAACGCACCACTGAGTCGGCGTCTGCCTTCTGCCACCCCCCTCAAAATTTGTTTCCACCCTCCATCCTAGAGTATCCTTCTCTAAATATGCAACAAGGCAGCCAGTGGAAAGTGTCACTGTTATAAAAGGTATTTTGTTGTATAATGGAGAACATAATTTCCTTCTCCAACAGATTTCCAATCCAAATAGTCTCTTATTTAGAATCCTGCATTCAGTGGTAAGAGCATTTTGGTACCCAGCTAGAAATGAGCAATAACATTCAAATGAAAATTGGAAGCTGAAGATCTAATCATTAACAACAGATGGTTCAACTTGAATCTGATAAACAAGTTGTTGGTTCTTCCCCCTCCCCTTCTCCTTCTTTCACTTGATTGTGTTTGTGTGCACATGGGTTGTTCTACGACTGTCAAATCAACAGGGGAAAATGGCCTTCCAAACCAAAAGGTAAAAATTCCTGGTACACCTGGCACGTGGTCAGAATGAAGTGAAAATCACTTGAGCGTCTGATGTTGAGGAGTGTTCAGTTTTAATTCAGTCGGAGCAGTTAGCATTGTGGCAGCTTCTTTCAGCTATGGATTTCCTCCCAACATTGGGCCATGGCCCAGTATTCTCAATGTGCAACCTGCTCCTCTAAAAAATCCAAACACAAGGGACTAAGCGCTGCTCTCGGATGCCTACATGCAGATCCCATCTAAGACAGTTGGAACCCTGCAAGCACATCTGATGGCAGAACTTGGCACACAAACGCAGGATTTCAGCCTAGATTTTATTCCAACCCTACCTTTCTTTTTTTCTTCCCCACTTCTGTCGACAAGGTATCCCCTGCCCTCGCTCACAAAGCGCACTATTTCTTCATAAAAAGAATATTTACTAAATGTTACAAACTCTGTAAGAAATACAAGAAAAATGCTGTCTTGCATTTATTATTCATGGTCGGGATTGAAAATGTCCCATTGGAAACATGTAAATGTCCCACTGAATTCATGCAAAAAGTCCCACATGGATTTTTGCAGAATCCATTACATAGGCCAGGTGGTAAACACCTGCTCTACCGTTGAGTCTCAGGTGGAATGTACCTGGTGCTGTTTTCTCCATGGAGCTAATTTGTGGATCCATCCGGCAGTCCAGGCGAGGACTATTTCTGATGCTACTGGTTGCCTTCTCAGCCGAAACATTGCTGAGAGACCTGAGCAAACCTACCTGCTGCTCTCTGGTTCTCTGTGTTGGGTAGGACACAGTTGCAACAGAGTTCAGAAGAAGACTGCTGTCATGGTGTGGTGGCCAAGAGGCCTAAAACCAAAAGCACGGCTGAGCAGTGGGTGAAGGTTTCCCTGATGCTCAGCTCTGGTGCTGAATGTCCTGCAAGGATGATTTGCTACCACTGGTGGAGAAACCTCATACCTTCCCTAAGCTTATAAGGGTCCATTTATCCAAAGTAGATACCAGGTGCAATACAGAAGTGCACAGTGTCAATGTAGTTCACCTTAACATTCCCAGTGGATTTTAGGGGTGTAGGTTGTAGCCAAGTTCATCTAAGGACATAGGCAGACACAGTTCTTTGGGTAAATCCGATATATTTTATTAAACCAACTGAAACAGTTGGAAAAATTCTCGTTAAGGACTATTTGAGTTGGTCTAATAAAAGATAATTGGATTTACCCAAAGGACCTTGTCTGCCTGTGGATTTTAAGCATCTGAAGTCTCATTCATGCCTTAAGAGGAAGTGGTGCTGGGACTGGAACAATAACCTAGGATATGAGAGACCCAACTTTCCTACTTGAATCAGACTGCCTTCATGATCTAGGACAAACCAACCAGCTTATCCCTGCCTCAGTTTCCCATCCTTAAAATGGGAATAATTGTACTACCTTCTATCTCAGGGGCACTTTGAGGGGAAATACATTGCAGATTGTGCCATGGTCAAATGTGGTGGTAATAAAGGCTGTATAACAAAGACAGAAACTTGTGCTTGTTCCTAAACTAGGTAATCACCCCTTTTAAAGGAATGATTTAATGAAAACTCACAGGTTTCCTCCCCACAGAGTTTTTCCCTTTGCTTTGAACATGGAAGGAGAAATCAAGGCCATTGAAATGACTGCAGGATTGGACCCACAATGTTCCTGTCACAGTCAGAGGATTCTTTTCTATTGTTTGCCAACCTATGTCAGACTCAATCGAGATCTGTAAACACAAGAGCATTTTATATTCTGATGCAATTTCCCTGAATTTACCGTAAAGACAAGATTTTTGTGCAGGCATGTGTGTTAATCCCAGAGTAAAATATCCCCAAACTAATCGATCAATCGATTAACAAATTAACTGCTAAATAATGGATGGGGCTCTGAACATTCACTGACAGGATGCCGAGAATAAAATATGTGTCTACAATTCTTTGTCAAATAGTCAGCCAACAAAGCATTGCAGTGTTTTCTTTAGGAGTTTACATAAATGCCTGGAAAACAAATGGAAAAGTGTGTTCAAACAATATTTTATCATTCATATAAGCCAGGCAGAAATGGTCATTACACTGAAAAATGAATAAAACTCCTTTTCTTTCAAATTAAATTTTAATGTAGCAGAACTTTACATGATCCCAAGGACATAAATAAATACAAAGCGACAACTAAATATTTTCCACTGCTAATTATGCTATTAATACTGAACATAGTGTAAAGTACACATGAAATAATGTTACTAAACTCTCAGACAAGAAAGGCAGAGCAAGGGAGGGGGGAAATGAAGGGATTTCAAATAATGTTATGTAAGAATTTTCCTTATCATTTTTCAATTCCTGATTAGTAACTTAAAGGCTTTTTTTTTATTTAGGCTGGAACACTATTCACATGTCTAGTCATGAGACTTTTGTGTCATCCCTTACAATTCAAGTCTAAAAAGACTATAATGGATATATTCACTTAAAGTGGCTCAGATATTCACCTGTTGATCTATGTATGTATTTATATGCCCTTAATCATCATGGGATGTGAGAGTCATTAATGCATATTTTTCTCCCTCTTGATGCTCTCAAGAAGTAAGGAAAAATCATCCCAGAGAGGAAATTAAGGTATGGGGGTGAAGGCATGACTTAATAATGGTCATACTGAGTTGAGTTACTTGAGTGCTAAGGCAGCAGTTCATTCCCGCAATCATCTTTGGAGGTAGCGTATCTGGAAATGTGATGCCGATCTGGTGGTGAAGATACATGTGGCTTCTGCCAGCTCGCTGCATGCTATGCTTTATATCTCAGTAATATTAAAGAGTCTCTCTTTACTTCCACTAAGGAGGAAAACAAAACACCGACCCCAGGCATCTACCTACTGGGACCTATAACAACAAAAAGAGTCCAAAGGCAGAGTGGGCCCTGGTAACTGAACTATGCTCTTCCCCTAGAGGAAAATTAGAACAAAAATTACGTCTGAGGAGTGTGAAAAGAGACCATAACACTACCGCTCGTTCACAAAAGAAATGCTCAGTATGACCAAGAGTCCAACTGAACTTCCATAGAATTGAGGGAGCGTAGGGGGTAGATTATGCCCTATGATCTGCCTACTATGTCATTTCTAAATTATATTTAAGTTCATGGGAGTTCTGTGGGAGTGAGGACCATATAACAAGTGGGTGAGTGCTGTGGGATTTAACCCACTCTCCTCCTTAAGTAGATAAAAGCAATTGGTCCCAAGATGCCTCCCGTGTTGGCAGACTTAGAAGAGGGACTGAGGCCTGAATGAACACAGGAATTGATTTCCCCCTGTAGCAGGCTGATTGGCAATGGTTTGCAGCAGACTGCACATCTTACGCTGGAGGAGTCCGTAGGCTCTCTGGGACTATAGCCAACTGTAGGCAGTCATAAGTGATTGCAGGCTGCCTAGGAGAACTGGACCAGCTTCAGAGGATGATTAGGTGGCTACAGGAAGTTAAAGGCTCCTAGAAAGAGGAGCCAGGTGGTGGAAATTAAGAGAGGAAGAGGGTATTTGGCTACTGGTGGCAGAACTGAGACAAAGACTTTCACAGAGCCTGGCCAAAAAAAAAAAAAAACAGAGCTGCAAGCCCGGAGGGAGTAGCACCAAAAGACCAGGAAAGAAAACTCACATTGTTGACACCGGATTTTAGGAACCCAGCCCTTATACCTTTGTTCTGGCTGGGCACAACCCTCAAACCAACCACAACACCTGCCAGTTGATAACGGGTGAATTTATTGATACAGAGTGATAACAAAAAAAGCAACAAAACAAACAATGAAACAACTCTGTATCTACCAATCCTAGGGCTCCCATCAGAGTCCAAGTACCTCTGCTCAGGATGCAGGCTCCACTCTGAGGCTCTCTCTCTTAGGTGTCAGCAGTCTGGAGGTGGGATGCCGAGGCCCACACTCCCCCTCCAGTGGGGTGCATGGGATGGGATGCTGGTATGCCCTCTGTCTGTGGTGGCCTTGGGGACCCTTCCTGGGGAACAGGGATAGGGACCCCTCTCTGGGAGGAGAAGAAGGAGGGACAGCAAGGAGAGACAGGGAGGAACCCTTTGTTACTCTCAAGTCTCTGCTTTTGTATTCTCCTTCCCCCTTGATGACTCTTCATCCGTGTCTGTCTGGTTGGTTGTCTTTCTGTGGTCACACATCCACAAAGCCTTTTGGGCCTTCTCCTAATTTTGTCTGTTCCCCTAAAACCAGGACTCAGCCCCCCTGATGCTCCAGGGCCTTGTAGCTAGTGTCACTTATCTTGTGTTATGGGACAGTATGGTACATACTTCCTTGGTTCCCAGGCTGTTTCCTAGACTATGTGTCTTTGTTGTGTTAGACAACCTGTCTGCCTTGGAGGCTGTAATGTCATGTTAAGGCATGCCCCCCTCACTTCTTAGGCTGTGTCTACCTGTTGGCCCTGTTGTGCTAGACAGCCCATCTGCTTTCAGGGCCATGAGAAGTTGTGTGCATCTCCCAAGCTCTTTAGAAATCCATTTAACACCTGCTGCCCATCTTGCCACTTTATAATGCATATATCTATACCTACAAGCAAATTCCCCCAAAACAGACCTTTAAATACCATTTCTAAGCCAACAACATGAAAGAGAGAAGGAAGACAACTTTGCAGCACTGAGGGAGCAATAAAAATCCAGAAGTACCTTCTCAGGGTCTGGGGAGACACCTCAGGACTGTGAGTTACCCTGTATGGATTGTTTTAGGGGTGTGTTTGAGGACTGGTTTACATTGATTTCAGTGTGGCAAGGGTGCCTGGGAATAAATGTATGGTGTGAGGGACTTAAATTGACTGGTTGAGCTAACCCCAACCCATTATACCCTGTTATCTCCAGTGGTTACATTTGGGCGGAGAACCATAATTCTGTTTCACATACAAAATGTTATGTTCCAAACTTCAACTATTGAAATTTGCCATGAAACAATATTACCCTCTCTTGTGTAGACCCAGAACAAGAGATAGGGATCCCAGAGTTGAGATCCTGGGAGCTCAAGCAATAGAATCATAGAATCAAAAAAATTAGGGTTGGAAGGGTCATCTAGTCCAACTCCCTGCTCAAAGCAAGACCAGCCCCAATTAGATCATGCCAGCCAAGGCTCTATCTACCTGGGTTTTAAAAACCTCTAAAACTGGAGAGTCTACAACCTCTCTGGGTAACCTGTCCCCATGCATTACAACCCTTCTAGTGAGAAAATTCTTCCTAATATCCAACCTCAACTTCTCTTGCTTCAACTTGAGACCATTGCTCCTTGTTCTGTCATCTGTCACCACTGAGAACAGTCCAACTCCATCCTCCTTGGAACAACCCTCAGGTAGTTGAACACTATTCTTAAATCTTCCCTCAGATTTCTCTTCTCCAGACTAAATATGCCCTGTTCCCTTAGTTTCTCCTCAGAACCCCCTAACTGTTTGCACTGTCCTCTCCTGGACCCTTTCCAATTTGTTCACATCATTTCTGTACTGGGAGGCCCCCAACTGGACACAGGACTCCAGATGTGGCCTATCCAGTGCTGAATAGAGGGGAATAATACTGGCTTGTATTCAGCTTATTGTCCAGAGTCACCCCCAGGTCCCATCTGCTGCTTATTTAGTCAGTCCCTAGTCTGTACCAGGACATGGGACCAGTACTTTGCACTTGTCCTTGTTGAGTCTCATGAGATTTCTTGTGGAGCACTCCTCCAATTTGTCTAACCCTATCCAAATCCTAGCCCTATCCTCCAGTGTATTTATTACTTCTCCCAACTTGGTGTTCTCTGCAAACTTGATGATGGTGCACTTCACTCCATCTTCCAGATTGTTGATAAAGACATTGAACAAAACTGGCACCAAGATGGCCCCTTGGGCACTCCACATGATACTGGCTGCCAGGTAGACATTGAGGCATTGATTACTAGTCTCTGAGCCTGAAGATCCAGCCAGTTTTCTATCTGCCTTATAGTCCATTCGTGCAACCTGTGCATCCTTAGCTTGTTTGAAAGTATGTTTTGGGAGACCATATCAAAAGCCTTGATAAAGTCAAGGTATACCACATCCACTGGTCTTTTCACATCTGCAAAGCCAGTCATCTTGTAACAGAACACAATCAGGTTGGTCAGGCATGACTTATTCTTGGTGAATCCATCCTGACTATTCCTAATCACCTTCTTCTGTTCCGAATGTTTAGAAATGAATTGCTTGAGGACCTGCTTCATGATCTTTCCAGGGACTGAAGTGAGGCTGACCAGTCTGTAGTTCCTTGGATCCTCCTCATTCCCTTTCTTAAAGATTGGCACTATATTTGTCTTTTTCCAGTCATCCTCAATCTTTCCCAGTAGCCCTGAGATTTCAAAGATGATGGCCAGTGGCTCTGCAATCTCATCAGCCAACTCCCTCAGCATCCTCAGGTGCATCCCATCCAGTCCCATGGACTCATATATGTCCAACTTTTCTAAATGTTCCGAAACCTGTTCCTTTGCACAGTTGGTTGATCACCTCCTCCCCAAACTGTGCTGCCTGGTGCAGTAGTCTGGAAGCTGACCTTGCCTGTGAAGGCCCAGGGCTGCCTGGTCCCCCATCTCCATGCACTGTAGAGCCCCATGCTGACCCACTATGTGCCCCAGCTAGCCTTTTCTGCAGCACATGGAACAGCAGGACAATGTGTCCCACTGAAAAATGCATGGGCAGGGGTTTGCACTGCAGCACAAATATTAGTAAAATCATCATTGTTCCTCTGGAAGTCCAGATTTGGATAAATCAGAAAATTCCAGTGAAAATTATTGCTTTTTTTTTTTTGCTTTTTTTTTTAACACAGCTCTACCAGTGATGTTCCCTTCAGGTCAATGATGATATATACTGTTTTCATGGGGAAAGTTGGTCTAGACCATATTGTATCAGTCTGGCAGTCTGGCAGGAAACAAAATACTGTAATCTCTCTGGAACTCCAAGTCCTTTCATCAGCCTCCAAAATAATTAACTAGGACACTAAAATGAATGTTTTTTACCTATCATCAGCAGTGCATTTTTGAGACACCAGCGTTGTTTCATTGCTGTGCTTTACCCTCAGCTACCTAGCCCTACCTATGAAAAGAAATGTTAGCTGAAAAACACAGCTGACATACAGAAGAGTGTTCACAGCCCTTTGTATCACACTTAACCCTCTTCACCATCTTGTGTTGACTCCCCGGAGTGATCCAGTGCTTTAGACCGAGCATTTCAAAGGCACATAATAGTATTAGGCATCCAGCTCCCATTAATTATCTCTTTGATGACAGCTGTCTCAGAAAAGAGGCTGATAATGCCAGATCTTCAGCATTATGATTTTTAACACTCTTAGCTGATGGATGAGTGTTGTGATTGTTTAGTTAAAAGTACAAGCTCCAAACGATACTGGGTGAGTCTACACAAGATGCTTCATGAGCAGTAGGCTAATAACATTGAGCACTAGCGTGTTGGACAAAAAACATGCTAATATGTTATGGTGCAGTAGTATTAGGCTACTTCTGAATAAATATCACTAAAAACCCGTGCACCGGTGTTACTGCATGGTAACTCTAGTTACTGATCATTTAGTTAGTACTTCATTAAGCAAATACTAAATTAAATGTGCAGTAACTACTGTGCATTAAGGAACATGTGGACATGCCCACTATGTAGTAAAGTCGTTATGGTTGCCACCAAATATCGCTCAGCTAACAATAGAGCTTGGCCATTATTACATTTCTTTCAGTTAATTATGGCTTGGGTTCACTAAAGCTTGTGCTTCATATGTGTATCTTATAAAGGTGCATATCTATCCTGACATCTAGGCAACTCTTAGGAAGAGATTGTGATCTATCATGCAGGGTACCATTGTCAAGAGAGGGGCATGGCCCACCTCTTAGGATCTTCTGAGCATATTAACTACGTTTAGCAAGACACCTGTGTCTGTGCTTTTTACTGCTTTCATATTGTAAGATCATTTGGATTTTGTTTCATAAGGTCAGTTGGGTTTTTATTTTTTGGCTCTGTTGTGTATGAGGGGCTGGAGTGGATCATTTTTTGTAACAGTGGTTGCCTGCTAGTACAGGATGCTGAACCTCATGGCCCGGAAAGTGCCTGCCCCTCCTAAACTATTTTGTTCCTATGTCCCATTGTTTTCTTCTGCTCCCTGGACTGGCTGTGTTCACCTATTGAATTATTTTTTTATTCATGCATTCTTATTCTTACACTGTGACATTTGGGGGCAGAGTCTGCCTTTGTTTCTGTGTTTACACGCCGTCTAGCAAAGCAAGATCCAGCTGTACCCAATCCACCTGCTGTAATAGGGTAATAATAATATCCTGGGAGTTGACACTGTTTCATGTCTAGGGAGTTAGGAGCATTGAATACGTTCTTTAGTCAGTCTTAAGTATGGGTCTGTGCAGAATTTACAAAACACCGAGTTTTCACAGAGTTTAACACATATGTTTGGAGGACTTGGGTTGCAAATACCTGAAAATAATTTGCCAGTTTTTGTGGCTAAACCCCACTCCAGGAACTCAAGGAATGAGCATGATTTATGTAAATTTAGCCCAGGTAGCAAGTTTTGATAAAGCAGGTCACAGAGTCAGAATCCTATTGAAATAAATGCCTACTGGGGCACTTTGTACAACCCTAGCCACACTTGGAAGTGATAGATCCTTAAATCACATGCATAGACTTTTTAATATGCCATTTTGCTGGTGAAGGCAAGTATCCCACATGTCAAAGCACAAAGAAAATGGCTCCACCATTTAGAATGATGTGGCCTGAGTTATTTCAGGCAACATGTCCCACTCCTTCCTAATTTCTAATCTGTTCTTTTGTTGAAAAATGAAAAATCTGGTCTTTGGCTCACCTTGGTGCAAATTTCTATTTGAAAGCAATGAATACCTAGTTAAGTTTTAAAATGGTAATAGCTGTGCAAATAGGTACTGCTGTCTAAATGAGTGACCATTTAATGAATCACTACCACCAAAAAGGTCAGTATATCAAGTCCCATGTGCATCATGTTATTTCAACTTACCAGCAAATGACCGCATTAATATTAACTGACAGATTGCAGACCTTTATGTTTATGAACAGTGGGTTTCTGGAAAGTGCACATCTGGGAGGTGTTAGAAAACTTTCCGCCAGCGTGTCATACTGTAAATTGTGCAGTTTTCGGGTCATTACTTGTTCGACATGTGGGCATCCAGTTATGGTACTTTCTGCAAGAGAGGTACTTTAATGAATAAAGTATACTTGACCTCTCACCTTGGGAATCTTGGCTCTCAACAAGCTTGTGGACTTAATTCTTCCCATTTCAGCAGGTGAGAGAAGTTGCAAATAGGTGCTCCTGTCATACAAACCCATGACAGCTTTGAAATAGCTAATCATGCATATCAGAGGGACAGTAGGTCCAGGACTGAGGCAACAAGGAAAGTAATAGCAATAATGTGCAAATACTCAGGGACTCAGCTGACACAATGGCAGAGAGACTTCTATGCTTTCACTCATTCCTTTAACATAGGGTGCTGCTTAAATGGCACAATAGTCCTCATTTCCAAACCTGGGTGTGTGACGCTAGGCTCTGTATTTACCAACCTAAAATAAAATGTCTCCATTTTCAAAGGTGCTGAATACCCAAACTTCTTTTTGGGTATTTTGACTGCAGTGGGTAGGGCCTCAGCATGGATGAAGGTCAACCTTCACCTTTGATGTGCAGGTATGAATTCAGGGGACAAAATTTAGGCACCTGCATTTGAATGCATATATTTGCATCTACATTCTCTCTAGGGATGAACAAGCCTGGGTGCACAGGCAGCAGGAGGGAGGTGGCAGCAGGGAGCTGCATACAGCAACTTGTTCTCCAGGCCAGCCTCAGTAAGGCAACTTGGATCTGCTGAATGGACCCTAAGCCATGAAGGATTGCTAATAATACTCCCTTGTTTTTGTTGAAACCATGTACGCATACACAGGAAAAGACACCAAGCCTTCCCTACCAGCAGCAATCTCCTTTCTACAGCAGGAGTGAAGCCTAACAGAGATGCTTCTTTCCCATCATTTAAACTACCATAAACATTATATCTCAATCCCTTCCCCTTTTCAGTCCATTTTATTAACACAGGCAACGTCTACGTGAGACATTTACTGCACAGTACACTAATTAGCTGTGCAGTAAATGTTGCACATCTACATGTATGCCCGTTAGGCTGGAGTAAACTAATTTACAATGCAGCAGGATAGCACTTGTAAACACAATCTAGTACTACTAAATACAAGTAATATTAGTACTAGTAAATACAAGTATTATCCTGCTGCAGTTTAACTCTAAGCCCAACCTTCCAGCCTTCCTCCCCCAATTTATCAATTAATTTCCCTGGCTGATTGATCTACAGACTCTCCCTTGGATTTAGCAGCCCTCTAGCCATAGCCCCTTGCAACTCTGCCCAGCAGTCTCCAGAAATCAGGCTTCCCCTCTATGCTGTGCCAGGGAATTATGGAGATCACACTTTCTTCCCAATCACTCTCCCTTTTGGCTTCTCTGTATGCCTTCTCCCCCTTATCATCTCTTATCTGTTCTTTAGCTTCTCAGAACAACAGCTTCTCAGTAGATGCAACTTATTTGAAGGGCCAGTTTTGGAGTGGGCACACAGGGACATGCATGCACTTTGAGAGCAGTACACTGATACACTTTCCAGAAAGACCAGTTAGAACTAGTTTCAAGTAGGCACCTTTGAATCCTATAAATGGTTCAAAAGAACCAAAGGCTGATTAAGGAGTCCAGTCCTTGCGGTCTCTAGAAATGTATTTCAAACATACAAAAAAAATGGCTATTAAAAATCTCTACTTGCTAGTGTCCTTTTAAATTATGTAAAGCCAATTTCTTGTAATATTGTCACTGAACAAATAATCAGTTGGTTGAGGAAGATTTGTGGCTGTAATTATTTATTCATTTTAATGTTTGTTATTAAGCCTTGCTTTTGCTGTTTGCACCCATTATATGATGCAAGATCAATACAAAGAAGATGAGGAAGTGAAGAAATGAGGGTTAATTATCGGAGAGTGTGGAGAAGGAGAGGGCCTTTGGCGCTGATGGTTGTGAGGCCTAAGTCGGGTGCTCTAGTCGTCAACTGATAAAACCCAAATCTTCTTATGTTTATTCTTTCAGGCAACGGTCTCTCCATCTTCAGTAAAGTCCCGTTCCTCAGGCCCAATATTTCAGGACAGGCAGTGTGCCTGGGAGCACCTATACATGTCCAGGGGGGCTGTTCCAACATGCTTTAATTACAATGCGTTGGAACAGACCTGATTAATCGAGTCTGCCGGGGTGTGGTAATTACCACGGTCCGGCAGACTCCAGCTTCACATGTGTCAGCATCCCCACACTGAAAAACAATGGCAGAGGTGCTTTAACAAAAGCTAATTCGAGTTTTTGTTAAAGTGCCCCCACTGCCATTTTTCAGCATGGGGATGCTGATACACGTGATGCTCCAGGTGCTTTAATTAAAGCAGAACTCAGAGCCACTCTAATTAAGGTCCCCACTTCCAGAACACATCTATAAATGCCCCATGGTACTAGACAAGGACTTAGGTTCTGTGTCTAAATGCAGTCACCAACTTGTTGAGCAAATTACCTCAGCAGCTCATTCCTCCGTTTCCCTGCCTAAAATGGTGATAATCACAATGAGGTCCTTTGAGATCTGCAGATACAAAGTAGTATATAAATGGGATGAGCCTGTAAAAAGGGAAAAACAATATTGTGTGGGATTTGGAGATCAGGCATAGCCTGTTAACTTGGCTCATTATTGTTCTTAGGCCAAATGTTGAACTAGCAGCCAGAATTTTTCTGGGGAAAGAAAACATCTCCCTGGAAATATCATCACAATATCATCACCTTCCTTTGGATTCCAAGGGAGTGAATCCCATGCAAGCGACATTCTCCCAATATACAAAGCAGTGGGCCTTCCTGGAGCTCACTTCATGTGGATTTTGGGGCTTCAAATTGGATGAGAGATTGTTCTACCCAGAATGCCTGTTTGTCAGCTCTCCATAAATGCTTGGGGTGATCCTGGGAAGGTTTGCAGTAGGCAAACACAGAGCAATGTTCAGTAGGAGAAAACATTAAAGAAGGTCAATGCTTATTGTGTTAGGCCATGTGTAGATGACACGAGAAATGTGTGCACAACACTTCAAAGCAGGCTAAATGCTTTTGCACCGCTTTAATGGTGGCAGTGTTTGCACACTTTGGCGTCGTATTGAGCATTAATTCCAGCCACTGCAGGAAATTTAGCAGCAAACTTTTGTGGCGTAGTTTGTTGCCCCTTGTAGCAGGGCACTAAGGTGCCTGCTACTGACAATCGGTAATATGGGCTCAGCTGCCAGTCACCAGGGCAGCACAAGTGTGGGTTGCCAAGACAACCAGTCTGGTCAGCTGACCGGCAGGGGGCAGGGCCTGGCCTTTATAAACAGGCAGGCTGAGGCTGGAAGGGCAGTTCCCCTCTGGCAGCCAAGGAAGCTGGAGCTCTGCTGGAGCAAGCAGGGCAGGCACAGCAGAGAAGCCTGATGGTCTGGGCATCTGCTGGATGGTATTGGGTGGAGAAAACCCTGATAGGGATATGTAGGAAGGATAACCAGGTTGGTTTGGGATTTATGTTATAGCCCAGGGGCTTTGTGTTTTCTGTTTTGTTATTGTGTAACACCGGAGGGCCGGGTGAGGCTGTAGGGGTTGGAGGAGGCCTCAGGGGAGCTCCCCAGTAGTGGGGGGGTTCCTGGTGCCGGAGAGGTTGCTGCATTTTGGGGGTGTCCCGACCCCAGCCCAGTGAGGGCAGTATCAGGAGGAACCCAGTGTGGGCGCAGGCAAGAAAGCCCAAGTGGGGCATAGGACCCAGAAAAGGGGTCTGAGGGCCAGGTAAGGCCGAGGCCTCCTGAGCCCTATCGTGGAAAGCCCCAGTGGGGCGTAGGACCCAGAAAGGGGGTCCGGGAGCCAGGTAAGGCTGAGGCCACCTCAGCCCCAATTGTGGGAAGCCCCAGTGGGGCGTAGGACCCAAGAAGGGGGTCTGGGGGAGCCAGGCATGGCTACGGCCACCTGAGACCCGATCGTGGGATTGTGGAGCAAGAGGCCCCAGTGCGGGCGAGGGCTCAGAGCAAGAGGCCCCAGTGCGGGCAAGGGCTCAGAGCAAGAGGCCCCAGTGCGGGCAATGCGAGCGCGGGAGACAGGCCCCAGTGCAGGCGATGGTAGGATTTACGTATAGCCCCTAAGGCTAGAATGCACCGGGGCAACTGGACAGGGCATTAGCTAAGTTACATCAAGGCACCATGTCAAAGCAGATAGAAAAGGCAGCCTCCCCTAAGCATTGAAAACATCAAAGACATGGCGGGCAAGATTGGTGAGGGTGCGTTGACACCGGCTTGACACGGTAGCCAGGGAGCACTAGGGGAGTTCACAGCGCCCCTAGGACGTTCTGCCACACCCCTACAACCGCAGAGTGAAGCACCGGGCTCCATGCAGCTCCGCGGCTCTGCAGAAAGCCCTGCAGGCAGCCTGGCAGCATCCCGGGAAAGCAGGCTCCATCCAAGAAAAGTGGCGAGCCTGACCTTCTTCCCCCCACTCCCTAGAGCCTGCCTGCCTACCTGAGCTGCGTGGGGGCCCGATGCTTCCCTCCACAGCTGCAGTGCCCTTAGAGACCATCTGAGCTGAGTGCCTGTGAGGAGGTGCTGCCGGGGTGGGGGGGGGCGCAGCTGCTGCAGAGGAAAGCACCAGCCCCCACCCACAGCTCGGGCACCACTCCACCCACTGGCAACTCATCCTCCCCTCCCCACTGGAGAAGCAGGTATTCGTGTGTCCATGACACAGGGGTTTAATCAGCCCTAAATTGAAGTGTTGTTTTTTAAAACCCACTGCTTCAATTTAGGGCCGTTGTTTCATCTACACACATCCTTATAGAAACAATAAAGGCCACAGGTTTAATGCCACAGGCCACTAGACCAATTTACCCCTTTTTGAAACTTTTTGATCTTTCTGATTAGTACATTTTAATGACAGGTAACAACGGTAAGACATCACAGAGGACTTTCCTTGTTACATGGTAATCTTTCATGGCCCCTGGAACTTTTAACCCCTAGATTGTCCTCACCTTAACACCTTAAAATGAACGTAAGTACTTGTTATGCAGCTCAAAGTTATGCCACTCCAAGGCAGGATTATCTCTGATCTGTGCTACCAGTTATGTGGCTCAAAGTTATGCCACTCCAGAGCAGAGCAGAATCTCTGATCCATGCTCCTGAGCTCCTGTTCCATTAAGGTGTGGCCACTCTGCACAGATGTGCACTTCTCAAATTGAAGTCCTCCAGGATCCCAGGGTCTGTCACACGGGAATATGTAGGACAGGATGCTTGTCCTGGCTCACCAGACTTCTAGTGTCAACTCACCGCTCCTAGTCCTGCCCCTGCCCATGAGGCCTCTAGTGGCAAGCCACAGCTGTGCAGGTGGGGGCAGTCAGGGGAGGTTTCTAGGCTAGCTCCAGAAACTGCTCCAAGCTCCAAACTAGTGCTAAGCCGGGTATGCAGCTCACAGCATTGGGTATAAAAAGGCCCTCACCTTCCATTAACACTGGACTATGGACTTTGTTAGGAAGATAATATTATCTCTAACATTTTCCTTCACTGTCTCTGCTTCACTGCAGGGCTTCTGCCTAGAACCTTTCCAGCACTCCATGCACCTGGCTTCCTGCTATACAAATGCAGAAAATAATTACATAAACCCTCACCTTCTCCTTCTATTTTTTTTTTTTTAATTTGTATAAACGGTCTTGAACAAAAATTAATATTTAGCAGCAATTACAAACCCAGATAATTTCCCCCACTCATCCAGATCCAGTCCTCTTATGACCTAGAGGAAATTGTTAATTTTATTTACTTACTCACTGATGCATTTCAATTATTGAATCATATAGGTTTAGATTCCGTTTCATAATAATTCATAAAACAACATTCTGCAAAATGAAATGCAGTTTAAAAAAGAATAATAGTTACATTGTCACAGCATTTGCACTGGAATTTATCATTGTATTTGTATAGCTTTTAGCAGAAGTGTGTCTGTGCATATGGGCATGTGTGCACACAGTCATGAGGCCTGGAAAAATATCTCCAACTCAATTATTTGCTAATGCAAAGTGTTCTTATCACAAAGGGGCCATATCCTGCTGCATTTCCTCAAAAGTGTTACTCAGCTGATGTGAATGAAAAAAATAATAATAATAATAACCTGCATCACACTTATACGCTCAGCAGTGCTGCATTTGTTAGCATAATGGCCGAAAGAGACTTGGGGGTCATGATTGACCACAAGATGAATATAAGCCACCAATGCAATACTGCAGCCTACAAAGTGAACAAAACTCTGGCTTGCATCTACCGATGTATTTCAGGCAAATCCGAGGATGTCGTCCTCCCACTGTACTCGGTCTTGGTAGGGTCACAGCTGGAGTACTGCATCCAGTTCTGGGCTCCACAACTCAAAAAGGATGTTGAGAAACTTGAAAGGGTCCAGAGGAGAGCTGCACACATGATCAGAGAGAAAGAGAACAGGCCTTATGAAGAGAGGCTGAGAGCCGTGGGACTCTTCAGCCTGGAGAAGCGCAGGCTCAGGGGTGACTTGGTGGCAGCCTATAAGTACATCAGGGGTGTGCATCAGAATCTGGGAGAACACCTGCTCACCAGCACACCCCAAGGGAAGACAGGGTCCAGCAGTCACAAGATCCTGCAAGACCATTTGAGGCTTGACAAAAGGAAAAACTCCTTTACTGTCCAAGCCCCCAAGGCCTGGAATAGCCCCTTCAGGTGATGCAAGCACCTACTCTGAACACTTTCAAGAAACATTTGGATACTTGTCTTGCTGGAATCCTTTAACCCTAGCTGACTTCCTGCCCCTTGGGCAGGGGGCTGGACCCGATAATCGTGCGAGGTTCCTTCCAGCCCTAATGTCTATGAAATCTATAAAATGGAGAACTCCTTATATACATTAACTGAGCAATTTGTTTAGGTGGTAAGCATTATGTGGGTGAGCCTGTGTTTTCCTACATGTGCATTAATGAACTTTTACTAATGTGCATTAAATTTAGTACCTCCAACATGATGGCTCTGAGATAAAGTTGCCATAGTGTCTCTTGTATCAGCATCCCCACACTTCAAAATGGCACTAGGGGTGCTTTATCTAACGCTTATCTAATGAGCTTTAGTTAAAGTGCCCCCACTGCCATTTTGAAGCAGAGAAATGCTGATACACAAGATCCAGAGCTGGCTGGAGTGCAGTAATTACCATGGTCTAGAAAATGTGATTAATCAAGTCTATTCCAACACAGTGTAATTACAGTATGTTGGAGCATCCTCCTGGCTCATGTATAGGCATGAGGTACTAAACAAATACACATTAGACCGTGCTAATACATGGTAGTGCAAGCGCACACTTTTTCGGTGATGCTTAATGTGCAGTAGCCTATTCTACTGTGCATTAGCGTACTTACATGGTTTTTTACACACTCTTTTAATGTGCAGTAGAATAGGCTACTACTGCCCATTAAAGCATACTTGCAGATTCGCCCAGTGTCTAAATTTCAGTATAATGAATAACTTGTTTTTAGCCTTGCATTCAGTCCTTGCCAAAGGTAGGGAAACTGGCAACTGGAGCTTCAACTGGAAAAATAAAAAAAAAGATAAATTTGTTAATTTTATTTGCATCATTTCTGGCTAGATCAATTCATATGCCCTCAGATTATGATTGCTTTTATATAAGTTGGACTCAGAAGTTGACAACTTCCATAAACTCTCCGTCAATGAGAAATACCAGTTATGTATAAAATTTAGTGCTTAATACAGTTTTTATTTTATTGCCAAAGGGTTCTGCAGAGCTCAGATGATTTAAGCAGTCAATGAGATTCAAGGGAAAGTGCATAGTAAAATTAACAATGCCTTGCTCTTTTCTACAGTTTCCAACTTTGCCAAGGAGATGTATTACTTCCCTCTGTCTGTTTTTGTTGCAGGAGACTTAATATCTAAAAGTAATGGGAGAGCAAAAATCCTATATAAAGTTTTATAATCTTCTTGAAAGGAGTGGAAGGCCAATCCCAAATCCAATCCCATTTTTTCATATTTCATTCAAATACGCACCAAAATAAACAACAATAAAATATTTCTATATTCATCAGATGTTAAAAGCCAGATTCTGCCAATGTCCCTCATATTGAGACAAACCCTTCCATGGGCTCAGTGGCTGTGTCCACGTGAGTGTGGACAAGAAGCAGCAGCCCACCTTGTGCTGCTGTTACTCATCCCCAGGGAACATCTGTGCCATGCACCCTGTAGTGCATAGCAGGTTACCCAGGGTGGAGTAGAGGAGGCTGGGCCTAGCACTGGGCTGGGCCCAGCAGCCTTACTGGTGACCTCCTGGGGCTGCGCAGTGGCAATCCTGCTGCTTAGAGCCTGGCTGGGAGCCAGAGCGTGGCTCTGGCTGTCCAGGCTCTGGTTTTGTCCACATGCACTGCTCTTTCGGTTTTTTTGGTTTTTTACATGGGAGTTTTTGACGCTGTGATCTCCCAGGGTCAAACCTTACTTCACTTTGCTCCCTTGCAGTGAAGAAAACAGCTGAATGTGGAGTATGTGATACTGCAGATGTGTCTGTGGCACCACCTATGGCACGGCTGTGCTTGTCTGGACACAGCCAGTGATTTCAAACCTTTACTCTGCAATTTTTTATTTTTCTGTTAGGATGCCAAAATATTAAGACTAACGTACCTGGCAATGTCCTGCCGTGTCTCAACCACTGTAGATTCAGGGCACCCCTCAGCAAATGCTAGCTTTTAGCTTTTACCTATTTTTTGACTCTCAAAAATAACAGAGCAGTTCTTCTAAAAGGAACCACAACAAGTCAGAAAGTTTTTGACACTATCGATTCCAGTTTGAAATCTCTGGGTTCATCTCCATGTGCACTTTACTGTGGAGTAGGCTAATTAGCTCTGTAGTAAAGTATCATCATTTACAAAGTATGAGAGCACAGAAAACTAATTAACTACGCTGTAAGATAGTACTGCTACGGACAGTACTATCTTATGGTGGAGTACTTGACTCCACTGAAACGTGTAGCCACATGAAGGTATTTGCACATCTAAGGGCACATGTACACATCACGCACATCACCGTAGCTACACTCTAGAGTGACATAGTGATCATGTGCATCTACACATGACTGGTAGTTGCTTCACCACAGCAGCATGCTCCCCTGTTATAATGCACTGCTATGGTGAAGTTGTGGCTAAAAATAACCGTGCACCACGTGTAGCGTGCAGTATGGGCTATTACTGCCCCATGCTTCCAAAAGTACTAACGCATGTGATTCATAAAATAAACCAAACTTTCAGAAGGAAATACTAAAACACAGTGCAATAACGACATCACCATAGGGCAACATGTAGATGCGCCCTAACCATGCTAATATTGCATTGCATCTGGCAAGGTCTTTAAAAGAATCTCATGGCATCCTGATTGGGAATCACTGCTTTTAACAATCATTATTGGCTCCTTTTTCCTGAAAATATTCATGGTTCCTTTGATTAACATTTAAGTCCTAAATCTGCAAGCAGTGATGTGCTATCTTTACAAAGCATAAGTCAATAGAACTACTTAAATGTGTAAACTAAAGTGCAAAATCATGATTTGGAGTGTTAGCAGAATTTGCAGGTGTTACTGGGTATTACCAGGTATTACCTGACAGGGGTCATGATGCAAATGCTTCTGCTATGGCCCCCAGTGTACCTGCTGGCTGGCATCATTGCTCCACCTGAGATCAGCAGAGCAGTGGCCAGCAGGACAGAATGATCAAAATAGACTGAAGATGTAAGACACACATGATACAAACATCCCACAGAACACAAACATCTGAAGTCAGGCAGGAGGTTCCTCACCAGCACCCAACCTCTCGATGCCACACCCAGGGAGACCCAAGAACAGATGTGGAACAAAAGGCTGAAGAAAATACCTGACAGAGAAAAAATGGACATTCCAGCAGCCAAGTCCATGCTACCAGGGACTGAAGAACCATGGCAAAGGTGGTGATGTCTTAACCATCTATGTATTGGAGTCGGACCTTCCAAGGAGCTAATAAAGAAGTAGGGCTATACCATTGGTTCAACCAGCTGTGGCTGCAGCACACAGCCTCATACTATACAACACTTGCTGCAATGCCTGCTGCTTGAAGGCACATGGACAATGAAAAATCTCACAACGCACAACAAACAAGCACAGGCATATGTAACAAAATGGTCAAATGTAGCATAGAGACATGAGAAGATGACATCTAAAGTGCAGTCTTAAATGTCTGTGCCCATCATATGCTAGCTGCTGTATGGACATGTAGATTTTCTCGCTGTTACCTTGAAACAGTATTCATCTGGATACAAGATGAAGACTGGCACAGCAATGATGGTAACCATTTAGTTTTTGAGCTGTTTGTGCAAACATTAAGAAAAACAAACAAAAAAGGAAGAGGAGGCCTGTTTTATTTGTCTTTCAATGTAGTAATCTGAGAATTTACTAGATACATAAAGTAAAGCTAAGTTCCCCTACATTTCCATAAAAGTCACTGAGATTCAGATTTACTCATCCATCTGTTTTCAACAAAGCACTTAAGGATATGCATGAATTGGCTTCAAATAGGACTTAGGCACATGCTTAATGTTTTTTATGTTCTTAAGTGAATATTTCAATGTGGGGGGACTTGCACACATGCTTAAAACAATGCTTAACTGATGCCTAAGTTTCTGGTCTATAACACAGTAGAATCATTGAGACTTTCCATTGACTTTATTAAGTGTTGAGTCTGGCTTTAAGGGTTAAATATTAGAACATTTTGTGGGTTCCTGTATTTTCACTGGAAGCTGAAGCCATTTAGCATCTCATAGCATTGCTGTTCACCTTGCAAGAAGCCAAACTAGCGCCATTCTCTAATCCTATCAATTTTCATTTTTTGTAGCTATGATTTAAATATGCGTTGCTCAAAAGTGTTTCTAACATGATTTGCCTCATATCCTCTAGGCACAAGACAAGATAATGTAAACTTTAATATCAGTTAGATATTTGACATGTTTATATACTAATGAAAGAAGTATGGGGAATAAACAGGGAAAACTGGGAATCCTAGTGCAGTCAAGGATTTATGATGTAATTTGGATTTCAGAGACATGATGAGATAGTTCACATGACTGGGGTATGGTCATTGATGGGTATAACCTGTTTGGGAAGAATAGGAAGAAGGAAAAATGAGGATGTATTGCCCTATACATACAGGCAATGTACATGTATTCTGAGGTGCAACATGAAATAGGCCTGTTGAAAGCACAATAGTCAGAGGGCAAAGCATAAGAGGGGATTTTATGGTGGCCAGTACAGGAGGAAGAGGTGGACAAGGTATTTGTTAAACAGCTGATTGAAGCTTCCAGATTGCAGAATCCCATTCTCATGTGGGATTTTAACTATTAGAGCATCTATTTAGAAGCAAACAGAATAGAGTGAAAAAGCAGTTCAGCAAATTCTGGGAGTGTGTTGGTGATAAATTTTTGATACAGATGATAGGAAGCCCAAACTGTGGGAAAGTTCTTCTGGGCTTACTGCTCACAAATAGGAAGAAATTGGATGATAATGTGAAGGTGGATGATACCTTGGGAGATAGTGACCACAAAATGATAGAATGCAATATGATAAGAGGAGAAACGAAAGACAGCAGTGAAATAAAGGCATCGGACTTGAGAAAAGCCGATGTTAACAAACTCAGGAAACAGTGGGAAGGATACATAGATTGCAAGGCTGGAAGGGACCTCAGAAGATCATCAGGTCCAGCCCCCTGCACCAAGCAGGAAAGATAACTGGGGATCAGGTGACCCCAACAAGGTGACTGTCCAGTCTCCTCTTGAAGATTTCCAGGGTAGGTGACTACACTACCTCTGGAGGGAGCTAATTCTACAGCCTGACTGTGAAGAAGTTTTTCCTAATGTTGAGCCTGAATCAATCTTCCAGGACTTTGTGGCCATAACTCCTTGTTTTCCCCTCGGGTGCCCTGGTGAACAATTTCTCACTGAGCCCTTGATGTACTCCCTTAGTGTAGTGCTAAGCTGCTACCAGGTCCCCTCTCAGCCTCCTTTTCCATAGGCTGAAGAATCCCAGATCCCTCAGGCTTTCCTTATATGGCTTGCTGTGTAAGACTGATCATATGGGTGGCCCTTGTTTGGACTCTCTCAGGCTTGTTCAAGGATGCCGTGGGAGGGAAGTCTGAGGGCAAAAAGTACTTGAGGACAGTTGGCTGTAATTTAAAGACGCCCTTTTAAGGGAGAAGCAAGCTATCCTGATGCAATAGAAAAACAGTAAGTACAATAGGAGACCAGTCCAGCTAGAGAGCAATCTCCTTAAAAAGTTGAAACTCAAAAAGGAATCCTACAGACAGTGGAAACATAAGAGTATAAGAGTATTGCATGGATATGCAGAGATAAAATTAGGGAAGCCAAGGCACATTTGAGATGCAACTAGCAAGGGACATAAAAGCCAATAAAAAGGGATTCTACAAGTGTGTAAGAGTAAGAGGTAAATCAAAGAAATGGTATATCCTTTACAGAATTCAGAAGGCAATCAACTACAGATGACGGACAGAAGGTTGAAGTATATAATGGCTTTCTTACTTTACTCTTCACAAACAGAGGCGGCTACCAGAATAAGGAACATAGTTGGCACCAAAAGTAGGGGAGGAGACAAATAGCCCACAGTAGCAAAGCAGGTTAGAGATTACTTAGAAAAACCTGATGCTTTCAAATCACAGTATGGGATAAATTCTAGGGTTCTGGAGGAATTGGATGAGGCGCCACGCTTACTTGAAAAAAAATAAGGCATTCCTCATCACCCACCCCCAAGGGGGGAGGGGATGGGCCTCATCTTACTTTTGCATACAAGGAAATCATAGTAAATACATTGACTATGTTTGAACTTCTGCTAAAAGATCATGTGCTCAATAATAGAAACCAACTTCAAAGTTGATTAAATGCAGCCAACCCTGAGCATGGCTATAAACCACAAGTCCTATGTGGGGCAAATGTGCTGATGGGAACCTTTAAAAAAATGTGGCCCTTTGTTTCCCCCTCTGGGAATTGACACCAGGTACAGACATACTACAATACCAGGCTGGCATTGAGAGGTCCATGGCCTGTCCTGACACCCTTCTCTTTGTGCCAAAAATGCTTGATCTTAACCAAAAGGATGAGAAGCTGATGGGAACTTACCACTAGGATAGGTCAGTTCACTCTATCTTAATAAAACATATGGCAGTTCCCAATGAGTGTAGTCCCCCTTCGGTGCCAACTCTTTTTCAAGTCATGGTGAGCCACTGCATTGCATACATTTCTACTTCCTCTTCACTCTCACAGCTGAGCTGTACCTTTCTTTCCCATTTCCAGTGACTCCTGTTTCTTCACCAGCCTTAAATGTCTGGTGAATATAATCAAATGGGGCCGCAAACAGTTTACCTAGAATTTCTCTGTCAGCTTCTCTCTCAGCCTATTGCATATGATTAGCATGGACCTACCAACCATAAGGTTATGTTGGACCAGGTTACCCTATGCCTTATCTGCATATACATTTTTGGAGGAGCTCAGGACTCATGACAGGAACACCCAGGTCTGGTCATGAGTCATAGGCTAATTAGTACATGGATCCTTTATGGGGAGTATCTGGAGCACACACATACTACTTATCAGTGCTGAGCTATGGGGTCTCCATGGCTTGACATGCTGCTGACTCTGCTAGGGCCCAGTCCAATTAACTATATGGTAAATCGTAAGCCTTTTGGCTTTAGACTAATATCATGCATAGTTTGTACTTTCTCTAAGACGGTGCTAAAGTGCTGCTTAAACATGGGTTTATGGAGTACCTGTGCAAACACTGGCAGCAGTTCAAAAAAAGCTAAAATGCACCATTTCTGGGTGAACTAATTTTATAGATATTACATGAAAATTGCTACAGCTATGTTTTTTTCAAGGTCATTTAAAAAAAAAAAAAAAGATGTTCATCCCTTCCGTGTACTAAAGGAGAGCACGATATGACCATAAGGAGTGGGGGAAGGGGCTGCAGGGGGAAGCAGTTGGAGGTGGCAGAAGGCAAAGGGGTTATCTGACTCCTCAAATCTATTTTCCCTGCCGTAGCAGTGGTAGGTTGACAAATTCAAGACAAATGTCCCAACATTTTATTCTATATCTGGAAAATTATATCAAATATATAACTTTCGCATATATAGGATCTACTTATTGAGGGGTCATTTTATAATCAGGGTCATTTTATATTGCAGAGCCATCAGCTATCCTCTTTGAGAAATTGGCCAGGGCAAGTCAGGTCCTGGATGATAAGAAAAGGACAAATGTAGTGTCAATATTTAAGAAAGGGAAGAAGGAGGATTGGAGGAACTATAGATCAGTCCACCTGAGTTCAGTACCTAGAAAGATGATGGAACAGGTCCTTAAGGAATACATTGTGAAGCATCTATTGGAGAACAACATAATCAAGAACAGTCAGCATGGATTCACCAAGAGTAAATCATGCCTTGCCTGTCTGATTTCTACTTATGATAAGATGACTGGCTCAGTGGATGGTGGGAGAGTAGTGGATGTGATATATCTTGACTTTAGCAAGGATTTTGACACTGTATCCCACAACATTCTTATTAACAAGGTAAGGAAATACAAACTAGATGAACATATTGTGAGGTGGATAAATAATGGGTCCGATCATAATGCTCAGGGAGTAGCTGCCAATGGCTCAGTACTTAGCTGGGAGGAGGTATTAAGTGGAGTTCCCAGGGGACTTTCCTAGGTCCAGCAATGTTGAACTTCTTCTAATGTTTGAGATGTTGGGAATGGGTGAATGCTTATCAAATTTGCATCTGACACCAAATTTAATGGAGTTGCATTAATGCTTATTGAGCACGGGTAGTAATCTGGATAGACTGGAGAGATGGTCTACAGCCAGCCAGATGACATTCAACAAAGACAAGTGCCAAGTCCCGCACCTGGGATGGAATAACTGTGTGCTCAAATACAGACTGAGGTGTCACTTGCAAATCAAGGGAAGTGATTCTGCTGCTCTATTTGGCACTGATGAGGCCTTGCCTGGAGTACTGCATCCAGTTTTAAGCCCTACACTTCAGGATGGATATGGGCAGTTTGGAAAGAATCGAGTGGTAAGCAACACACATGATTACAGGCCTGAGAAGCATGAATTATGAGGAAAGCTGAAAGAATTAGTGTTATTTACCCTGGAGAAGAGAAGACTGAGGAGAGATTTGATAACAGTCTTCAAATACCTGAAGGGTGATTACAGACAGGATTGAGATGGGCTTTTGTCTGGTGATGCAGAGGACAGTTTTCATAGTTTCATAGTTTCTAGAGTCGGAAGGGACCTGAGCAGATCATCTAGTCCGACCCCCTGCCATGGCAGGAAGAGCACTGGGGTCACATGACCCCAGTAAGGTGGTCATCCAACCTCCTCTTAAAAACCCCCAGGGTGGGAGCCTGCACCACCTCACTTGGAAGCTGGTTCCAGAC
>NW_017729024.1:170473559-170475347 GCF_001723915.1 Gavialis gangeticus | reverse complement strand
TGCCACCCCTGCATCCAATGATTTAGTGACCTGGTCGTAAAAGGCCACCAGGTTGGTCTGACAGGACCTGCCGCTGATGAACCCGTGCTGGTTGCCCCTGAGCATGCCGTTCCCTGCTGGCCCCTCCTGGATGCGTGCCAGAATAATTTTCTCAAACAGCTTGCCCAGGATCGAGGTAAGGCTGACTGGCCTGTAGTTCCCCGGGTCCTCTTTCCTCCCCTTTTTGTAGATGGGAACCACTTTGGCCCTCTTCCAGTCCTCCGGCACCTCTCCAGAGCACCATGAGTGTTCATAAAGCCACGCCAGGGGACTTGCAATGACCCCAGCGAGTTCCTTCAGGACTCTAGGGTGAAGATCATCCGGGCTGGCTGACTTAAAAATGTCCAGCCCCTCCAGAAGCTCCCTAACTAAATCCTCACTCACTGTTTTAGGAGGAATGGCCTCAAGTTCAGCAGGGAAAATTTAGGTTGGAGATTAGCAGGAGATTTCTAACTATGCGGGTGCCCCTGCATTGGAACAGGCTACCTAGAGTACTTGTGGAATCTCCATCCCTTCAAATATTTGACAAGTCAGACAGACACTTGGATGGGATGGTTTTGTCAGGGACAATCCTGTTTTAAGCATGGGCTTAAATTAGATGACTTTGTGAGGTCTCTTCCATCCCTACTTTCCTATGATCCTATCAGTCGTACCAGTGAATGATGAGCAGATAACAGCACTCTTGTCTCATATTCAAGTTATGGTATGGAATAGTGTATCTAGTTCAGAGTCCATACCTCAAAAGGGCTGGTAAAAAAACAAAGGAAGATAAAGAATAGAGAAATTGGGTGAAATCTGGAAGTTCCGCAGTAAGAAACTTAAAGAAGAATGTGAAATAACTTGATTCCAGTGTAGAAATACCCTTCTGGGGATAAAATTCTAGGCACTACTGGATTCTTTAACCTTGTGGTGAAAGTCATAAGAAGAACCCATGATTAGAAATCATTCCCCATGGGGATGATTAACAACTTCATAGTCAGAACAAACAACCAAGGGGTGTCCTTACTAACAACTCTTGATGTCCTTAGTAGCAAATTAGTGTCTAGCCATGGTTTTGTCAACCCCAAGGAATGGCACCTATTTGCTTGGGTCCACATTGTTGGAAGTAATTGCAGTGGGACTCAATATCTTTCTGAAAGCTATGTAGCATAGACAGAATTTCTGCATGATCCAGAAATTAATTTGTGAAGTTCTTTCCCAAGTGTCATACAAGAGACATTTAAGATGATCAGGTTTGTCCATTTTGACTTTAAAATCCATGAATCTAAGAATTCAACAGAGTCCACAGGCATGTGAGTCACCCTATTGAAGCTATGGTTGCTGCTGACATGCTTACACTTCGGCAGTTGTGGAACAACTTTGCTGAATTGAGACCGGCTTGAATACCTGTGCACTAATCAACATTCAGAGAGCTGTGCTAGTCTGCATGACTCCACTTCATTATTTAGGACCATGCAAATAAATAGTGATTGATAGAAGGAAAATGTAACTTTTTTTTTCTTTTCCAAAATAGATTTATTAATTGTCAAAGTGACTAGAAAGTAGAAATAGCAACCTTTCATCCTGGCTTTTGATGGGCTGATATCCTGTTACTTGTTTAATCAAAAGTAGATGTTCTATCTGTCATGCCTTTACCATGGTGTGTTATGACATAATTAGCAAATTATTAGCAAAACTTAATAGAAGTACTGTAGTGTCACACTAATACCTTTAGGGTTGGTTTTTTTGGGGGGGGGATTGTTTTTTTTT
>NW_017729024.1:170466570-170468559 GCF_001723915.1 Gavialis gangeticus | reverse complement strand
TTTTTGGGGGGGGGATTTTTTTTTTTTTTTTTGAAAGAAGTGACATTGAGTAATCTCCTGCTGTAATAAACAAGCCACATAGTCACATATATGTACCTGATTATTAACTCTATCCAAAACTGGGCTTTGAACTCCTCTGTAGACAAGTCCAATTGTCAGTTGCTTAGTATTTTAGTACCCTAGGCAGGTCTCTGCTGAGCTTGTGACCCCCACAGGCAAAGATTGTGCCAAACTTGCCTAGAATCATAGAATCAAAGGGTCGGAAGGGACTTGGAAGATCATCAAGACCTGCAAGATCATCAACTTCATGCCTACAGTATATATCCACTTGTTTAGACTGCTCCTACGTTAGGGTAAACTAAACCTGTGTTTTATTATCAAGGCTTTTGAGCCATGATATGTAACCAGCAGCTCAGCTCAGCACACATGCAGAATGACCAAATGTCAGTACCTGACAGTCAACTGCTTCTCTTCTTAAAGGACAGTGGGCTCATTTTTTTTTTTCGGTAGAATACAATACTTAAAACCATCCCAATAAAAACACACATGATTAGTAGCCCTCGCTTAGGCTCCCTTTCTCTTCTTACCCACAGCCATTCTTTGTTAGGGCCCTAAGTTGTCTTCATCATCCATGAGCTGCCTGTGCCTTCTAATCCTTTCTTTAAGGTATATATATCATACATTTATAATCTAATATATTCATTGCTTTGCATCTATCTAATCACCTGTGGCATCATACATGTTTAACTCATTTATGTAAATATTCCGAGAAGCAAGGACTTTTTTTTTTTTTTTGGAGGGGGGGGTGATATTTTTTACCGAGCCAACTGTATTGATGGAATAAAGCTAGATAAGTTTTCAAATGCAAAGCATTCTTTTTCAGGTCTGAGGAAGGGAAAAAAAACATTAAATATTAAAAGATTTGGATTTTGAGGTCCATTCAGATGGACACCTGGAGAGGTTTTTGGTTACTGGAACAATTTAAACCAGTAGTGTTCAAACTTCCAGCCCTGTGAGCTGGATGGGTGGTGCAGGGCCACTCCATGGGCTGGATCCCATGTGCAGGGTTGGTCCACAGGCCTGATCTAACATAGGGTAGGTCTGCAGGTGCAATCAGAGTCCCAGCTTCAATCCATCTGATGGATCCAGCTATAGATTGACCCAGTGTGACAGCTCTACTGCTAGCTGGTGCAATCTAGTATGAAGGGCCACGTCATCCAGCCCCTGGGCCCTCTATGGGTATGGAAATTTGGCAGCAGGAGAGCGTCAATTAACACTGCCCCTGCTCCTCCCACACCAAATTTACAGACCTGTGGAGAGCTCCATGGGCCAGTTGAGATGACCACTGCCTTCAATCCATTGGGCTCAATTGCTTATGATCTCTCCACACATCCTAAACAGCCACATAACCATTCAGATTCATTCCACTGCCATGCCAGCAAGTTCAGATGCTGTGCTAGGGGTACAGGTATGTCCTTTTATGACTACAATGCCCTTTTCTGCTCCTAGCCTTCTGCTTCGAGATTTTCCCTGATGCAAAACAAACACTTGTTTGGGGCAGCAGGTAGGCAGAATCAGGTAACACTGCCAGAGACTCACAGCACAGCTTTGAAAACCTGACTTTGTTGCTTTAAATGTAGTACAATGAATCAGATTCCATGACCCTCTTGGGGTCAACTCCTACCCTTGGAGAAAGTGAGATAAAGTAAAATACTGAAGATAAAAACAGTTATTGAAAACTGCTTTTCCCTCCTGAACCCTCCTGAGAGCATTTGAGCTTGGAGGCCCTTTTAAAGGTTGCTTTGTATGCATTTTAAAAGGCCTTTTCCTCCCTTCCACATTTCTTTTCTTTACCATATCCTACCAATTCAGTGACTGTATCCTTTTTTTTTTCCCAGTTGCTTCCTGATACTTGAAAGAATTCAGTAACTTAACACGTAAGGACCTACTCCCTTTCCTGTAGATCTTCCAGACTGTTTTTGCATATAT
>NW_017729024.1:170464847-170466545 GCF_001723915.1 Gavialis gangeticus | reverse complement strand
ATATGTATGTATATGTATATATATACATATATATGTATATGTATGTGTGTGTGTGTGTGTATAGATATATAGATCTATCTATCTATAGATATATAGATAGATATATGTATGTATGTATATGCATTCAACTAAAAACCAGCCTGTACCAGACCCAAAAGAAGTTAAGTCTTCACAAAAATGTTTGATGCTTGCACAGTCTATTATCCACTCATCCACTGTATGCCAAATCTGTAGTGTGTCTTTTCATACTGATTTTATTTAAAAATTACTTTGAGAGTCAAAGATGGAGCAGCATTGTAAAACAAGTAGATGAGAGTGGTGAAGCTGGTAGTAGTAGGGATGCTAATGGCAATGTCTGGAAACCTTTCCTAAAAATCCAATACTTGCTGAGGTGATCTGTAAACACAACTATTCCTGCTATTTATCCTCCCATATTTATTATTTGAAATGCATATTGATTAGTCAAATGTGCATTTCCAAAAGTTTTGGCAAAGACCAAAAATAGAAGTACCAAGTAGTTGGTGAGCAAAAGCGTTCTCAAGAATCCATCTATAATGCCAATATTGGGACATAATAGGTATTTTTAAGAGCTTCAATTTATGAAATCTCAAGTGTAATATTTAGAGCAAAAATTAGAGCAACAATTCTGAAGCAATAGATTTTGAAGCACCATGTTTTTAACAGAGAAAAGTCTAGCATCAAGCCTTAGTGATGTTGTTGAAGCAGATTCCAATACCCTTATTCACAGTGAATAGATTTGTAGAAGGAATTGCTGCTTAAGATCAGTACATTTGAAAGAATCTGGCCCAGTCATTAACCCCATGTGCTCAAAGTCCTGAATCATAAAGATGGAAAAATCAAAGCTGATAAAAAGGAGTGTTTTGCACATAATCGATAATTAGTCTCTGGAACTCACTGTCACTGAATGCTAAAGTGCCCAGGCGGAGTTCATTTCTGTGGACAGATTGCACGAGTTGATGATCTGGCCTCAAGTATATAGCAGTAATATTCCCTAAAGAACGCTAGAAGGCTTTGGAAGAAACAGGAATCTCATATTTCTAGCTATGGCCAATTCCTGATTCTTAGAAGTTAAACTTCCTTGGGTGCACCTGCATGTATAATTAATGTGGCTGAATAAACTGGTGCAGTTCATGCTGAAGTTTATTGCTCCTAGGTTCCAAGTTTGTACGTGCAGCAGATAGGCTGGCTGGGGCACAAGGGTGCTCCAGTGTGGGCCTAGCTGATAGGCAGCCCCTGCACTGAAGCACACTTGTGCCCTTGTGCCTAGCCAGCCCCATCAGCATCTACATGTTCATTGTGGTGGAGTAAATAACTCCACCGTAGGATAGCACCTGTGTCTGGAAGTACTAGCCTACGGTGGAGTTGATTATTTTACTCCATCCTAATAGCACCGTGTGTGTAGACAGTGACGTTTTACTGCTGAGCTAATTAGTCAGCTCCGCAGTAAACATCTTGTAGAGATGTACCCCCTGAGGAACAAATTAGTCCAGGACTAATGGACTTGATGGTTCATAGATTCATAGATGTTTGCGTTGGAAGGGACCTTAGCAGATCATCGAGTCTGACCCCCTACTCTGTCGAGGAAAAAGAGCACTGGGGTCACACAACCCCAGCCAGGTTCCTGTCTAGCCTTCTCTTAAAAATCCCCAAGGTAGGGGAGAGCACCACCTCCCTTGG
>NW_017729024.1:170459654-170464497 GCF_001723915.1 Gavialis gangeticus | reverse complement strand
CCAACTGTGGCCTGACCAATGCCGTGTAAAGGGGAAGTATTACCTCCTTGGACCTGTTTGTCATACACCCGCTAATGCCTGGTAAAGTGTGGTTAGGTTTACTGGTCACTTCGTCACATTGACAGCTCTTGTTCATCTTGCAGTCAACAGTGACTTTGAAAGTCAACAGTGACTTTCTGCTGCTGTGCTGCTAAGAAGGTCATCCCCAAGCCTTTAAGTGTGCTGGTGATTCCTTCTCCCTAGGTGCAGCACCTTGCATTTGTCCTTATTGAACTGCATCCTATTCTGTTCCACCCACTTTTCCAACCTGTCCAGATCCACCTGGATGCATTCCCTACTCTCTGGTGTGTTATCTTTACCTCATAATTTAGTATCATCTGTGAATTTGGACAGAGTGCTTTCCATGATTTTATCCAAGTCACTGACAAAGACATGGAACAGCACCAGTCCAAGAACCGAGCCTTGCAGGACTCCGCTGCCCATGTCTTTCCAGGTCGATGCCGACCCATCCACTGCCACTCTCTGGGTGTGTCCCCTAACCCAATTTGCCACCCACCTGACCATGTAATCAACTACATCACAGTCACTCAGTTTATCTCTGAGAATATAATAACATTCCATATTGAAGGCCTTCTTAAAATCCAAGTAGACGGCATGTGCCTTGATTCCTGCATCTAAGCATTTTGTGACCTGGTCATAAAAAGAAACCAGGTTAGTCAGGCAGGATCAACCTGCTATGAATCCATGCTGGTTGCTCTTTAGCGTTGCTTTCCCCACTGGACTTCCACAAATGTGATCCTTAATTATTTTTTCAAAGGTTTTCCTGAGGATAGAGGTGAGACTAACTGGGCTATAGTTACCCAGATCCTCCTTCCTCCCCTTTCTGAAAATAGGAACCACAATGGCCTTTTTCCAACCCCCTGGGACCTGACCTGAGCACCAAGAGTGCTTGAACAGCTGTGCCAATGACTCAGCTATGACACTGGCTAATTCCTTCAGCACCCTTGGATGAAGATCATCTGGGCCTGCTGACTTAAACACATCCAGCCCCTCCAAGTGTCTCTTCACTAAGTTGGTGCTAACAGTTGGTGGGCTGGTTTCCCCTTTATGCCTGTTTATGACCCAAAGTTGGGAGCTTTGTCCTGATCTGAGTTCAGAAATACAGAGATAAAAAAACTCATTGAAGAGCTCAGCTTTGTCCTCTTATCTGTCACTAATTGCCCTAGTTTGTCTTGTAGGGGACCTATGCTACCCTGCACCTTCTTTTTGCTCCCTGTATACCTGAAGAAGGACTTTTTGTTGTGTTTAATTTTTGTTGCCAGCCTAACTTCCATTTCGGCATTGGCCTTTCTGACTGCCTTCCTGCAAGTGCGGGCCAAGTAGGTATACTCCTCTTCGGTAGCTACCCCTGCTTCCTCAGCCTATATGTTTCTTTTTTTGCCCCTAGGCTTTTCTGGACTTCCCTGTTCAGTCAAGAGGGTTTCTTGGCCCCTTTACGGCCTTTCTTATGCAAAGAGATTGTCTCCTTCTGCACCTATAGGATTGCTCCCTTTATGAACGACCACCCTTCCTGGAGTCCTATCTCACTAATTCTCTTGTTCTTCAGTGCCTCGCTAAATAATCTCCTGAGCAAACTGAAGTTAGCCTTTCTGAAGTCTAGCACTTCTGCCCTACTGGGTATCTTTCCCACCCTAGGCCATATAGTTAATTCAATCAAGTGATGGTCACTGTTCCCTAGGTTACCTTGTGTCAGTAGATCCCCCACCAAATCAGCCAGGACCAAGTCCAGTAAGGCATTTCCCCTAGTGGGACTGTATACCTCCTGTGTTAGGTGGAGAACCTGTATGCAGGTTAAGAATCTACATGAATGGTTGGATCTAGCTGACTGCTCCTCCCAGCAGATGTCTGGGTAGTGTAAGTCATCCATGACAACCACGTCCCTTGACTGTACGGTCTCTGAGAGCTGTCTGAAGAATTCCAGGTCCAACTCCTCCTTCTGATGTGGCAGCCTGTAGTAGACCCTCACTACCAAGTCCCTTTCCCCAGGTTAGATTTCAGTTGTATTCTTAAATTGACCATTAGCTTGCTTGATAACCTTAAGCAACTCACTTTACCATTCCATTCCTCAGTTTGAAACAGCAATAATGCACCTTCTTTGAGGTCTGCTAGTTAAAACGTGCTCTTTAAGAGCTAGCTATTATTATTTCCTGTCTACTTAAGAGTTCTTAGAACATCCTCCAAAGTGTCTGATTCTGGCATTTTACAGTGATGGATCTCATATCTGATCCAGTCTGCCAGCTCCTGTTTTCTTAGTTTACCACAGATGTTTGCAAGGTTTTGATTCATGGTTATATTCAAACCAGCCCACAATACTCTAATTATTTTATATCTAGAACTTATAAATGTTCTACATTCCGTGACTGCGATCTGAACTATCAGAAAGATTGACATTTGTCTTCTCTATTGTACTCAAGTTCATTGTTTCTTCAGCAGGTGTTCTTTTTTAGATTGTTTTCTTCATTCAGATCTTCCTTCAGCAATTTTCTATTGTTAAAGTTTCCCTCTTTTTGTTGCTTTGCCTGGAAACGTCAAGTGGTGCAGCTATCCAGGTTCTGTTTTGCTGAGGGCTTTATTTTATTTTTAAAGGGGCAAGAAAGGGTTGGGTTTTTTTGGTTTTTTTTTTAAGTAGGAACTTAAAATCTCACCTAATCAGCTTGATTATTGCCTGTTGTCTTGATTTGTAGAAGAGGATGCTCCCCTTCACCAAAGAATTAGGGAGAACACAAACATGAGATGTGTCCACTTATACATGCTTTGAGGTCAAACCTGTGATGTGACTAATCACTGTACTAATTAAGTCCAAGCTATTGACAGTTCCTTGCTACTTCGTGCTTTAGAAATGCCTGATCTTGGGATAAGTTAGAGCAAAAGGGGCCCTGCTCTAACTTATGTTATTGGCACTGCCAGCAGAAAACCTGTTGTGTTAGCTAAAGATCAGGTAAAATGGAGCTCCCTTTTTCACTGTCATCTCCTCCAACAATCCTGGACCACTCTCAACATGACCCCCTTTTTCCTACTTCATATGGAGGCTGGCTGACAGAATAGACGGCTAGCTTGACTCTCTCCACCAGAAGGAGATGTTACCTATACAGTGGGACTCTCCAATTGATTCAAATTTATTTAACATTGTGTAAAAAGCGTAAAGTATCCAGTGTCAATTTAACCCTAAGTCTCCCCTTCAACTGGAGGCTCTGGGATTCCAAGCAGGAATTACCGGGTGCATCTACACGTACAGTTAATGCTATTTGGCTTTACTGCACAGTAAATTTACTGCTCATTAAACTACATGTAGGTAGTAAATTTACTGCACAGAAAACTAATTTACTGCACAGTAAACACCTGCATGTGTTGATGGTGATGCTTTACTGCAGATTCGTCTACTGCACAGAAAAGCATCTTGTGTGGACACGGCCACTGAGTAACATTTTCTTGCCTGTGTTGTGTAGGAGTCAGACTAGAGGATGATGATAGTGCCCCTTTCAGTCTTCAAATCTATAGTATCTAGCTCTCACAGTCTCAGAACAGAAGAGACTTCCTACGCCTGAAAAAAGGTGATTGCACCCAAAAGCTTGCAAAGATTTTTTTTCCAACTGTTTAGTTGGTCAAATAAAAGATATCATATCTATCCAAAAAAACTTTCCTGCCTATGTCCTTAGACCAACATGGCTACAACCAAAAACCTAGCTCTCAGAGGACATTTTTTCATTAGTAGACCCTACAGGCCAGACAGAACTGCAGTGTAGTCCAGTCTTCACTTACCACTTAGCCTAGGATAACCAAAATGCACAAAGTCTTTAGGGAGCTTATCAGTCATCATGACCCATGTGTTGAGCCTCCAGAAAACATAGATTTCATAGATTTCATAGGCATTAGGGCTAGAAGGGACCTCAGAAGATCATCAAGTCCAGCCCCTTGCCGAAAGGGCAGGAAGTCAGCTGGGGTCATAGGATTCCGGCAAGATAAGCATCCAATTTGCTCTTGAAGGTGTTCAATGTAGGTGCTTGAACCGCCTCTGATGGCAGGTTGTTTCAGACCTTGGGGACCTGGACAGTAAAGAAATTCTTCCTTATGTCCAGCATGAAACAGTCTTGCAGTAGTTTATAACTGTTCAACCTCATCATCCCTTGGGGTACTGTGGTGAACAAAAGCTCCCCCAGATACAGGTGGTCACCCTGATAAACTTATAGGTGGCCATCAGATCATCCCTGAGCCTGCATTTTTCCAGGCTAAAGAGCCCCATGGCTCTCAGCCTGTCATCGTAAGGTCTGTTTTCCTGACCTCTGATCATGTGCGTGGCTCTTCTCTGAAATCTCTCAAGCTTCTCCACATCCTTTTTGAATTGTGGAGCCTAAAACTGGACGCAGTACTCCAGCTGCAGCCTCACCAAAGCCGAGTACAAGGGGAGAATGACGTCCCGGGATTTGCTTTAGAAGCATCGATGGATGAAAGCCAGTGTTTTGGGTGCTTTACTAGCCGCAGCATCGCATTGAAGGCTCATGTTCATCTTGTGGTCAATGATGACCCCCAAGTCTCTTTCTTCCGTAGTGCTAGCCAGTGTAGCACTGCTAAGCTTATAAGGATGCTGCAGGTTTTTCCTCTCAAGGTGGAGGACCTTGCATTTTTCAGTGTTAAACAGCATCAGGTTCTCGTTTGCTCATTTGCTGAGCCTGTCCATGTCAGCCTGGATCACCCACCTGTCTTCTGGTGTGGATGCTTTTCCCCGAAGTTTGGTGTCAACGGTGAACTTGGCCAGTCCACTCCTGACTCCGATATCCCCATCATT
>NW_017729024.1:170445862-170454654 GCF_001723915.1 Gavialis gangeticus | reverse complement strand
AGTTTGGTGTCATTGGCGAACTTGGCCAGTCCACTTCTGACTCCAATGTCCACATCATTAATGAAGATGTTGAACAATATGGGTCCAAGGACAGAGCCTTGGGGGACCCCACTGATCACAGGACACCATGATGAGTGACTTCCATCAATTACTACCCTCTGGGTCTGACCACGGAGCCGATTTCCCAGCCAGCGGATCGTGATGGACCCAAGGCCACAACTGGCCAGTTTCGCCAAGAAGTGATCATGGGATACCAGATCAAAGGCTCTTTTGAAGTCAAGATATATGACGTCAGTAAAGATATATGACATGGAAGGAAATTCCTTCACTCAGGCACTCAGGGGATAGAAAGGAAAGGTTGAATATTTCCAGATGTTGCCACTGGAAGAGTGATTCTGATTTATACTAGTAAACTAAGGGAAGGGCAAAGAAGGACAAGGGTTCACGTCTTTCTATCACACATGGCTAGGTGGTAGAATTTGCTTTGGAAATTCTGGCACCCTGTATGAAGGTGGTTATATAATCTGGAGAACACCTGAAGTAAGAAAAGTTCAAAGTATGTATATACATTCTGTAAAAAAACCCAGAAATTTACTTACAGTTCAAAGCCTCATGTCATAGACCTTTCCAGGCCTATGATTAATCTCCATCACATCTAAGTCTTTTTTATTTAAGCTGTTACCCTGCCCTGCTTTTTGCCTTATATTTTTCCTGTCATATTACTGTGTGTTTCAGTGAGACACAAACACTCTTACTTCAATACATTAACTGGAAGCAGCCTGAGAGCAGACCATGAGGTTACTGGGACCAGGCACAGAAATATGCAATCATGCTATCAAGGAAGGGAACAAGGCATTCATTTTGCTAAAAACATATCTTGGTTTATGTTCCTGGGGTGTGCTTAGAAATGGTTTGCAGCTGAAAACAGCAAAAATGCACTGTCCTCATGGAAGACCAGGTTCAGGCCATGTTCCTGGTTTCCTACTTCAGTCACAATTTCAGTAGTCAAGGAGGTCACATCCTCAACAAATCTAGCCCTATAGAAGGCAAGGGAGATATTCAGATTTATACTGAGGTCCTGGCTTGGAATATCTAAAAAAGATGTGAAATTTAGTCATTTTCCACAGAAGTAAACCACTACCTCTCCCCTCAACTTGAAAAGATAATTAATACAATCTAAAGAGCATAGACAAAGCCTACTGGAAAAATGTCAGTCCAAATACGGGAAAGTCCTGAGTCTGTGGAACTGGATTGAAATGCCATTGTGACCTTAGATACAGTGGACGATTGGTGCTCTCTGTAATATCCAGAGAGATGTATCTTGTTAACTGCCTCATCTTGTGGTGTCATCATTACTGTAATTAATGAATTACCATACCAAACTGCAGTGACTATAAAGTTTTAGACAATATGCAGTCATTCCCACTGACAGTAGGTGCTGGTTGGCCGCCAATAGTATATATTTCATATTGGACCAGCTAGATACAATGACACTAGCAATGCCCTTCAGTTAAAGGGGAAAAAGAAATCAACTTAGAACATCCTAAATGAAAATCTTTGCCCTTTTGCTGCCTTTCCTAATAGAAAACAAGTTAAAATGTACCATTGGGCAGGTTAATTGACTTACAAGTATGTCTTTTTAATAAGTGTCATAAAGTATGTCATGCCGCCGAAACTTGCTTTCAGTGCATTTTTTAAACTGTTGTCAACCAGATTAAAGTTTATTGTTCGCATGTAAGTTTCCTTTTTCAAGCAGTAATGAAAGACATTAAATTGATTTGCCATGCGTAGATATGAAGTGGGTTATGTCCTTTGCTCTCTTTCAATGTGCCCTTCCCCAACGCTTTGTTCCTTTGCTGTTTGTCTAAGCAAGGGGCACTCATGAAATGTCCTCCAATGATGGCTTAGATGCAGCTTCCACTTCTAGAATTCCTTGTGTAGCAGATAGAGAGAAGAGGTTCATTTATAAGGATCTGATTCACTGTTGCTTCAGTTCACTTTTACATTTATGTAATACCATTGACTCCAATCAAATTATTTTAGTGCAAAACCAGAGCATTCTGTTTAGCAATGGTTGTGTCTTCTTCTACATTTTGTACTATGCCTTATAGAATGGGACCTTGTTGTCCATAAAGATGTCTGGGTCATGTCATAAATAATGATACAAATGCTGGCAGTGGTCCAGAATAGCCCCAAATACTGCCCGTTTAGAGCATAAAGCTTTAATGGACATTGTCAAAGGGAAGGTGCAGTAAATTGGTACAACAAACCAGGGAGAAATTGTTTTTTGCTGAGAAAAGATGCATAGTAAAGCAATGGATGGATTTGGACCAGTTGCAGAGCAAGCATCATTGCAAAGCATGACAGATAGTGAAAGAGAACATTTGAAGAAGGAAGGGTTTTTTTTTATGATGCAGTGTTGAAGGGCAGGTCCATGTTCAATGTCACACTCCACGCCTAGCTTTGCAGCGATTAACATAATTGTCAAATGTTATAAGGGCTGAAGACAAATAGCAATTTAAGGTTCTGCCCTTGATCTAGACTCTTTAGTTCTATCAAGTCAATATTTTATGTTTGTTGGCACCAAAATTCCCTTCTAATTCTTTCGCTCATTCGTTCATTCTTATTTTTTTAGTAAGAAACATGGGGGAGGGGAACCCTCCATTGAACTCTCCTGTGCCTCTTTTCCTTTTGCATTTTCAGTGAGCCGAAAACGGCAATCTTAGATCCAGAAAACAGTACAGTATTTGGGCATAACACCACTTAGCTTTCTCCATGCACACCGAGTGTGCGCTATAAATTTGCATTTTACATTTCCCATTGATGCAGTTACTTCTAAGGGCTGTTACCTGACAGTCATAAATTCCTCAGCATTGCTTATTTTTCTAAAAAGGCATAATTGTACTGGTCATGTTTAACACAGCTAAGTCATGCAGGGCACATCAACACAAGATGCTACGTCACTGTAGCGGCAAACTATGGCGACATAGGGCCACTATGAAAGCCACAGCAATGAGAAAGCCACTATTTCACCATAGCAATGAGCTACTGCACAGTACCTCATTGCTACAGTGATGCTGGGTCGGAAATGACCCATGCACCGCTTGGACTGCATGGTATCAGTTGCACAGTCAGGGGCATGTGTAGACACACCTGCAGAATGGTATACACCACTTTTGGCCAGGCTGATTTTTGATAGCAATGAAGTCCATGGAAGTCTTTTTATTGACTGAACTGAGGTTTGGGTGAAACACATACTTGCAGGGATGAGGAGAGCTTAAGGTACATTGACAGACAGAGAGATAGATAAAAGCATTTGACCCTGATTCATCCCCAGGCTTTAATTTCCTTCCAGTAGATATGATTGCCTCCACTTCTTAATAAATTATGGGAGTTAATCTTATCCTATATTTGCAGAGGAAAGAATCAGTCCTCAAGTAAGGGGAGTCTTTGGTTCCATCTCTGCACTATTCTGCATAATTAAGAGAGTCCCAATCCTTTTCTCACCAAAATCAGTGGGACTTTTGCCCTTCACTTCAGTGGTGCTGGATTCTACACGGTCCTGTATTGAAATCCATATGGCTTTCAGCATTATATGATTAATTCAGTGTTTAGTGCTTCCACCTTAGAATCACCTCTTGTCTTCAAGGCAGGGGTCTTTTCTGAAAAAAATGGCCTGTAAGGATGGACCTTAAGATTGCCTCAGGGCTACAATGCCTGTCATCTATGCAGTAAACACCTAAGGTCTCAACCCCAAGGTAGTCCACCCTGGCCAGAGAAACTCTATTAAACTTCCAAGTATGAGGTTAACCATTTTTGTGCCAGCCTGTCCCATCCTGAAGGGTTTTTAGCACTTCTCTGGCTGTGTAATCCTCAAGAACTGGAAGCCCACTGGCAACAATCTCACGATTCCTTCTTCTTGACTTCCTTCCATGCTGGTCCCCACTTCCTGTCTACACCAGGGGCAAGTAGAGAACAGAAAGAGATAGAAAGTCAAAGATGCTGAAGATTGATTCCTGAAAGGGCTCTGCAAGGGATCCTGGGACACCTTTCAGTGCTGTGTTTAAGAAACAGGCAACACAACATAAGCGGCTTTGGTGCAGGCTCCAAGGTAGCATGTAGGTGGGGCTTATGCTGCTTATGGGTGTCCTCAAAGTTGATCCAACATAAGTATCATTCGGTGGCTTGCACCCTGCAGGGCAGAAAGAGTCCACTACTATTAGCTGATTAATCAAGGCCGGAGTATCAGACACAGCAGTGCCTACCCAAGAGAGCAACTTATCAGTTGTCATCATCTCAAGACACTTGTAGAGCCCAGGAACAATGGGCATTTTTTGTACGAGAACACTATTGACTTCCTCCCCTCTATTCCTCTCCCTGTTCCACACTAAAAGCATCATGATCTGGACACAATAAAGAAAGCCAATTGGAAACTGCATGAATAATTTAATTGCTTGGTGGGGATTGGTCAGGCTAAGAAGATGCAGCAGTTTCCCCCAAATTAATAAAGGCTTTTATGGAACCATAAAAACAGCCATAATTCAATCATTTTTAAAAGGGCACCGAATACCATGCTTATTAAATGCAGGGTACAGCTGAGGTGTGCAATGGGATGAAATAGAAAGCACACTCAGCAGCAAAGTGCCAAATGCATGTTTTCCCCGTTTGCTGACAGGCAGATAACCTGACCCAAGCATTTAATAAGATATATTTACCAGGGTTTTTTTCTTCTTCTTCTTCTCTCTCGCTCTCTCTCTCTCGCTCTCTTTTTTCCCCCTTACTTGCTGGGTCAGGGTACAGTGCTAATGAAGAAACTGATTGCAACAAGGCAGTCTAGATTCTTCTCTCCCCTTTTGCTTTGCCATTAACTATAAGCAAGTGCCATGTCTTGGAGTTGACAAGTGAGGCAATAATGACAGGAAGGGGACGGGAGAACTAAACCACTGATGCTGTTTCTCGTACTGTGCCTACTTTGCTGTGTAGTGTTGAAACAGCATTGTGGTCTTGCTTCTTCTCAGATCTCAGTTTCCCCACATATAAGGTGGGGTAATAAAATTCACAGATTTCAAAGGGAACTTGTCAGGTGTTCAGAGATAGATCAAATTCTTCATTAAATACATGTAAAAAACCTGCATGTGTAGTACTATATATCACAGTATATATGTAGCTGCAAATCAGCAAAGCTGCCCTGTTATGGCTCCTGAGAAATGACTGTAAATACTACTTTGGACTCTTGGTGAGGCTGGTCCCAGTAGGCCAGCTGCTAACTGGGCACTTGGTCATTCAAGATGAGGAATCAACTGCTACCGGACACATCACTGCGTTGTATGTGGCTGGCTATAGAAACCAATGTGCCTTAAACATGATGGTGCAAGTTTGGGGCAGACCTTTGACCTTTACTTGACTTGAATTTATACTACCATTTAGGACACAAGATAATATTGAAACCATCATGTCAATTCAGGCCAGATATAATTTTATTAGTAGATGTTTAGGATTGTGAATCCAAAAAGATGACAAAGCCAGTCAGGAAATACAAATTACCCGGGCGAGGGACTAACATTAGAGGGATGGGGGTGAGGAGGGGAATGCAACTAGGTTACAGAAAATACAATTTTATTCAACTAAGCCTGGGAGTGGGGGGAGATGGGGTGGAGGAAAGGGAGGGAGGGCGTTCGCGACGCTGAGAGAGAAAGAAGATAGATACACACAAACCCATACAATGGTCCGCAAGGGTGGAGGAAATAGGTCGCGGAAAGTGTCTCAGTCCATATAAAGTCTCATCGCGGGGGCCCTCTTTGGGTGGAGCGGGGCAGTCCATTGCTGAAGAATCCTCTCAAAGTGAAGTCCATCTGGTGCAGAGGGGTTTTCAGGCAGTCCCCTCTGGGTCCAGTCTGGCAGCGGCTCGTCTGGTGGGGTCAGAGTACTGGCAGTGGTCCGTGATGTGTTCGAAAGCTATTTCTTTTTTAACCCCTTGCCCCCAGCCCCCACAAGGAAATTTTGAAATTTAGGAGAAAATTAAATTAAAAAAACTTAAATACCCTCATATTATGCCTACTAATATACATAATCATATATTAGTAGTATACAAAACACCTACAGCTGTGCCGCAGTGCCGCATGTGTGAGGGAATACTATCAGGCCATCGGTAACCCAAACCTCCCAGTCAATAAGGACATGACTACACCACCACTGGCTAGGCTTAAATCCAGAAAACCCTTCCAGAAATACACCAAGAAGCTCTATGATGATAACAAAAGCACCAAAGAACAACAGAGGGAAGGAAGCCTGGGCAAATACCAACTTGATGCAGAAATACATTGTCAGAGACCCTATAATTCCCCAGTCAGGATTTGACCTACTGAGAAAGATTTGTACCCTGAATTGCATCCGGACACTTCATGTGGACACTTACTTCATAAATGTAGAATCAAAGAGAGTTCGGTTTGCAACTGTGGTGCGACTTTTCAGATGGTGCAACACATGGTGAATGATTGCCTAACTCGATCATTTAAAGGCAATCTAAAATCAATCCATGCAGCTACCTACCAAGCAGTCGAATGGTTATCACATTTAGATTTTACCCTATGAATGTTGTAATCCTAAAAATGTCATACGAAAGAAGACGACATAACTCCTCATTATAATTCAGTATGATATAGATTATAATAAAGTATAATATATATGTATAATAATATAAATGTATGCACACACCATTAATATGTCTGCATGCATGTGTTACTATGTATGTATATGGGTGTGTGTAGGAGTATATTACCATGATACCACAGTGAAGTTGTATTTTAGGTTCTTCATGTTCCTTTTCTCCTTTCAAGTCAGGCTTCCTGGTCTGACTGTTTCTCCCACAATATCCCACCATCTTCTTTCTTGCTGGAAGGAGATGTGCATCCCCAGACATTGGGTACCCATGGAGCATCCTGGGAGGTGACGTCTGGCATGGGAGCTCAGTGACCCCTAGCAATGTAGTGCCATGATGGGAGAGCAATAGCCAGGAATGGGCTGTGAAAGACAGTCCAAGACCCCTGAAATGCAATTCCATGAGGCACCGGGGTGGCATTTCAGAAGCTTATTTTTGTTTAATGGGAGTGTTCAACTTTCTCAAGAGAAATCAAAACAATCCATGAAAAGCCAATACTTCTCATCGAAAGCAATACCCATGTCTTTTAGTTGAGACTATAACTTTCCATCACAAAACTGGTTTGACTGAAATTTTCAACCAGCCCTGACGTTTGACAACCGTTGATGAGTCAGATTTCCTAGTGGTCAGCTGTCTACAAAACTCTCCGCTGCAATTCATGCCAACTGGGATACTTGTCAATAGGCATGGCTGAAAGTTCAATGGCTGCCTGAAAACTCAACAGAAACAGTCCTGAGCCCCAGGAAGTAGCCCGCTGTATCAGGAATGGGCTCTCAGCTGGGCCCATCGCATATTTTTGCTCATATACAAATCTACATGTGTTTTCTCATGAGTTTAATCATGAACAAGTTATGCGCTGAGCCATGCTGCTAAGAAAAAACAACCAATATGTCAAACTTATTTTCTCTTCCCCCTGGGCATGACATTGAGTGGATGATGGATCGAGACCCACCTCTGGTAGCAGGGTGAGCAGAGGCAGTGGCAGAGCCAGTGGTGGCAGGGGGCTTTGTGGCTCAATGCAACCATGACTCACCCCATTACTGCAAAAACACATCCCCAACAGGACTCCGATCGACTTGTTCCTGTTCACTCAGCCCCCAAAATTCCCACCTCTCCAGGAGCCCCATGGGCTGGATGGTCATATGTTTGGCACCTCTGGGCTAAAACCTTACACTTAGATTCGGGAAGTCTGGGTCCTATTTCAGGCCGTGCCTTTGGCCTACTGAATGACCTCTAGCAATTCACTTCTCTTCTCTGTGACTCACTTTTCCCATCTGTAAAAGGGATGATAATGGTGATCACCATCTTTGCAGCTTTTTTAGATGTGTTCATGAAAAATGCTACAAAAGCTGGATGATTATGAAGCTCAATCTGCATATTTCAAATTAGCTGCTGATGAAACAGGGAACTGATTTCAAATGGCGGCTCCTTTTAATAGCTCAAATCCCAAATGTATATGTAATGCCTGTTCATATTCACAGCCCATGCACTGTTTAGAGACCCTGCTTGAGGACTTGATCGCGTATTAGTTGACTCTTCTTTCTAATGTGGTGTGAAGGTGTGTCCATATAGATTGGAGTATGTGATTGGGATGTTATATATTCTGGTTGCCCATTGTTGAGGCAGGGCCTAGGCTATGGGACTTACCTCTGGTCAAGAAATGGATCTCAATCCAGGTTTTGCCATCTGTAAAGCAAGAAACACTTTTCCTTTAAATTATTGACTATGCAGTTATTAAATACCATGTGTATTACCCTTCTTTCCCATCCTCTTCTTCTAAGTAGATGCTTTTGGTTTGCTGGAATCCACTGTGAATTTTATTTTATTGGTGTGTAGGTGGGTTTTTTATTATTTTTGTGTGTTTCTATACTATGTTTGAATGCCATAAACCAATGACAGAGATGACACATGCTTTAAAAATAAAGTCCAAGCTTTTCAAAGAGGTTTTTGGGAGTGGAGCACCAATATCTAGGTGGAAAGTTGGCACTTAAATAATTTTGAGCAGCATCTAAGGCCCATCTCCCAAGGACACTAAACCTCTTTAAAAAACCCATAGCCCTAAGGTACTTGAATTGGGCTTGATGCAATTGTCCATTTTAAGGCCATTGAAAGATTCCCATTAATTCCAGTGGAT
>NW_017729024.1:170444260-170445851 GCF_001723915.1 Gavialis gangeticus | reverse complement strand
GAAATGATGAATTGCAATGCTTTATGGCACTGGTGAATTAAATAATAACTTAATTCATTGCCATGATTAGAATGACTGTCTTCCTTCCTGGCTGTCTATTGTGTAAATATCGGAAAACCCTGTGGGGTTGAGATGTCTCGGCCTGCTTCTTGTTCATTGTTCATTTTCACTCCAATTATTTCTTACTTGCTTTATCTACAGTTATAATCTGCCCAGTCTTCCCACTTAACATATCCTTTGAACTTTTCAAATGCCTTCTGCTCATCCTTATTATCTTTGCTTAACCATATCCTTGTCTCTGCCATCCTCTTTTTTTTTTTTTTTGATACTCAGATTTTTATTGGGATGAATATAGTTGGTATCCATCCTCTATATCTGCCAATTAGATACAGAACTTCCTACTTTTTTCATAATGGTAGATTTTCTGCACTGCTGTTGATATCATTTCACTTCTTCCAAATTATTCCATATATTAGACTCTCCAAACCAGCTTTTACAAAAAAAAAGTTGCATTAACTTCTGAGATTCTATTTTCACATATACCCTGAGGAATATTTCATATCTGAATATATTATGATCAGTACAGTAGACCCTGGATGCTTGACTATTTCTGTCGTGCGTGTCATACATTGGCTCATTTTCAGGGACTAAGTCCAGAATAGCTTCTGATTGCACTCATTGCTAACTGTATTCTGTAAAAGAGATGCATAGGTTTCTAACACCACATTGTTCCTTGCTGATTCTCCAGTCACTGCTCAGTCATTAGTGAAAAGATTGAGATTCCTCTTTAATGAAACTGTTTCCCTTTTATTTGCCCATTTTATCTGCAATAAGGCAAAAAGAAGGGTGCTCTTTCTCTTTCCCTCGTCTTGCTCAGAAGACACCACGCATGACTTAAATATTCCACTGCCACCATTTATTCTCATCCAGACAGTCCCCACAGTGGTAGTCAAGCTGCCTAACTTATATCTTATGTTTCTTCAGGCATAATATCCTCCCTCACCCATGCTATTTTAATCAATCATTGTTCATTTGTGTATAGTGCATATCACACTTATTGTCTTTCAGCATTTCGGTCACTTGGTGTAACCAAACCAGCCATCGACTCCAATGGACCTGCACCAATAGAGAGTTTCCCCTGAGAGTCTTCAGCTTTATCTGAGAGCCCACACTTGTGCAATGAACTGAATCACCTTCTCCAGTTAATGAAGCTTCCCCAGCTGGGAAGCAAACTGGGTTTTGAACAGATTCACTTTCAGATGCTGCAGAAATATGATCTGTCCCATGGGACTATGCACCAGGTAGCACAGGTCATGGAGGAGGGGAGCAGACAATGGTGGTGAAAGAAAAAGTTCTGAACTATTTAGAAAAGTTGGACATATGCAAGTCCATGGGTCCAGATGGGATACACCCAAGGGTGCTCAGGGAGGTGGCTGAGGTGATTGTAGAAGCATTGGACATCATCTTTGAAAACTCAGGGCTACTGGGAGAGGTCCAGGATGACTAGAAGAGGGCAAACATAGTACCCATATTCAAGAAAGGAATAAAGGAAGATCCAGGGAACTACAGACCAGTCAGCCTCTCCTCAGTC
>NW_017729024.1:170439511-170444249 GCF_001723915.1 Gavialis gangeticus | reverse complement strand
TATTGTCTTTCAGCATTTCGGTCACTTGGTGTAACCAAACCAGCCATCGACTCCAATGGACCTGCACCAATAGAGAGTTTCCCCTGAGAGTCTTCAGCTTTATCTGAGAGCCCACACTTGTGCAATGAACTGAATCACCTTCTCCAGTTAATGAAGCTTCCCCAGCTGGGAAGCAAACTGGGTTTTGAACAGATTCACTTTCAGATGCTGCAGAAATATGATCTGTCCCATGGGACTATGCACCAGGTAGCACAGGTCATGGAGGAGGGGAGCAGACAATGGTGGTGAAAGAAAAAGTTCTGAACTATTTAGAAAAGTTGGACATATGCAAGTCCATGGGTCCAGATGGGATACACCCAAGGGTGCTCAGGGAGGTGGCTGAGGTGATTGTAGAAGCATTGGACATCATCTTTGAAAACTCAGGGCTACTGGGAGAGGTCCAGGATGACTAGAAGAGGGCAAACATAGTACCCATATTCAAGAAAGGAATAAAGGAAGATCCAGGGAACTACAGACCAGTCAGCCTCTCCTCAGTCCCTGGAAAAATCATGGAGCAGATCCTCAAGGAATCCATCTAGAAGCCCTTGGAAGAGAAGCAGCTGATTAGGAACAGTCATCGCGGATTCACCAGGGGCAAGTCATGCTTGACCAACCTGATTGCCTTCTACAATGAGATGACTGGCTCTGTGGATGCAAGAAGACCAGTAGATGTGGTGTACCTTGATTTTAGCAAGGCTTTTGAGGCAGTCTCCTACAACATTCTCACAGGCAAACTAAAGAAGTACAGGCTGGATGACTGGACTGTAAGACTGGATAGAAAACTGGCTGCAGCATCAGGCTCAGAGGGTAGCAATTAATGGTTTGAAGTCTAGTTGGCAGCCAGTATCAAGTGGAGTGCCCCAGGGGTCAGTCCTCAGGCAACTTTTGTTCAATATTTTAATCACCAACCTGAAAGATGGCATAATATGTAGGGTACAGGTAGGGCTTGGGTTCAGAGTGACCTAGACAAATTGGAGCATTGGACCAAAATAAATCTTATGAGGTTTAACCAGGCCAAATGCAAAGCCCTGTACTTAGGATGGAACAATCCCATGTACCTGGGCTGACTGGCTGGGCAGTGGCTCTACTGAAAAAGACCTGGGGGTCACAGTGGAGAGTAAGCTGAATATGAGCCAGCAGTGTGCCCTTCTTGCCAAGAAGGCTAACAGCATCCTGGGCCGCATCGGTAGGAGCACTGCCAGCAGGTCAAGGAAAGTGATTATTCCCCTCTTTTCAGCACTGGTGTGGCCACATCTAGACTCCTGTGTTCAGTTGTGGGCCTCCACTACAGAAAGGATATGAATATATTATAGAGAGTGCAGTGGAGGACCAGAAAAATGGTGAGGAGCATGGGTGACTAGTGCCTTCTGATTTGCAAGGGGGCAGTTGCTCCCCCCCAGCGACCAGTCAGCAACTGGGGAGGGGGGCGGCGGGGGGACCCTGGCCAATCACACCAACCCAGAAGTGCTGGTTGTGTGATTGGCTGTGGGGAGACCGCAGGGATTGCTTTCCCTGGTGCCCCCACTCCCCAGCCAGTGCTCTTAGGCAGTACCAGTGCTCTCACCTGCCCCGCCCTGCCTGTTGCCTAAGTGGGGAATGCTAGCTGTCACAGTACCCCAGCGCTCTCAGGGGGTTCATGTGCACCCCTGCGCACCCCCTACATATTGCCACTGGTGAGGAGACTGGGACACATGCATTATGAGGAGAGGCTGAGGGAACTGGGAACTGGGCTTATTTAGTCTGGAGAAGAAAATACTGAGAGGGGATTTAATAGCAGCCTTTAACAACCTGAAGCAGGGTTCAAAAGAGGATGGAGATGAACTGTTCATAGTGGTGGCTGATGACAGAACAAGGAGCAATGTTCTCAAGTTGCAGCAAGGGAAGTTTAGGTTAGATATTAGAAAGAATTTTCTCACTCAGAGGGTAGTAAAACCCTGGAACAGGTTACCCAGAGAGGTGGTGGAGTCTCCATCCTTGAAGGTTTTGAAGACTAGGGCAGACAAAGCCATGGCTGGGATGGTGTAGTTGGGGCTGGTCCTGCTTTGAGCAGGGAGTTGGACTAGATGTGACTTCCTGAGGTCCCTTCCAGCCCTCATTCTATGAGTATATGCCTTTTACCAATGATTTTTTGAGCACTGACTATGTCCTTGAGGCTGGGCAAATATAAAAATATAGTTCCTGCCCAGAGGAGTCCACAACAGACAAAGAGGTAATAGATATTATAGAAAGTCACCCTGTTCCATCTTGGTAAACTCTATGTGCTATTTAAAACCCAAAGTTTGTCTTAGAACATGGGTCCGGAAGGGAACTCCTATAAAATGGGCTCAGTTCCCTACTGTAAAAAGCAAAGACACCTGCTCTTGTTTATCAATCTCTAATTTAATTCATAGAATCATAGAAAATGAGGGTTGGAAGGGATCTCAGGAGGTCATCTAGTACAGCCCCTTGATCAAAGCAGGACAATTCCCAACTAGATCATTCCAGCCAGGACTTTGTCAACCTGGGCCTTACAAACCTCCGAGGATGGAGAATCCACCACCTCTCTCTAGGTAACCCATTCCAGTGCTTTACCACCCTCCTAGTGAGATTGTCCCTAATATCCAACCTAAACTTCCCTTGCTGCAACTTGAGCCCAGTGCTCCTTGTCCTGTCATCTGCCCCCACTAAGAACAGTCCAGCTCCATCCTCTTTGGAACCACCCATCAGTCCATTCCAGTTTGGTTCTTTTATCCCAGTTATGCCTATTGTCTATTCCAGCACCTTTTTCCTGTGATGGTTAGATGGCTCCTTCTCATTTCCATGCCAGTGATTTATGGCTAGTTTTTAGCCATCCATTCTCATGCCAATATGACCTTTTAATCTTAGTTGGGACTTTACCAGATCTTCGAGTTGATGAAAATCTGTGCACAAGGGTGAATTTTATCCATACACTGTATTGTTGATGTTATCATTACTATCCTGTATATCATCATGTATCTAGGCTCTTTGTTCTACGCTCTACCTCCAGACTACCATCCTACACAGCTCTTCAGCGGGGGTAAATCACCACCGCTCCACTGAAATCACCAGAGCAATGTCAGTTTGTACCAGCTGAGGATCTGGCCTGGAATTTTTATGAGACCCCTTTTGCCACTTCTCTGTGTTATGTCAAATGCCAAACAACAACGAGGGTGTAAATATCCATTTTCATTGTCTCCTATCTCCGAGTGATATTTATATTTATTATGCTGATTCTTCCTCCATGGTTAGTTATGTGATTCAGCAGCAGTGATGTTCCACAGTTCCACCTGTTTACATTTACAATATAGCTGCCTGGGGAACACTGTAGAAAATAATGCTCGCGTGAGCCATTCCGTTCACTATGTGTCAAAAAGTAATTTGAATCAAGGAGTCACTAACTTAATTGATGGTGATGGCTCCATCCAAAAAACAACCAAAGAAATTGATGTTGTGCAAATTGCACATATAGTGCTCTTGAATTTGTGAGCATATTCTTGTTTGTCTTGACAGCATTCAAATTACCTTTTGGACAGCTCAACACATTACTTAAGATGTGTCTGCATGTGAATTTGAGCTGCTAACGGGGGCAATAACAACCTTCCTGTGAAACTAATTCCCGTAACTTCAAGTTCATCTCGGCAATTCTTTTGTTAATTCACATCACATAACCTTTATTGCTTTACATTCAGTGTTTTAACCCTTGTGCCATTTCAGCTCCACAGAGTGCAAAAATTGCAGCCAGGCAACAGGTCCCTTGTACAAATCAAGCTGGCAGTTGCTACTGGTAGGGCACTCCTCTGAAAGATGTAATGCATCACTTGGGAAGGACCCCTGGAAATTAATTAGCTTATCCAAAATACTTAAAATTCTTGGGTCTTCACCACTTGACCAAAGGGATCTGATCACCACTGTCGTGTGCAGATTTTTCTAATTATTATTTGTTTAACAGTAACACTTACAGTCCATCTCTGTGATTCAGGCCCTGGGATTCTAGGCATAGCACAAGCATGTAGTAACTGTCTTGGTTTAGAATAACCCCCAGTATAAATGGACAAAGCAGATAAAGGGTGGAAATGGGAAAAGAAAACCTTTGTGTAAGGAAGTGACTTGCCCAAAGTCTTAAAACAGAACCAAGCACAAGATGATTTAGCATTATAATTTAATGAAGTGGAGCATAATATATCACCAAAAGAAAGATAGGGAACACATCAACTTCTTTTTAAAATATAATAGCATTTTAGCTATTGCAAGTATTTGAGAAAGTATTTTTACATTGTATTCTTAGAGAAATTAGAAATGTATTATATTATGTATTTCTAATTTATCTAAGAATTAGAAATATATTATATATATTAGAAATATATCTATTAGAAATAGAAAATTAGAAAGATATTATAAATGTATTTCTAATTTCTAATAGAAATATATTACTAAATATCTAATATTAATATAAATACATTTCTAATTTCTCTAAGAATACAATGTAAAATACTTTCTCAAATGTAGTAGCTAAAAGACTATTATATTTAATATAATATATTATATGTATAATATATATGCATATCTATGTCTATGTATGTATATACATATATGTATATATGTGTGTGTGTATATATGTATATGCATGTGTGTATGTATATATATGTATGTATGTGTGTATAAATTTATGTGTATATATGTGTATGTATATGGAAGTATA
>NW_017729024.1:170422613-170434325 GCF_001723915.1 Gavialis gangeticus | reverse complement strand
GTTGAGTGGCTGAGTGTTGACCTGTGTGTCAGTGAGAGCTGGCAAGGGGGTGTGTGTGTATCTGATTGCCTGATTCTGGGAGAAGCAATAATTAATATTGCCTAACATCTGTTAAAAGAATAAGATGTAAAGAGCAAGCTCTCAAACACCTTTGGTAACTAAAAATACCATCCCATTTTCTCTGGGACTAATATTATTAGCACACTTCTCTTAGTGAAGTGTGAAATCAGGTAAATTATATCTTACCTGCCTAAATTCTTGCAGCTCTGACTCATGCAGCAGTCTTTTCAAGTTCTGTCCAAAATATGTGGTTGGTATTGCTGTTGCATGGTTGGTATCCCTATGCCTTGTTCAGTGGTACCTCAGGCATGCCTGCACTTCAGTACAGGGTACCATCGCTTGCCCTATTCTACAGGTGTGGTGAAGTTCAATTAATATTGCTACATCTTGTCCTGAGACCAGTGCATTGGTATGAGACCAGAGTCATCCGTCTGCTAGGCCGTAACTGTTTCAGAGATCTTGAAGCTTTGCTTCCGGATGGACACAAAATCAGTGAGGTGGACACTGGGTATGTTTTGAAGATAAACTGCTTTATTTGCATTGGCGCACTGAGATGGGCAGACAGCATGCGGAGCGGTGCCATATTCCTGAAATATCAGCCCAACATCAATGCCTTGTGTCCAAGGAGTAACTCTAACCCAAGAGCCCTCATTCAGTGACCAGTCCAAGAATAAACTGTCCTGCTTTTCCCAGAGCTCCATCCCCATTAAGCAGTTTCTACTCCAAAACATTGCATGATCCACACACACAACACATCATCCAAAGGGTGCAAACTTGCTCACACACCAAAAATGTTCAGGTCTGTATGTAATATCACCACCACATACCATAACAACTGCATGAGAAGTGTTGATGGCAAGGATAATTGCTATAAAAAATGTGCCCACTGGTATGGTTAAAAGCATCTTCTAAGTTCATCTTCTTTCTCAACTCAGATCCCTCTTGAAAGTGTCTGATTCCATAATCACTGCATAAAGCAATGGGCAAACAGTCTATCCCTGATACCTTCCTATATACATCTGTGTATATTTAGTCCAAATGGATTTTTAGTTTGCCACTCTTTACTTATTATAGCTCTGGGTTAAGTATAACGTTCCCCTGAATCCAATCAACATCAAACCTTTTAAAAATAATGACTTTATTCTCCCTCTTCCAAATTAATGTAATGTTCTTTGCATATGAACCACCGTTGGCCAAAAAAGAAAAAAAAAAAAGAATGCTGCAAAAAATACCAGCCTTTCATGCATGTAAATGAATAATGATTAGATTAAACACATGTAATGAATTATAAACCATTCCAGAAAAAAAAAAAACAATATCATTCTGCATTAGTTGGAGCATTAACGTGTCTGATATCACATCTTCAGTTACTAGAACTCCCCATCTGCTGAGAAACTTCCAGTCGAACTTACTATAGAGCAACATATTTGAACCCCCTAGAGGCAATGGAGACAAATTAAGATGCCATTAATGACCATTTTACATGTCTGAGCTCTGCCTCAGAGTCAGGGTGCCTTTGCAAAATGTGACTGTGGGGCTGTTTTGATCCAGATGTCACAGCATGTATCTATTTGTTTATGGTATTTAATAATATCTTCTGGCTGGGCAGAATACTCTTAGAATGCAACGTATTGTTTCAGAGGAAAGCGGTAGCTGTCATATGAATATGCATCACCTCAATGCAGCAAAATTAAAAAAAAAAAAACCAACCCTGTCACTCAGAGGAGAGGAAGAGTAACGAAAGTGGCAGAACTATTCCTAGGCTTTTAAAATTATATTTTAAGGGATTACAATTTGGTCTTGAGCTGTCGATAACTCTCTGGGCAGATCTGGCATAGCAGCAACCTGTCTGTGCCTTAGTGTACCAGTCTGTAACCTGGGGTACTGCTGTCTACCTGTGCACTTGGGCTAAGTAGAAGCAGTCAGAAAGCCTGAGGCTGAATTGATTCAATCTTTGCAGTTGAATCTAAGTCAATAAGCAAGTGAACCAATAAGTAACTGAACAGGCATTCACTTTTGATTCCAGAAATGCTGCCATATGCTTGCACTGGCCCAGGCTGGGGAGCGCTAAAGCATGCCTCCTTGGAGCAAACTGCTTGGGCCAAGGCTAGTCTGCCCACCCTGCAGGGGAAGTTCAAAGCATCCTGGGATGCTGAGGGATTGTGAGTTAACTTGAATTGGGGGGAGGGAGGGAGGGAGAGATTGGGACAGAAGTCCAATAAACTGATTTAACTTGAATCAGTTAAGTCTGATACTACACCCATCCAGGTTTATCTTAAGCCTGTTTTAGGCATTTTGAAAGTGTTTTATGTGCACTGAACTTCTGTTGTGTTACAGATTTGAACCGGATTCCAATCACTTATACTGGTTTAGTATAATTTTTGTCCCTAGCCTTGGAGATTTCTGGATGAAAAGCACAGATGAATGGCACAAGTCAGGACTCTTTAGAACATTAGAATTGTCTGGGATGCACTCAGATGAGGACAGAAAGAGACCTGGAGCATCCTCTAGCTTCCCAAAAGCCAGGCCCTTAACAGTAAACCTAAGTGAGACTCATTCTTAACAGTAATGGGTCTATGACAGAGATGAGTGGGTCTATTACACATAGTAGAGGACAGTAGTAATCATGTGGGCTCATCAGTTCCTTATAATATAACATATTAATTGTAGTATTCACACAAGCATCTAGGCTCAAGATACTGCACCATTATTTTGTGACGTTCCAACATCATCAGAGAGCGAAAAAATTGTCTTCCCCTTAATGATGCCAAATGTGAACGATGCAATAAAGTACACATGTAGTCATATTAGCTTTCTCCCAAAATGAGGTGCACAAAAGCCGAGAAGTGCCCATCACACAGTATGAATATGCAAGTAGTCATAATGAGAACCATCCTCCCAAATGCAGTAGCAAAGCTACGGAGGTCTGACGAAGATGATTTCATGCCATCTGCCACCTGCTTCTGAAGGATAATGGCTGGCTGGTGTGTATGAGTCTTGTTCTAAATGTTATCAGACTGTCTTCTTTCTTAAATTATGTGGCTAAAATGAGCATGTCTTTGCTTTATTTCAATTGACACCAGATGCAGTGACTTGGAATCTAGTTTCTGTTTTGCAGGCACATTTGGCAAATAGAAAGCAGTAGCAATGTGTAAGGAAGCCCTGATTACATAAGACCCACTCCTGAGGAACCTATATCTAAGCCTCAAAGTGTAGCAAATGGGACAGCCAGTACCACAGGGCACATCACCACACGTTGTCTTTGGGGTAGTCATGCATTCAAGGGGGCTGGTATTTTTGGGTTTGCTTGGCTTTATTACTTTTGTCTAACAGTAACCACTGGACTTACTACTGGTGTATTCTAGTCTTGCAGTTAATTTCCTTCACAGTCACTGCTCAGTCACATTACAGCGTACATGCCATCAATTTCTTTTTCCCACAAACAGACCAGCTTTAGCTGATTTTTCTCTGTCTTTTCCCTCCAACATTGAAATATGACAACCTGAGAGTCATTCTTTAAGAGGCTTTTTTTTTTCCTTAAAAAAAAAAAAAAAAAAAAAGCAAACACCCTACATCTCTACAAGGAGCATTTGAAAAGACATCACACTTGATTCTTCCCTTGCATCAATCAACATAACCCCGTTGTCTTCTACGGCTTTAGGCCAGATCTCTGATAGAAACTTGAGGCAACATAGTATTTTCAGTGAGGGGTTTGATTTTCTATGACAGTTCTGTACTAGCAATCATCCTAAAGTAGATACAGATATACCAGCTATAAAGCATTATTGCTAGTACAGCTGCTTTCATGTAGGAAATCAGTATAAGTTGTAGCTATATGAAGAAAAATTATCAGTCTAACTATACAGCTGGTGCAATGTAGAGGGTCCCCTGGTCCTGTCATAGATTGAGAGCATGTTTAGGTCCTTTGTCTTCTGCAGTCTTCATTTTGAAGTTTCTGGAGTCAATTATACAAGAAGGCTAATGGGGTTTTCCAAAAGTCCACCCTTCCTAGGGTGTCATAGTTTGAGATTTACAAGTAAATTCCAGGTTTTATTTTTTTCCCCTCTTTTTTCCAAATGGACAAAGGCAATTTGCTCACAGGAGCTGGAACACGTCAAAGTGGAAGGTTCAAAAAGGTCATATATCCAAGCTGGAGGTCTTCTCGGAAAGACTGTTGTCTAATAACACTCTTGTGGGTGCGTTTTCAAGAAGTATATCTTGGATGGGTCTGACCACCCTTCCTTTCTTTATGACAAGGCAGATGGAAAGGAGTCTGTTCCTCGAAAGCTGCTGTTGCGATAGAGATCCATTATAGCAGGAGAGCGAGTCACTACTGTGCTCTCACCCTGCCTTTCTAAACTTAGCTTCCATATAAAACAAACAAAAAGGAAACAAAAGAGACCCCATTTTCAATCAGACTTCTTTTTGGGGTGGGGGTTGGCTTCCCTCCACCAGCAACCTCCTTTCCTTTTCTCCCCCCTGCTATTTTGACACAAGTTGTAGGGGCAAAACACTGAAAATACCACTGGGAAATTAACAGTTTTCACTGTTGAACCATCCCCCCCACACACAAAAAAAACCCAAAACTTTTTTTTTTAGGTTTAGAGATCATTGAAAGCTTAGGTTTGTTCAGATTCTTTACTTGACGCACACCTCCCCCCATTTATAAAGCTAATTGTGATACTAAGAAGGAAGTATTTGTTGCGTGCTTGCAACTCCTATGGAAGGTACCACAGTCTGGTGAAGAGGGCATCATACCAGGAATTAGCTGGCCTGTTTTCTATTCCAGGCTCTGATGCTGACTTGCTATGTGACCTGTGCGGCCCCTTATCCCATTTGTCCCTGCTCCCTCTTCTGTAAATGGAAGCATTATTTTGTGACGAGCTGGGCATCATTACTGCAACAAGGGAAAGGGACACGGTGCAGGATGGGCCTTCTTGTATCCTTGCTCACAACCAAAATAGGGCTGAGTGGGCAAGTCTTTCAGAGGAATCCACTTTAACATGTGTCTCAGCATCTTGCTTGCTTTCTTCTGACTGGATGTGAGACTCTGACCACTGCCTTATGGCTCTGGATGCCCAGCAGGAGTGAGGATGTTGTGCCAATATGGCAGCGTAGACGATGCCCCAACTCCCCATAAAGTTATCTGAATGTTAGCTTTTAAAAGTAACTTCCTCAAAGCCATTCAGTGATGCAGTAGCAGACCTAAATTTGACCGTTTAATGTCCTCGTTGTCAGATACGCGACCAAACCACTAATCGGCAGATCCCTTTGTGTTTAGAAGTATCCTCTCTTTATATTTTAAAATACTTTTTGTTGTTATTTGAGCCATACTGAGGCATGTGATTTCCGCTATTTGGTATCAGGCAAACTACCCTTAACAGCATTTTATGGTACAAGAAAATAGCAGGTATTGGAAGTTTTATAACTGTATAATAAAGGAAGATGAAGAAAGTCGGATGGGTGAAAGAAAAGAAAACGTGCGAATATTTTCTTTCTTTCTTTTTTTTCCCAAGGAACTTGAAAAGGCAAGGAAAGCACTGCAGAAAATAACTGTATAATTCTGTTATATGCACTGTATACAGAGCCTAAGCATTAACGTAGCAGAGTTCATGGACTCTAATAAAGAGAAAATTACCCTATATTTCAGCACTGTGTTCGCAGAGTTCCTTCTCACGTTTACAATCAGTGGGTAGCTATTGAACTTATGAGGCTTTTTTCCCTCTGCAAAGCAGCCTGCCATAGTGAGGCATATTAGTATGGTATGTGCAAGTGAATTTAAAGTAAGAAGCATTTCTCTTAAATGCTTGCAATTTTCTGGTTCCCCAGCCCCTACCAAATGTCTCATTGTGTTCAACAAATATTTACAAGGTTTTTCTATAAGGCTGTTTTACATTATTCTTTCCCACCCCCCTCCCAAGCTTAGATTTTCCAGACTAGCTTTTGGAGTGGTTTTAACTATATAGATAGATTATCCAGATGTATACAAATGAGCTCTTTGGTAAGCTCAAAGATGCTCGTAAATAAGAGGGATGTGGTATTTTCCCCACCGCTGCTAGTAAAACCTTAGAAATCTCATAAGCCGGACAGAGATCCATGATCCAACCATCATGTAAAAGTCCCATATTTTAGGGGGAATAGGAGGTCATTTGATCACTTGCCCAAACTAGCCTTTCTAAAGGATACCTCCAGCCTTTCACAAGAATTGGAAGTAGCAGGGATATTAAATTTGTGTACTGTGAGCTAAATGACTATATATATTTTTTCTCCCTATTGGTATTTCTACAACCTTGCAGTGGCTACTTGGATATAATTAAGGTCACAGGCTCAAGTACCAGCTGAGGAACTGCAAAGTGCAAAATAACAGCATGCCGTAAGTCAGATGTGGGGGAAGAAAAGGTTGGTCTTGAAATAGATGCAGAGGGGGGGACGGGGGGAAAAGGTGGCTTAATTAATAAAAGCTTCCGTCTCCCAGAGCATTGTTCATCCTCAGCCTAAGAACTTAAGTGAAATAGGCTGTCTGGGCCATCCCCTTAGTGGGACGGGAGGCTCATCAGAAAGCCATTAAACACAATTAATTTTATCTGCTTGAGGGAAAAAAAAATCTTCTGCAAGTGCATTGGAAGAGTGGCTTGGATACTGAATTACCTTAGCACCCAGAGACAGATCATAAAAAAGGGCGGAGGGAGATGCACTAAATCATGTTTCATTCTTCATTTTCTCAAATTGCAGGTAGAGTGAAGGGAACGTCTCCCTGCCTCTGCCTGCTTTATCTATGCTGGAGTGGAGAAGGAAACCACTGGTGAGAGAAGGTTTTCCCCCTTTGTGTCTGGCTGCAGATAGTGCACCTGGATAGGATAGATGACACATTTACACCACTAGAAAAGGATCAAGGAGATGACACACTTGAGAGGGGGGTAACATATTTCAACGCAGTGAAGACTTTCCCCAGAACAAATTAAGGGTAAGACTACACTATTTTCAGCAGCAATTGTTGTTCCCATCTTACCCTAGGGTAGCCGTCTGCTCAAGGCAAGCAGATTCCCACCTGTTCCCTCTCCACATAGAGACAATATGCAGCTGCCTCAGGAGAGCTCAATGGCTGTCCTCTCTCTATTCCCTGTCTGGGGTACAAAACTGATGAATACAACTATGTCTTGTACCCAAGACCTTTGCTAACTGATTTCACATAGGATGTCTGCAACAGTACCCAACTAAACAGCCATTTGGCTGAAGACTTACCTCTCCATTTGAACCTCTTTATAGTCCCCTGTTAAAAAAAAACTTTTCTAAAGCCAGAAAACTTGAATCTGTTTTCCCCCTTCATATGTAAGGCTATTAGGAAAAATATAAAAGACTTCTCCCCCTCTCTGCAAAATTAAGTCTGTTCCTTGAAGACCCATCTCTCTCTATTCAAAATGTATTTTACTTAAAAGATCTACTTATAGATATTTCTTGTTCCCCCTCCCCCTTATCTGTGTCTGGGTTGTTGGGACTGTCTGCTGTTCTGGGTAACGTGCTGGTCTGGAATACTGTCTGGGTATTTCCTCATACCTTTTAGGCATGCCGTATTACAATAATAATTAATAACAATACATGCTTTTTGAAGTAGCAGCCTTGGAGGGCTTTGATTGATTAGGCTTTGAAAATCCTTCCAGAATGGTTTTGTCCTGCCATAAAAAATAACCCCAAAACAATCTTCTTTGAAATATTGGGCCCTTGCGTCAACAGCAAAACTCCCGTTGGCTTCAGTGGAGCAAAGATTTTGCCTCTTGTCTGAGATCTCTCGTTTCCTCTGCTGGTGTAAATCAGTGTAGCTCCATTGACTTGAAATCAATAGAATGACTCTGATTCATGCTGCTTCAGGCCTAGTATATGAATCAGTATGGCTTCCTACAGCTCCTCCCTGGGGCAATTAAGTGCTTCTGAAGAGGGATGTTTTTGGGTGCTGAAGAGACTCTTTGAAGCAGTCTATTGAGGGAGCTGTCACTCGAATCTTCACAGTCACCAATAAGAGTGGTAAATGTCCAATGTAGGCCTAATGGGGACATGTATAGCTTTCTCTCCTGTTGTAAAGCCACTTCTTCAAGCCTTTCTTGGAAGGGGCCATGGATAAGCTAAGTCAGAGGGATGAAGAAAACTGAGGGAGAATAATATAATCCAGCTGCCAGTGTTCAAGTACTGAGTTAAGGGGCCTGAAGGCAGTGGAGTGCTAAAATGAATCAATGGTCATGGAAACACTTTATACAAAGATCCAGGGGTCCAAGATTGCCAGGAATGCCTTATTTTCAAGACTGATAAGAGCATTATCATCAGCATACCTGTTTTCTTAGCAAACAAGTTAGAAACAGCCTATTATTTATTTTGTATTGAGTCTCACATATGCCTATCACATTGAGAAATATTCTGTATTCCCTTCAATCCCCTTTGCTTGCCCTTTCCAGTGGTACAGTCACCTAGACCATCCTAGGCTGTTTTTATTTTGCTCCCCTCCACTATCATGAGAAAACAAGAAGCAATGGTCTCAAGTTGCAGTAAGAGAAGTTTAGGTTAGATATTACAAAGAAATTCCTCCCTGGGAGGGTAGTAAAGCACTGGAACAGGTTACCCAGAGACACTGTGGAAGCTCCATCCTTGGAGGTTTTTAAGCCCCAACTAGACAAAGCCTTGTCTGAGATGATGCAGTTGGGGCTGGTCCTGCTTTGAGCAGGGGGTTGGACTAGATGTGACCTCCTGAGGTCCCTTCCAGCCCTCATTTTCTGTGATTCTATGACAACTGCTCTCTATATAATATAGAGATCATTTCTGTTGGGTGAATGAAAACTATTACTGGAAGGGAAGCACTTTCAGCTTATGTTAGTTTTGCAGTTCTGGGAGTTCAGCAGACAGAAGTGACAATCTTTGCCTGATCTGGCTACAAAAAGCAGTTTATAGACATGACCAAACAGAAGTGCAACAGCTTAAAAAATGGCTGATCAGGTGAAAAGCTGAGCGCTCGTTGCATGAGGTATCAGATAAAGAGGTTTCAAAATGAAGCATCTTTTGTAACTTGTGTCTGTGGAACTCCCAGCTTGTTGCTGTTTTTACAATGGGAGGGGTGAAAGGGAGTGGAGGGAGCTCAGTCTGGGGTTTTTTTGGCCTCCCCTGGAGGGGGGACTGGGTGTATTGGAGCCCCCCTTCGGCCCTGAGATGGAGGGGGCTCCAATTCAGCCACCCCACATTTCAGCACCAGTTGGGGAGCCCCAAGAATGAGCTTTCTCCTTTGCCTTTCCCCCCTTGCATTCTGAAAACAGGGAGCAATGGCAGAAAGCCCTGCTACGAGAACCTGGGTGCAGGCTCCCAGGCCTCAGCTAGATTCCCCTCCCGCCTGGAACTAAAAGCGAACTTCTGTTTGGTCTGGGGTAATGTTGCAACTCAAAACACTTTGTAGAAACCATTCTGAGTTACAGCTGAGAGCTGCACTTCTCTCTGCACCCCTAATGCCATAACTTGAGAGAAAAGTGTGCCAGTTCTTTTAAAGTGCGTGCCTAAAGTTTGGCTCCTAAGAGTCTAGATGTAGACATCTGAAAAAAGGGACATGGCTTTCAGAATGAAGCCAGTGGGACAAGATGGGTGTTCAGGGCTTGTGAACAAATCTGAGCAGCTGCTTAGATTAGGAACTGTGGATTTAAGAATACAGTTTTAGGCTCTCCTAGTTGTAAATTCTGGCTATGTACTTGATTTATTTATATGCCACCTTCCCGGCAGTGATTCAGGGTGGTTTCCAATAGAAGAACAGAATACCTTATGAAACAGGAAAAATGATCATAGAGCAGGAGAAAACATAAACCGTATCCCAACCTAGCTTTGTTTGCTAAATGCCTGCTCAAATAAGAAGGTTTTACGGTGCTTCCAAAAAATGGCCAAGCTTGGACTCTGCAAGGTCATATAAGTAGTTACTGTCAGAGGGAAGTTGGTTGCTGGGTCTCAGTCCAGTGCATTAACCAAAGATACAAATGGTAATTAAATCATAGAAGACAATTTTACACAGAAGGCTGGGAGGAAGAGAAGGAACAAATAGCAGAGTGGTGCATGTAGCTATGTATGTGAAGAGAGTCATTCTGATCAGGCTGCAAAAGAATAAAAATTGGACAGTGACTCTGGAAATAACTCTGCAAAAAGATGGAGCAATTAGCTTTTTCCTATTTTCTTTCTTTATATTATTCCTCTAAACCTTATTGATTTTTTTTTAACCGGGTAGATACAACATTTTTATTTTTTGTTTTATTATAACACTCACCATCTCTTCAAATTCCAATTGATCTGGCTTTTTCTTTAATCATCCAATTAATACAGCTTCAACAAAACTCACGGGAGATGTACCTAATGCTGAGAACAAAAAAACCGTACAGGCAGTGCTGTGCTTATGACCCTGTTGGAGGCGTTTTTGATTATGCCTAACTACTGTGATCAATACTTTAGGCCTTTTTAAAAAAAACATGCATATTGGGTGCAATGCACATTGTGAAAATATTTATTTATTTCCATGGGTTTTATTTTAAACCAGTTGGCCTCATTGTGGTCTTGGCCTCAGAAACAGAATAAACAAGAGAGAGATTTTGGCCTAGAGTAATGTAGTAGAGTTAAAAAAAAAAAAAAATGTTGTGTATTATGGGTGTTCCAGACATCTCATGGGAGGAGGACTCAGCCAAATCTGAGTGGTCACAAAGGTTTCTCTCATGTGTGGATGACCTCTATCTGACGCAGGAAGTCTACGGGCCAACAAGAGGTAAAGCGCTGCTTGACTTTGTACTGGCAACCGGGGATGACCTAATCAGCGACCTAATGATCAAAGGGAAGCTGGGTGACAGTGACTATGAGTTGATCACCTTCACCATCTGCCGCAAAGCTGGCAAGTCAGTCAGTAATACAGAAGTCCTCGACTTCAGGAAAGCTGACTTTGACAAGCTAAGGAGGCTTGTCAGAGAGGCCCTAAAAGGCCACGACCCAATGGTGAGGGGAGTTCAGGATGAGTGGTCGCTCCTCAAGGGAGCAATTCTGGATGAGCAAGCAAAGTCCATCCTGTCTCGGAGGAAAGGCAGTAAAAGGGTACAGCAGCCCCCTTGACTCTCCAGGGAACTGGTGGACCTCCTGCATCTTAAAAGGAATACCTACAAAAGATGGAGGACTGGAACCGCCACCAAGGAAGAATACTCTGCATTGGTTCAGACCTGCAGAGAGCAAATCAGGAAAGCCAGGGCTGTAACGGAACTCCAGCTAGCTACAAATATCAAGGAAAATAAAAAGTCATTTTTTAGATATGTGGGGAGCTGGAGGAAAAGCAAGGGCAACATTGGACCCCTGCTAAACCAGATGGGGCAACCGACACCCAGAAAAAAGCAAACGTGCTAAATGGGTACTTTGCATCAGTTTTTCATCAGTCCCATGGGGCAGCCCTGCCCACTATGGGTCAGGGAGGCCCAGGTGAGGGAGATTCCTTGCCCTCCATCGAAGCTGACCTCGTGAAGGAACACCTTGACAGGCTGGATACCTTCAAGTCAGCCGGCCCTGATGGGTTATACCCAAGGGTACTCAGGGAGCTGGTGAGCAGCATAGCTTAGCCCCTGGCACAGATCTTTGAGAGCTCTTGATGCTCTGGTGAAGTGCCCAATG
>NW_017729024.1:170405632-170417613 GCF_001723915.1 Gavialis gangeticus | reverse complement strand
AAGTTTGCCGATGACACCAAACTCTGGGGTAAAGAATCCACACCTGAGGACAGAAGGGTGATCCAGGTGGATCTTGACAGGCTCAGGAAATGGGCAGGCGAGAACGTGATGGTGTTCAACACCCAAAAATGCAAGGTTCTCCACCTTGGGAGGAAAAATCTGCAGCATGCTTATAGGCTCGGTAGTGCTATGATGGCTACCACTACAGATGAAAGGGACTTGGGGGTCATGGTTGACCACAAAATGAACATGAACCTTCAGTGTGATGCTGCAGCTGGTAAAGCAACCAAAACACTGGCTTGCATCCATAGATGCTTCTCAAGTAAATCCCGGAACATCATTCTCCCATTGTACTTGGCCTTGGTGAGGCCATGGCTGGAGTACTACGTCCAGTTTTGGGCTCCACAATTCAAAGGGGATGTGGAGAAGCTTGAGAGAGTCCAGAGGAGAGCCACATTGATGAGCAGAGGTCAGGAAAATAGACCTTATGATGAAAGGCTGAGAGCCATGGGGCTCTTAAGTCTGGGAAAGAGCAGGCTCAGGGGTGATCTGGTGGCCACCTATAAATTTATCGGGGGGCTCATCAGGATCTGGGGGAATGTCTGTTCACCAGAGCACCCGAAAGGGTGACAAGATTGAAAGGTCACAAACTCCGCTGCGATCGATTCAGGCTGGACTTCAGAAAGAACTTCTTCACTGTCCAAGCCCCCAAGGTCTAGAATAGACTGCTGCCAAAGGCGGTTCAAGCACCCACTTTGAACGCCTTCAAGGCACATTTGTATGCTTAAGTTGCTGGGATCCTATGATCCCTGCTGACTTCCTGTCCCTGGGGCGGGGGCTGGACTTGATGATCCTCCAGGGTCCCTTCCAGCCCAAATGTTTATGAAATCTATGAAACCTATGAAATGAGGACTATAACATCAGTAGTATCCTCCCAATATTGACCAACTTTCCAACACTATTTGAGCTAGAACTTGATTGATTGTATCAGCTATGTCAAAACCAAATTGTTATCAGGTCTGAACCAAGATTCAGGGTGAGTTTCTGCTCTCACTTTACATCTGCGATTGAAGGGCATAGACAAAGGACAGCAAATTATAATGATGGAGACTTATCATGGAATAGCTCCTCTTGCTTTCTCTTACCACATGACAAGTGAAAGCCAAGCTGGGATAGCTTTGACCCAATTACCCTCATTATTAGTGTCTTCAAAAGGCCAAGCAGTGATCAGTCAATGGAGGCTGAACTATCAGATGGTCCATCCAGAAAAGGACTGAGATGGTAAGACCTCTTCTGTCTACCAGATGAAAGAGATTGTATCTGGTTTTAAGCAGGTTTCATCAATGCTCACCATATTGCAGCTGTTTTGTGAAGAAAATACATCATTTCCACTGCGTTCAATTCAGAAGCTTTCACAACCTTTATCAATAGATTTCCATCAAAAGCCTTTACACTTTATCTCTTACCCCTCTAGGCACAGGTGGTGCATCCCCCGCCACCAAAAGATTCACCATAACACTTCACTGCTCCTACCCAAACTCTCCTTAAAACACATCTCTTTTGTGACAGTTCAACACTGTCAGTCCCTGTGTGCATGCAGACACTTATGTTGTCTCTGCATGCCTCTCATCAGCTATGTTACTACACAACAAAGTGCACCCTGGGATGTTATCAGCTACTGATTTAGGGAGATGGGTGCTGGTAAAAAACTTACTCCATTCAGTAGAGGTGGCTACCTCTGGTGGCAAAATGGAGATTCCCAAGCTGTGAGTATGAACTGGATTTCTACTGACATAACTTCCCAGGGTAGAGTAAGCCTCACACCATATTCTCTTTTTGGCAAGGACCATCATTTTGCTGTATGACTGCACAGAACTCGGTGAAATGGGGCACTGGTCCCTAATCAACATGCCAATTCATGGCTCATAGGATCATGGGAAAGTAGGGCTGGAAGGGACTTTGCAAAGACATTTAGTTCAACCTCCAGCTAAAGCCAGATTCGCCCCTAATGAAATCATCCCAGCCAAGTGCCCGTCTAACCTGCTTTTGAAAAGTTACAAGGATGGAAATCCCACAACTTCTCCAGGTAGCCTGTTCCAATGCTTGAGCACCATCATAGTCAATAAGTTCTTCCTGGTCTCCAGCCTGAATTTCCCCTGGTGCAGGATAAGACCGCTGCTCCTAGTCTTCAGCCCTACAGCTACAAAGTAAAGCTCATCTCCATCCTCTATATAATCAGGTATTTGAAGACTGTTATCAACCCCCCCTTCAGTCTTCTCTGGATTAAAAAACCCTACCTCTTTCAGCCTTTCCTCATAAGTCATGCTTCTCAGGACTCGGATCATGTTTTTGAGCATCACTAGGTTCTTGCTACACTGGCCACATCCTTCCTGAATTGTGGGACCCAAAACTGGACACAGTACTCCAGGCGGATCTCACCACTGCCGAATAAAGTGGCAAAGTCACTTGATTTTCAAGTGACAGTCCTGTTGATACAGCCCAGTGTGCAGTTGCCCTTCATTGCAACAAGATCACACTGTTTGCTCATATTCAGCTTATGGTCCACTGTGACTACCAGGTCTGTCGCTGCAGTACTGCAGCCTAGCCAGTTATTTGTATTTGTGTGTGCTGTATTTGTGCATGTAATTTTATTCCATCCCAAGTGTAGATCTTTGCACTTGTCCCTGTTAAATCTCACCTATTGACTGCAGACCATTTTTCCAGCCTATTCAGGTCATTCTCGATCCTAGCCTTATCCTCCAGAGTATCTGGAAGTCCACCCAACTTGGTTTCATCTGGACATTTGCTAAGCGTAAACTCAGTCCAATCATCCAAATAATTAATGAAGATATTGAACACTATCAGACCCAGGATAGATCCCTAGGAGACCCTACATCGTACCCCTCCCCTACTAGACATTGAACTATTAATGACTTGAGAAAGCTGATCCAACCAGTTATGAATATATATATTCATTCTACAGTTCTTTCATCTAGTCTGTATTTCTTTATTATATCAATGAGGATGTTGTGGGAGCCTGTGTCAAAAGCCTTGCTAAAGTCAAGGTATATCACATCTACTGTTCTCCCATCATCCACCAAGCTTGTCACTTTATCATAAGAGGAAATCAGACTGATCAGATGTGGCTTGCTCTTGGTAAATCCATGCTGGCTGTTCCTGATCGCGTTGTTCTCCTGTAGGTATTTCACAATGGATTCCTTGTGGACCTGTTCCACGATCTTTCCAAGTATTGAAGTCAGTCTGACTGATATATAATTCCCCCAATCCTCGTTCTCCCCTTTCTTAAAGATGGGTTTTATATTTGCCATTTTCTGGTCATCCAGGACCTCACTCGACCTCCATGATTGCTCAAAGAGGGTAACTAGTGACTTTGAAATTACCTCATCCAATTCCTTCAGCACCCTGGGGTGCATCCCATGCATCTCTTGTGACTTGAAAGCATCAGGTTTCTTTAAGTAGTCTCTAACCTGTCCTGACACTACTCTAGGCTATTTGTTTCCTTCCCTATGTTTGCTGCCAACTGTGTTCCTCATTTGGTAGCTGCCCATGTTTGTAAAGAGTAAAGTAAAAAAGGCATTAAATACTTTAGCTTTCTCTGCATCACCTGTAACTACTGCATTTACTCAAATCCAAGACAAAGTTGCCCCCCACCCCCACCAGCTATGATCCAGGACTGGACCCAGGGTTGGGGTCAGAGATGGTGTTGCAGCAATTGCTGCTTTCTGTCTGGGTGGGCACTGGAGCCACCAAGGGCTAGGGCCAGGGCCAGGGCTGGGGCCTACAGCACAGGACAAGATGCAGTTAAACGGGGGGCAGGCAGGAACAGGGGAGCACATGCGTGGGGGGGCAGGCTACAGGAGGTCAAGTGGTGGAGGAGACAGACAGCAGAGGGCAAGGTGAGGGAGGGCGAGGGGCAGGGGTCAGGCTGTTTGTCTCCCCTTCACCAGTGCCCACCACCTTCTTCCTACCACTGCTTACCTCCATTTCCCTGCAACAGTTAGCAGGACAAATTTAAGATGGCCTTCCAATAATTCAATTCCAGACATGGAAAATGATAGCAAATTAATAGGTTTTCCATATATGGAATATAAATATTGATAGGTCATCTTACATTTGGAGTTGTCTTGGATTTTGGTAAATATGGTAGATTTGTGTCTGCCTTCTGTAAGAGACACCTATGGTTTCTCTGGTCTTCCTCTTACTGTTGACATACTCATAGAATCCCCTTTTACTGCCATTTACGTCTCATGTCAGCTGCATCTCAGATCTTGACTTGGCCTTCCTAATTTTTTCCCTGCATGTCTGTGTGATATTCTGATCCTGTTCTGTAGTCCTATGACCCATTTTCCACCTTTTCATTGGCTTTCTTTTTGAGTTTCAGCTCATGCCAATTATTACTATATTTTATTATCAGTGCTACAATTTAAATTAAGGTTGTTTCCGTTGTTCTGCAGCATGACTATCATCTCATTTTGCCTTCTCTGCACCTCAGAGAACCCGATTGCACAATTTCTGTTAGGCCTGTTTCGTGCCTCCAGAATAATTTCCATTGCAAAGAGTTGCCAGTCTTCAGGTGAGTGAGTTGCACTCCTTTGCCAGCTTCTCCTCTATCATATAAAATCACCACTTGTTTACTTGACAGTGCTACAAGTGTAAACAGCTGTACGTTTTGGTGTGTACAAGATGTTACAAGGGTAAAACAGCAGCCCTGCATATTATGCATTTCAGGACTCTACAGATTCACTGCTGCTTTCCCTCAGAAAACAGGGGACATGATGTGATATACTGGGGTGAATTAACTCAGCTGAAATACAGCAATGAAGAAGCTGTCTGCTGAGCTCTCCTTCTTCATGCCAGTGGCCTCACCATTTTAGAGCTGGAGACTTAGCTGGCCTTGGGAAGCACTGTTCCTATCGCAGCATCAGCTGTCAGAGTGTCTCAACCAGGATAAAAGTGACTGGATGGCATGCCGGCTGGTGGCCCATTAGAGCATCAGATGCACAGGGGACCTGATTCTTATCTTACACCAGTTTTATGCCAGTGCAGTTTCATTTTCTTTTGAGTGATTCATTCCTGCTTTGCATCAGTGACAGTTAGAATCTGGTCCAGAAGCCAGAAATGAAACGTCACAGCCTCGGAAGTCTCCTTCCCTATCTTCTTCAGGTAAAATCTATACAATACCATTACCAGTAATATGTGCTTGTATTACAGGAGTGCCTAGCTGCTGCCAATCAGGGATATAGGGGTTCAGAGAGGTGTGATTTTTGCATCACTCATCATGTGTGTATAGTGTAGCTATGCATCACTCAGATACAAAGGTTGTCATTGCCCAAAACAGTGAACAGACCAAAGGACAGGCACAGGGGGAAAAAATGAATACAATAAATAAGAAAAAAGATACAATAGGAAATATAAGGGGAGGGGAAAAAAGAATATTAATGCAAAGGGCAAGTTTCTCTAGTGGTGTCAATCAGTGCAGCTGACTTCAGGAAATACACACTGCTCTGCACTAGCTCAGGATCTGGCCCACAGCTAGTGTGAACACACAATTTATGGGACATGCTGGAGGAAGTAAAAGAAATCGGAAATATAGAACTCGTGATTTCTACAGGGTAGAAATGCTCAAGACCTGTATCTGTCTTCAGAATTGCTCCTTTGCAAATGTTAACTGCTGGGCAAGATTGAGAATTGCCCCAGAAACCAAAAAACAGGCAAGGAAGCAGACAAATACAGTGGCAAACTGTCTTCACTGAATGCGTATCTGTCCCACATGTAGGGGCTCACTTTTTTATCTCTCATTCTTTTTTTTTTTCCTTCCTCACTCTCACGAGGTTCCCTGGGCTGTTCCCTGCCCTTGGGGACACTTTCCCCCTTCTTAAAACATTTTCACCTCTGCAATGAAATTCTAGGTTATCAACTACTGACATATGACTGTACTTTTAAGCCTCACCTTGCTCCTTTTCTGACCATGTCTTGTTAATCATACCCAATCTAATAATAGCAGCGTTAATAACACCTTCTCATACAATATCCTCCTCCCCAGGCCTTCTAGGTTCTTCAGATGGCTAATGTCTTGTTAAAACTTTTTTTACTTATTAATTTTGTCTGTGACAGAGCTTGATTAGCTTCTAAATTACCCTGTTCCTATTTTTAGTGCACAGTGCCCCTACCCTTCACACACAGTTTAATCCCAAAGTATTAATTCGTCTCTATATAATGCTGACTTGTCTTTCTCCAGGTATCCTAAATCTTCCTGTTTTCGTTTGAGGTCCATCTACCTTTGTTTTAACTCTTATTACCTTTCTCATTACTTTTACTGCTCTTTGTTCTCCAGTGACGGGCACGGCTGCTTTGGAGCAGTTGTGGGTAGTACTATGCATATGAGAGGTCACAGTCAGTCTTCGACAGACCTCAGAGCACCTGCTGGTTATGTTACTGGTTGCAACAATGCCCTGGGATTGAAGGGTTTGATTTTTAGGTCTATAATCATGTTAGGGTCAAATGTGAACAGAAAAGAAAGAGAAAGGAAGAAAGAGGATCTCCACATCATTCCCCATCATCACCTGCTGCCTTGGGAAAGGAGTAGTCAGGCAGAGCAGGGGAGCAACCAGAGTCTTAATTACAGTTACAAGCAGACCATAAATTCAGCTGAACCACCCCAGGAAAAGGTCAGGGAAGCCTATTTCCCACCCCCAATGCAATCACACTTTGGTTTTTGCTTTGCTCTAGAGGCAAATAAGATCTGAAAGACTCCTTTATTCAGGTGGCACGGCAAGGGGCTGGCCTAGACCCATAGGTGACTAGTGCCACCTTATTGGGGGGGGGGCACGTGCCCCCCCCCAGCAACCAGTCAGCGACCAGAGTGGGGACTCCTCCCATGGACAATTTCACCAACCAGGGGGGATCCCCCTACAGCCAGTCTCACCAACCGGGGGGGAGGGAGGGGTCCCCCTACAGCCAATTGTAAAGTGGCTGCAGCACTTTCAGGAGCTCCACTGTGCTCCCACTCCCTGTCCGGCACTCACGGGGGGCACACCGGTGCTCCCACGTGGCTCCCCGCCTGCCACCTAAGCAGTGAGCGCAGCCTGTCAGGGGGTGCACTGGAGCTCTCAGGGGGTGCACATGCACCCCCTACGCATTTCCACTACATATAGCTCCATTTTCCATGAATCCTCATCCCTGCTTAAAACTGTCTTAGATCAGATCATCAGTGTTTGGTAAGACACACTTGATTTTGCATGTTTTAGGATGTACTTTCCATTGTTTTCTGTTTTTAAATAAACATATATAAGCATTTGCTTTAGGTTCTTCTGTTAATTATTAAAATTGTGTTTCAGGAATTGCTTTGAGTGGGCTTGAAAGAAAGAGAAAAAGAGAAAAAACAGGTGAGTGAATATGATGAATATGTTAAGAGATATTTCCCCCCTTCCACTCTACCCATTAAATCCCAGTGATGTCAAAAGAATCCCATGGAGTTAGTGGGACTTCACAGATGGAAATGAGAGCAATATTTGAGCCAAGGTCTATAATGGAACTTGAATCTTATTTATCAGATTTATCATCAAATTTGTCTAGTCTCTGGCAGAACATCATTGGAACTCCAGCAACATGGTTTAGGCTGCCAACTTCCTTCCTTCACCTCTGTAAATAAAGATATATAAGACACTCAATACTTATCCTTGCCTCTGGAATTCATTCTTGCCAGAAATTAATCTAATTTCAAGTGGGGCCACTTTTGGAGCATTGTGTAGCAGGAAGCTTGTTGTTCACAAGTCCTACTGAAGGCAGAAATAGGATATTCTAGAATTCACCTTTGCTGAGTGACCGTAAGGCTAAAAACAAAACAAAGCAGCAACAAAACAATCCTTACAATCAAAAAACCCACAGAGGGCATTTTAAACCAAATTCTTTCTATATGCTTTAATGCAAATCTATCCCTGATACCCATGTTGTACAGAGTAGTGGTAACTTGGGAATGGCAGTGTAGCATAGAGTAAACTGAAGAGAGGAAGGCATGTCTAATAAAGCAGTTCTCCCTAAGCTCCTGGATCCTTAACCTGGCACTACTGAGCTCTTACACTGAGCCCATACTATTAGTTTCCATCCTGCGTACCATCAGGAAGTCCGGAGACCAGGAGGTGCCTGGCTGAAGGTGCACCAAAGATGCATATAGTGAGTATGTCTATATGTACAATTTTTGTGGAACATTAAACTCTGGTGCAATTCACCTTGGAGTTTATTTCTATCAGGGGATGCATTTGCACATGCACTTGGGATTGCAGCACATTGAGCTGGGGTGGAGCAGCCCCAGCTGGCAGGGGGCCCTGGGGTCATCCTGCCATCCCGGGCCTGCTCTGACCCAGCTCAATGTGCTACAGAGAGCCTAGCTGGGGCATAAGGGTGGCAGCGTGGAGCTAGACAGCAAGCGGCCCCAACACTGAAACACCCTTTTGCCCCAGTCAGCCCTGTCAGCATCTACACAAGCATTGCAGTGGAGTACTAACCTCTGCTGTAGATTAGTACTTGTGTTGGGCAGCAGGGGTGTGCAAAGTGGGCCATATTTGATTTGGATTTAGATTCAGCCTCAATTGGGATCAGTGATTTGATTCGTTGATTTGGATCACTGTCCTGATTCGATTTGGCCAAACCCAAATCTGAAGATTCAATGCTGATTCAGAGAATTAGTTATTCAGCCACAGACACGTCTTTAAATGTTTTTTTCTACATACCTTAAGGTCCTAGGCATAGCTGTTGAACACTGCAATGGTGGGACAGATGGAGCATCCCACAGGAGGATGGGGGGGGGCGGGGAGAGGGGGCCTGCGCATTCAGTGGTGAACCCAGAAGTGGACCAGAAGTACTTCCAGTCCACTTCTGGGTCCTCTGCCCAGTGTGCAGGGGGTTCCCTCTGCATCCCCCTGGCTCAGCTATAGGTCGCAGGGGGACCCTGGGTGTTCCCACACACCTAGAAGGCACCAGTCGCCGAGCCAGGGGGGTGCAGGGTGGCCCCCAGCATGCTCCCTGGTGGACCTGAAAGTGGACTGGAAGTGCTGTTGAGTGTGCTGGGGACCCCCCTACCCCGAACTCGTGTGGGACACTTCATCTGCCCCACTATTTCAGCATTTACAAACCACCTGGTACCTTGAGGTATGTAGAAAAAACATTTTAAGCTGTGTCTATGGCCAGATCATTGAATCTTTCTGAATCTCTCTGAATTGATTTGGAGGACTCTGATTTGATTCAGAGAGATTAAAGGTTCGATTCAGATTCAGAGATTCGGCCACTGAATCGATTCGAATCTCTACCAAATTGAATCAGCAACTGAAGCTTCGCACAGCCCTATTGGGCAGTACTATCCCATGGCAGAGTTAATTAGTTTACCCTGTCCTAATAGCACTGCACGTATAGACAGTGACATTTTACTGTGGAGCTAATTAGTCAGCTCTGCAGGAAACATCTAATGTAGATGCACCCAGCACTACCATAGCTTTTGTGGGGGCAAAACAGATTCCTGACGCGACGTTCAACCACCTGGCTCAGCACAGCAGGTGACACTTGTGATGTTTTGCCCACAGACACCCTTGTTAGATGTATACTCATTAGACATTGATATACTTCCCATCGCACACAGCCTCTGTCCCAGGGTGCAAGGGGAAGTGAGCTTCTTGTCCCACCACAACCACCACACAGTTGCACAGGGATGCCAAGCATCCGACCTTGAGGGCCTGCTCTGAAGCACGTTGAAGTCAGTGGAAACCTCATCAAGTGGGGAGCTGCAGTGAGGAGGAGAACACTGTGTAGAGACCTCTCCCCTCTGAACCGTTTGCACAATCCATCTCCCACAGGTTTCCCATTACTTGACTCTCCTCCGCTCTTGTGCAGTCGTGCAGAAAACCTGCTTCTAAAATTTGGGAAAATATGCTAAAATCCCTTCATCTGCTACACCACACTGTTCCTGATGCTTTGGTAATTTGCATTAATGCTATTGTAATTGCTTTATTGAATATGCTGGTGGAATTCATTCATTTCAGGTATATCGAAGGCACTGGGTTGATGACTTGACCTGGTGGCTCCTTGCTGGAATGTAACTCCAGTCTGTGGAAAGGAGGCAATGAGTTCTCTCCTAAGAGGTGCATAATCAGTATCCAAAATGAGTCTCCTGTAGACATTTTGCTTAACAACAAATTTAATGGAAAGGCTCCTTGTAACACAAAGGGAGATGAGCCGCACATTCTGCAGCTTTGATAATCAAATCATTATTTTTGTAGCCTTAAGGGATATCTGCTTACAGCAGAATTCAGCATATAGTTTAATTTACTTATCTGATCTTTCCCTTCACATGAATAGCTTCCATTTCCTGCCCTATTTCAAATTTTCTTACATAATTCAAATGGCATCACAATGTGCGCGTGTAGCTTTTTGTACTGATGATATTGACAACTTACTGAGAGTGCTTTATTTTTCCCCTCCTTGCTCAGGCTGTGTCTCAGAAAAAAGGGTTCTTTTCTTCTAAATCTTAATTCTGAGCTGGTACAACTGAGTTTGGTGTTTTAAATAATAGCTTCTGAGTCCTTGTGCCTTTTGGTTGTGATGCTTTTGGTCTTAATAATCCTTTGCTCTTAAATAATAGGTTTCATCCCTGGATCTCAAGGCACTTTACAAAGGAGGTCAGTATCATTATCCTCATTTTATAGATAGGGGAAACTGGGGCACAGAGCAGTGATGTGACTTATTTCAAGTCCACACCAGGCCAAAGATAGGGGCAGGAAATGAAACATAGAGTTCTTGAATCCCATTATAGTGATCACTGATATGTACAGTAGCCTACAATATTTCTCTTAGGAGAAGTCAATACAAATAATCAGTGTCACTACCGTTTTAGTTTACAAAAGAAAAAAAAAAAAACAAGAAAAAATATATAACTGCTGTCTTTCCTTCCTTCCTTCCACTTCGGATGCCTCAGACTGGGCTTGCTTGGAGCTGCGTGGGGCGATTCTGAGCGTAAGACTCCCTGGCTCTTTCTCGCTCTTCTTTTCTGACTCCTACCTATCTAAAGGTCTCTTGCTTCTGTTTACCTCCCTTTCTGATTTTTTTTCTTGTATTTTCACAGTGTTTTTTTCTTTTTTTCTGTTCTCTGTCCCCTCCCCCTTCTACTTCTGGTTTCTCTGTCTTCAAGTTTCATTTGTCTACTTTACAGTTTCTCTCTTACTGTTTCTTTTTCTTTCTTTCTTTCTTTGCTTGTCTGCCACAGGGAGTTATCTTTTGCCTTTTGAGGAGTGCTCTTAATTCCCGTCCTTTTTTCTCATTTTCAGTTTCATTCTTTTTTTTCCCCTAACTCCCCCCACCCCCTGCTCTTTTTTTCACTCCTCCTTTCTCCCCTCCAGGCACTCACACCCCTCCCTTTTTGCTTTTTATGGCCGCATTCCCAGACACTTATCTCTGTAGTTTATATATACAATTTTTTTCATTCCCTTAGTTTTAGCTTTTGGGTTTAACCCTGTCCTAGCAGGAATGGCTGCTCATACACCCAGTGGCTGGCATGGGGATGCCTCTCAAAATCTCACCTTTAACCATGGCTTGAGGGTCCATATTCCTCCCTGTGTCAGAGCTGAGGTCTGTGTAGGTGCCCTAGCTGATCTTCTTTGATGGCATAACATACATTACATGGCTCATGTTAACATGGTCCCAGTGATTTACCTGAGAGCTTCCACCCTGGTCAACAGGGTGCGTGTGGAGGGGCTGGACATCACAGGCGTACACTATCTTATTATGCCCCTAGACACCCAGGTGGTGATTTCCAATGTCCCCCCGACACCTGTCCAACCAGGAGCTTGCCAAGGGACTCAGATTCTATGGGGTTCCTATGAGTCCTTTTTGCCAGCTCACGATCATGGACGACAACCAAGGGGTACCGGTCTACCTGCATCCAGCCTGTAGACCGGTACCCCTTGGTTGTCGTC
>NW_017729024.1:170402390-170405621 GCF_001723915.1 Gavialis gangeticus | reverse complement strand
TCCCTTCCGACTCTTAATCTATGAATCTATGAATCTATGATCAGCTGCAAGGACCCAGAGTTGAAGCATGTCCTGTCTGTTCTGAGGCAGATCTTCATGCTCCTCAGAGAGGGCCCCCAGTCTCTGCCTCACTCCTTGAACCTCACGCTCAACGGGTGTAGATTTGTGATTTATTTTTCTTTGGGGGACACCACGTGTTTCCAGTGTGTTAGCTCTTCCCACCTACCAGCCCAGTGCCTGCAGGGGAAAGATGCTGGAACATTGGCAACTACAGAGCACCGAGAGATAGCACATCCAGTTCTGGGACACAGGCCCCATCCAGTGAGGCCAGGATCTCTTCCCAACCTCCTATCATCCCCGTTCCATCCAAGGGGTCTGGGATCTCTGGTGTGAGAGCACCATCCAGTGGAGGGGCTGGGACTACTACCCAGCCCTCTCCCCTGCCCATCCCACCTACAGTACCCACCCCCCTGGTGCAGAGGCCCCACCAGGTGGTAGGACTGATGCCTCCACTTTCCCCCCGCCCACCCTGACTGCCCTGGCCAAGGCTGGGGTGGCCAGTGACTGTGGCACCAGGGCCCTGTCAGACAATGGGACTCGGGCCTCCTCCTGGCCGCTCTCCACTGTAGCTTTATCTAAGGTGGCTTGCCCTGGGCGGGAGGACCTGGAGCAGTTTGGCCTGTCCCTTATGAAGGAGGGGCTGCCCACAATGAAGAAGAACAAGGAGAGGAAGATGAAGAGGGCATCTCAGGACACCTCATACCCATCAGGACCCTCCTCAACCAACAGTGGAGAGCCTTATCCCACTCCAGCTATCCTGCTGGTGACCTTGTTTCATGTGACTGCGGATAGGGATGACTCAGTGGTAGGGGAAGTGACAGCAGTGGTCACCAACCCCTCACCTGTCTCCCAGCTTCTGGAGTCAGGTAGCAGTAAAGGTGATACAGAATGCCTCTCTTCTGGAGGCCTGACCCAGGAGGCTGCAGAGGGGTTTGTTGACTTCTTGGTCATGTCCCAGCTTAGTGGATTGGATGAGGGAGCTAGTGAGATGGAGATACAGCTTTATGCATGTCACAAGTAACCTCAACAGTGGAATGACCTCTCTACCCCCAAGAAGGTGGGGATCAACCTCCTGGAGCTGGTCCTCAACCTGGACAATGATAAAAGCCTTCTGTGTCTGGACATTGAGGGTATAGACATTGCATTTACAGGTCAGCACCTACCTGGGGTAAAGCCTCACCACTCTTCTGTCAGAAATGTCCAGCCCATGCTTGCAGACTCATCCTGGGTTGCCCCCTGACTATGGGGTTGTTCTCACCTTTCTGAAGCAGAGCAAAGGATAGAAGAATATACCAGGTGCATCATCCAGTGGCACGCAGTCCCTAAGCCTTTTGTCAAGGCTGCCATATCTGTGGCCAAACTTATGCAACAAGACCTAAGCACCCAGCAGATGCCTTACCATCTGAAGAAGTTTGCACAGTGGGTGAGGGATGAGTAGGGCTGGTGGGGGGTGGGTCTCTGGAGTAGAGTAGGGCATGATAGGCCTTTCCCTACCTGTCTCTGCTATCTTGCTCTGCTTTTGGGTGCTCGCTCTTCCACCCATACCTTACCTCGTTCTTTCTGTACACCCATGGCAGCCATGACCATTGTAACTTTTAACAGCAATGGGTGTTGCAATTCTGTTAAATGGGAGGCCATCCTGGAGCTCCTGTGCTAAAAGTGGCTGGCCATCACCTTCCTCCAGGAGGCACGTTCTGATGGGCTTAACCAGGTGCCCTGGAACACTGCCTGGTGAGGCCAATTGTTCTTGGGCCATGGCAAAAACCTCAGCACCAGAATCATGACTCTCCTATTGCTACAGCTACAGCTTGACATGGCCAGCTATCTGCTGACTGCCTGCGTCACCATAGAACAACACTGCCTGCTACTCGTCAATGTCTAAGGGCCAGGAGAGGGTCATTTTTTTGAGACCTTGGCCTCCCTCCTGCATGACACTAGTGAGGACAATGACCTGCTCCTTGTAGATGGGACTTTAACTGCACCATTGATGCCTTCCTCAACCAAATGGGGCCTGAGCCTCACCTGCCCTCAGCCTGCAAGCTGCAGTCTGCACTGGAGACTGAGGACCTTGTCAGCATCTGATGAGCCCTGCATCCTGACATGCACCATTAAACCTGGATCAGGACAAGTGCTGGTGGTCTCACCATGGCCTGCCTTGACAGCCTTTATATCACCGAACACCATCTGCCACTCCTGTGGAGCGGTCACATTGTTCCCTTGGGCCTGTCAGATCATGATCTGGCCTGCTGTGAACAGAGCCTGCCTGAGAGAGCCTGCATGCAGGCACGTTATTGGTACTTCAACATCAGCCTGCTTCAAGACTCCTACTTCTGGAACTGCTTCACCCAATTTTGGTGGGGCTGGGAAGCCAAAAAACTGAGCTACTCCTCCTGGAAGCTATGGTGGGACATGGGCAACGTACAGATCTGGGCTTTTTATCAGCTGTACACTCAGCTGGCCATGAATGAACCGTGCTGCCATATGCAAGAGCTGGAGGAAGATGTAGCAGAGCTGGCCCCTGGCAGTGATGTGAGATTGTGCGAGAGCCTCTGCAAGAAATGCCTGTGTGACTTGGCAGAGAGCACAGCTCAGAGAGAAAGGATCTGTACCTGCTGCCAAGAGCTGGCAGAAACTGATGCCCCAATCCACTTCTTCTTCAACCTGGAGTGGTGGTGGGCAGTGAGCAAAGTCTTAGATCACCCCAAGACCCTCAAGGGCCAGGTAGTCACGGACCCTGGTGAAGTGCATGAGCATGCTGTTGCCTTCTATTGTGACCTGTTTGCAGCTGAGCCGTCCTGCCCCGAGGCTACATGGGAACTCCATGAGGGCCTGCCATGTCTGCAGCCTGGAGGCCAGCGAGCTTGAGCAGGAATTGTCTCTGGAGAAGATGGCAGCCGCTGCAGCTGGTCTTGCCTCTGGCAAAGCCCCAGGACTTAATGGGTTACCTGCTGAGTTCTACAAGACCTTCTGGACTCTCCTAGGTCCCTGACTCCTGCACGTTTTCCAGGAGAGCCTCACCAACAAGGTCCTGCTGATCAGCTGCCACCAAGCAGTATTTATGCTGCCCAAGAAAGGAGACCTTGGCTGCATTAAGGATTGGTGGCTGGTCTCCCTGCTGTGTACAGACTACAAGATTCTGGCCAAAGCACTGGCGATCTGCCTCCGCACCAT
>NW_017729024.1:170394183-170397390 GCF_001723915.1 Gavialis gangeticus | reverse complement strand
AAGGTCCTGCTGATCAGCTGCCACCAAGCAGTATTTATGCTGCCCAAGAAAGGAGACCTTGGCTGCATTAAGGATTGGTGGCTGGTCTCCCTGCTGTGTACAGACTACAAGATTCTGGCCAAAGCACTGGCGATCTGCCTCCGCACCATCATGGCCTCCATCACTGGGCCTGAGCAGAGCTACTGTGTGCCGGGCATGTCTATCCAAGACAACCTGTTCCTACTGTGTGACCTACTCACAGCCAGCTAACTCTTCGGCCTGGGCATTGGCCTCATCTCTCTGGACCAGGAGAAGGCCTTCGACCAGGTGAGCCATGCCTACCTCTTCCAGACCCTGGAGGCCTTTGGCTTCAGGCCCCTCTTCACCAGGCACTCTGGGTCTTTTACTAAGACATCTCCAGCCTGTTCAAGGTGAACGGTGTGCTCTGTGCCCTGTTCCCCATGCACAGGGGCATTCTCCAGGGCTGTCCTCTGTCAGTCATGCTCTATGCCCTGGCCATCGAGTCGCTGCTGCACACACTGTGGTACCACCTGAGCAGTGTGGCCCTGCCATTGGCCATGGGCCTGTCCATTGGCCCTCTGCTCTGGCTATTGGCAATGTGACCATCTTCCTCAACACCCAGGAAGACATGTGGGCCCTGATGGACTGCCAGCAAGCCTATGAGCACACCTCCTTGGCCCATATCAACTGGGCCAATAGCCCTGCTGCTTGATGTGTGGACCAGTGTGACCTCCCCCGGATTTGCCGGGGGGCCTCAAGGTCCTGGGCATATTCCTGGGGCCACCAAATTTCACGGTACACAACTGGGATGGGCTTGAAGAGGGGGTGGAGGCCCACCTGCAATGGTGGCACTGGCCCCTATTCAGCCTCTCCTACCATGGATGTGTCCTCATCACCAGCAACCTGGTGGTGGTGACCCTGTGGCACATACTCAACCCACCACAGGACCTACTCGAGAGGCTCCAGTGCCTCCTGGTAGATTTTTTCTGGGATGTGTACCACTGGCTCCCATGAGCTGTCCTATACCTACTTGTCACTGAGGGGGGCCAGACCCTGGTCTACCTGGAAAGCAAGGTGGCTGCCTTCCACCTGCAAGCCCTCCAGTGACTCTTCTATGGTGAGGAGCACCTACCCTGGCAACAACTGGTGTGTTGGTTCTTGCAGAGGGTGGGAGCCCTCAGCTGTGACTGGGAGCTCTTCCTGCTGAACCTCATGCTTCTGAACTGGGTGGTGCTTCTGCCCTTCTACCATGGTGTGGTACAAGTCTGTCAGGCCACCTTCTGCCTCCAGCCCCAGGCCTGGCACCTACAGTTCCTGCAGCTGCTGAGGGAGCCCCTGGTGCACAACCCAGCCCTGCAGCACCCCGTGCCAAGCCTGGCCTCTGCCAGCCTCACAGCCAGCTTCATCCAGGCATGTGTCTTCCATCTGGGCCATCTCCTTTACCCCACTCAGCCAGTTTGGCTCTCACACAAGGCCCTGACCACCCATCTGGGCATGCACTCTGTCCACAATGTGGGCTGTCTCCTGCATGACATCCAGGCTGCCCTCCTACAGAAGGCAACAGCCACCTTGGATGACCATCTCCAGGCATGCCAGGTCCCCCATTCCATGGATGCCCCGAGCGAGGCCTAGCACCCTGCTGATGCTCCCCATGCCTCCCAACAGTGAAACAGGTTGCCCCTTTGCCTCACTGCTGCATAGAAGCCTGCATGCCTGGGTGGTTCACATCCACTGTGCCCACATACTGGCAGGCTGCCCCGATACACCATGGCGACAGCGCCTGAGGCTGCCAGATTCTCCACCAGCCCACCCAACTTGGCACACATTGTATAAGCCGCCAACCACCAAGAAGACTGGTGACCTGCAGTAGCGGTTGCTGCATGGCATCCTAGCCATTGGTACATTTGCGTCCCACTTTGACCCAACCACCTTGACAGCCTGCCCCTTCTGCACCAGAGGCATTGAGGAGAACCTGTTTGATGCCTTCCTCAACTGTCCCTGCCTGCAGCCGCTCTTTGTTGCCCTCGAGCCACCACTGTGGGCACAGGGCTGGAGCCTCTCAGAGTCTACCTATGTGTGCTCCTACCTGTACTGGGCAGCCATGTGGGGCACTGTCTGCCTGGCCAACTTTTTATTCAGTCAAACTAAGATGGCTGTCCTCAACAGCCACTACAACCGGCTTGCCGGGACCGGCTCAGATGATGCCCTGCAGCTTTTTGGCCTCCTGGTGTGGGTGTACTTCTTGCTGGCGTTTCAGCACGCTGTGCTCTGGTGGGTGGTGCCCACCTTTGAGGCATGCTGGGTTCTTGAGGGAGCGCTGTGCCACATGGAGGATGGCCATCTTCAATACATGATGTGATGTCATGAACAGTCTGGGCGACAGGGCAGGCTCAGCGTCAGACTGCGACTCCCTGCTCGTCCCACACCCTGGGCCATCACCAGGCTGCTTTTTTCTTTTTTCTTTGTGTGGGAAGTTGAAGGTGTTGTCAAGTGTGTGATTGGATAGATCAGGGTAGGAATCATTTGTTTATAGAGGGCTTTGATGTATGTGACCATGTGGCCGGTGTCCCAACCACATAACAGCATGTTAAGCACGGTATGTAATAATGTGAAGGCATCTGTCATGGTGTGATGTTATGAATGTAATGACATGGTGCTCTTGGTTTGAAGGTAATACATTTGTCTTTGCTTTGTATATTGGACCTGGACCTTGGAGGGGCCAACTTTTTGTATCTCAAACCCCTGAATAAAGTAGTTAAAATCAAAGTCCTTCCTTCCTTTATTCTCTCTCCTTGCTTATGTGTTTGCTTTTTGTCTGTCTGCCTGTCCATCCTTCTTCCCAGTTATTTAGAGATGCAAATGTTTGGCAGAGCAGCATTTTACCTGAAATTGAAGCTTATAATATGTCTTGTAAGCATAATAAAATGGTCTGTGCACCTAACAAGTATTGTAAAATAGAAATAACTATCACAATGAAACGTATTTTTTTCTTTCACCCCAGCTATACTATGATTAGCTTATTATAGCTGTTTTTCTGATAGTATTATTTATATGTATGTGCATGTTAATTATTGAGGAAAATCTAAATTAATAATAGTGATTTTGGCACATTTTTGCACAATTTATATATCTAAAGCTCTGGTCCATACATAAATATGCATGTATTTGCTCACATGATTAAAGTCACACACGTGGGTTTTTTTTTTT
>NW_017729024.1:170385488-170389183 GCF_001723915.1 Gavialis gangeticus | reverse complement strand
GAAGAAATTCTCCTGTTTTTAAACGAGTCCTTGAAATTCAGGTCATATGAAGGATGATGTTGATTTTTTATGCTCTCTTGCACAACAATGGCACTGCGGGGATTTTCCCACTTTTTCTGTGTTTGTTTTTTTTTTTTTCCGGATAAGAACTTACCAACCTAAGTAGCCTTCATGAATTGCATATTTCAAAAGCAGAGGCCAGGTTTGGAATGACTAGCCCATAATATCCCAGGCTTGAATATCTTCACTAGATAGAGGGTGTCTCTGCAAGCTCGTGTAACAGCAATGCATACATGAGAGACGTCACTCACAGATAAAACACCTCTCTCCACTTGACTGCTCTCTAAGAGTTGAGTATGCTACAGTGTCCACGTGAAGTGGCACTCGGGATGAGGGACGTGGCAAATCTGTTTCTAGTGACAATGGTCTTGAGATGCACCGGAAGTTAGTTGGGGTGTTATTATAGTAGTACGGAAGACTGGAATGTTCAAAACTCACCAAAAAATAAGAAAACCTCACATAAAATATATATATATATATATATGTATAATATATATGTGTGTGTGTGTGTGTGTGTGTATATATATCACCAATGCCTGCCCAGTTTTAAATCAGCCATAAATACCTTGCAGTAATAAATAAATAAAGCTGCTTCTGAACTGAATCTAAATTTGGCTGTATAAGAAGGCAGAGAGATTTCTGTCACTATAACCCCCTGAGTAGTGCTATAATCAAATTTTTGCTGGGCCTAGAAATGGCAATGAGCAAAGGTTCAGACACCAAAGTTTGCTCACTGAACTCTCGCTCCAGCCCAAAAACCTCTCTTCTCTCCACCCCTACCCACCTCTTTCCTTCATTTTTCACCTCCTAGGTCTCCTTTTGAAGACCTATGTGGTGTGTTGTTTCCTGTTCCCCGTCATCATACAGGGGTCACATTCCCTGCTTAAGGAGCTGTGTTGTTCTCATTTTGTTCATAATGACTTCATAGTTTTCAAAAAGAGTCAAATCTGTTTTTGGCATCAGAGCTACAGTTCCCTAGTATCTGGGCCACATAGTTCATTTAGCTGTCAGTCATTAGCAAGTCTTAGCTAGTCACTAGGGGGAGACATGGTCACAAGCAATAAAGCCATTTATTATATACTTCAGTTATTAAAGGGGGGAAATGTCCTAAGTATCCTCTGATATATAGGATTTAGAGGTTGCACAGTCTCCTACTGCATTAACGTATTACTTTTTCTGGATTGTTTTGTGTATTCCCAAGTAAAAGCATCGATGCCTTAGCATGGGGATAGTGTCAGGTTCAGCACTGAATCCACTTATGATGATCAAAACATTAATAAACCATAGGCTGGGGAGGTATTTGTGTAGCTAGTTGTTATGAGATGCTCGTGGTCATCAACAGAGATAGGACCTCAGTAGGTAGACAATTTAATGACAAAAAAGTAGGACTAGAAGGGAGAGGCCACAGGACAGATATCTAACCCAATCCCCTGCTCAAGGCAGGATCATCCCTGTCTGAACCACCATAGACAAGGGTCTGTCTAATCTGCTCTTAAAAACTTCCAAGGATGCTGATCCACAACCTCTGTAGGCAGGGCCATTATAAACACATAGGCCTCTACCACTTAATTGGCAGGGAGGTGCCTTTAGGCATAGGTACATACTGAGTCATTACAGTCACTGGAAGTAACTATTAAGTCACGTTACTGCATGTACTACATAGCCACAGTGTATTCATACCCTTCATACATGGTTAAGCTTTTGCAAAGTTGATGCTTATCCAATTGATAGACACATATTATCACGCGGGGCCTCACTGTAAATTGGGATTCAATCCCATTTCCAATCCCAATCAAGAAGTTAATCTGATCCACAACTGAACTCATGTAAAGAGGTATCTCCTTACCTTCCAGATTTCTGAATGGGTGCAATTTCTACTGCAATTAATTCTGCTTATAGTTTTGTAGCCACAATACCAAAGGCAGCGCTTTGGTTTATATATATATAAAAAAGCCATCTTACTATCATAATGTATATTTATTGCACTGTTGCCTTTTATATTGTTGTGTCTATATTATATTTCTATATTTACAGTAGATTGCACACATATGCCCCCAAATGCAATTTTGTTTTGTTGCATTAGGGGTCTTTTTGAAATATGCTTGATATTAGGGTTAACGTTACTACTGTTTTAGACACTACAAGGTAATCATCACACAATTGTTCAGTAAGCAACCTTTAAGACTTGATTTTTTTTTAAAAGCTGCTTTCCTTTGAGCTAGTTTCCCAAGAACAATATTCATGAAAATGACTCCTAATTTAAAGAAAACTAAAGCATTGCTCACCTCACTGACAGGGCAAATGGCTCTTTTTGGCCAAATCATAGAAATGAGCTTCCTTAAGTACATTGCACCTTTAAAAGCTGACATTATTACAGAAAAGCGTATACAGCACCTTGTCAGCATGGAATAACCAGACTCGGCCAAGTTGTCATTTCTGACAGGTCGGTGTAATGAGCAAGAGAACGCTGAGATGGTCGAAAAGTTTTTATTTTATTTTATTTTTTTTACCCGAATCAGCAGGGTAGAGCTGTTTGGGATGATAAGAGCCATATATATGTGACTCATTAAAAGTACCACATTATCAAAATGTTGTCACCCACACTATCACAGTTTACCACATTTATGGTAGAGATTCTTTGGTGGGTCCCCCTCCCCCCCCCATCCCCTTTGCATTTCTAATTCAGAAAGGGTAAGGATTCTGGTTCTCTGAAGCATTGGATGTTAGCTAGCAGAGCAGTAGACGGATGTTAAATGGACATGCATTTTCTCTTTCAAAAAACTGAGCAGGAAGAAATGCTAATTGGATTGGATTTTATTTCATATTTTATCCTTCCCCCTCAGTCCTCCAGAGTTTTAGAGGCACGTGTGTACTATGGGAGGCACTGAGAAAGGGGAAGACAGACAGGTAAATAGTGAAGGGGACAGAGCCATAGAGACAGAGGAGAAATCATATACAAGCACAGGAGAAAAATAGAGAATGAGAAGGAGAGATTAGCAGGCACCAAATGAATGTGGGTAATTAGCTATGATGGGAAATTTTGGGATCACTATCACAGACTCAAATCGATTCAGCAAATTAGGGGCCAGACGGTGAACCCATTAACTCACACCGGAGACCAGTTTCTTGCGCAAATAGTCTGTATCCCTGCAGCCATTTGCAGGGCCATCAACTTTAGTGGATTACTTGTGTGAGCAACTGCACTCCAAGGTGGGCAATGGCCTCACAATCTGGCTCAAGGTAATTTTGATCTCTCTCCTCGCCAGACTGCTAAGCCAGTGTGGAGCCCCGCTGTTGTCAACGCTGGTCTATGCATGCACCGCTGTGCTCACTGTAGGAAAGCTAACCATCAGAGGGGTAAATGACCACCTTGCCATGTGCCCTGGATAAGGGGCATAATATGGTTATGTTGCTGTAGGAGCACATTTTCATTCACTCTTTAAATGTCAACACTTCTTACTGATCAGCCTATGAGACTGGACACTACTGGCCTCTCAGTAATTTTTCAAATAGGCACCTTGGCACTTTTCTCGCATGCTGCCCTGCACATTTGGGAGGCAAGCCTCATAAACACCCTAAAACAAACCTTGTAGTCCCACTTCAGAGACCTCCTCAACTCCCCCCCCCCCCCCCCC
>NW_017729024.1:170370578-170385290 GCF_001723915.1 Gavialis gangeticus | reverse complement strand
CCCCCCCCCCCCCCCCCCCATTGCTGTAATACCTGCAAAATGCTGGCAGTGGCTGGACTGCCCGCCTGCCCATCATGAGAACAAATACTGTCTTGCTATTTCCTTGACCTCCCCACCTGTCTCTCTGTATCCAGCTGTTGCCTTGCTGTCTCACACCAAGTCCTTTGAGGGCAGGAACCATCCCTTTCTTCTGCTTTTTTACAGCTCCCATCACATTTGGGCTGTGATCTGAGGAGTATTTTCCAATCTAAGGGGCCTTCCCCCATTTTGGGGGGAGGGATGGCTTGTGGGTGGTACATGTGAGTCATGGCTGGATAGGAGCGATGTCCCATGACTTCAGCTGCTCTTGAACCCTCCCTACCTCAGCTGCCACAGCTAGCTCCCTTGCCACCAGTTCCTATGCTGCTGCTAGCTGCCATGGAGGCAAACTGGTGGCAATTGTTAGTGAGGCCATGAGACTGTCTGACTTTACTACAGAGGGCTGGAAAACCACATGGTTTAGGAAACACTGCATTAATGGAGGTCAGGATACGTGTCCAGGTTATGGTGAAGTAAAAGCAAAGAGGCTTACAATAAATCAGCTGACTATGTATGTGTTCCTATCTGGAGGTATGTAGAAGGTAAACCACAGCACTGCTGTTTTATTCACCCTGTGACCTACATGCTGGGTACATTGGCATGAGATGTTTACTGCAGAGTTGACTAATTAGCTCTGCAGTAAAGTATCACCATCTACACATGCAGAGCTATTAGGCCGCAGTAAAATAAATAACCCCGCTGCAGAATAGCGCTACCTGGCACAAGTACTATCTTATGGTGGAGTTATTTAGTGCACTGCAATGCACACGGTGACCAGGGCTGGCTGGGGCATAAGGGTGCTACTGTGTGGAGGTTGCCTGCCGGCTAGCCCTGTACTGTAGCACCCTAGTGGCCTAGCCAGCCCCCCTGCAGCATGTTGAGCAGTGGCAGAGCAGCTTCAGGCTGGCAGACCACCATGGCTTAATGGGCTGCAGTGCTGGGGGCACATGTAAACACTGCACCCAGAAACAATAAAGTCCTGCGCAAACTGTGCTGGAGTTTATTCAGGCACATTCATTGCACATGTAGATAAGTCCACTGAGACCCTCTCTATCTGAGATGTTCTGGTTCTGCATGCCTTAGCCATGTCACCATTGTATATGCATACCATGCACCCCTGAAGGAAACGGGCCAACTGCTTTAGTTTAATGGCATTTACTGTCAGATAGAAGGGGACAGATAAAACAGTTACCAGGAACAGCAAATGTACAGTACATCCTCCCCTTTCAACTTGTTATTATTTGGTACATCTGTCCCTAAATGTACAGTCCTAGATGCTGCAGTAAGAACCATATTGATAGGCATCTCTATAATATTGAGGAAGACAATTGCAGTCTAAGCTCTGGTGCTCTAATCTGAGTTATACTTGCATTAGTGACAGTCCCCTGCCGATCAATACTCTAGGTGTAATAATATTATTAATACTAGATCAGCTGTGTCTCAAGAAATAGCAGTGCATTCCCTGTGTCCCCCTTCACTGTAATGGGCAAGACAACAGTTTGAGCTAGCTTCCCCCTGGGTGCATCTACACGAGACACTTACTGCGCATTAGCCTCATAACATTGTTCAAAACTGTGCTAATAGCTTACTGTGTAGTGTTATAAGGCTAATGCGCAGTAAGTGTCACAAAAAAAAAGCGGGTGCCGGCATTACTGTGTAGTAACTTTAGTTACTGCACATAGCACTTCATTAAACAAGCACTAAGCCAAATTTGCAGCCATTAAAGTGCATTAATGAACATGTAGATGCACCCCCTGAGCTGGGAGGTGGTTGCTGGGGAGTGTAAGCCAAAACACTGTCCAGTTTCTGTCCACGTGTCCCCTGCACTGATCTGCAATAAGGATGGCCACTGAAGGGAATTAAGGGACAGCCTATACCGGTACGATGTCAGCTCCAAAGTCAGTGTTTCTTAGAGCTTAAGCAAGTGTCAGTGTTGTTTTGTTGCACTGCTCTTTACAGGTACATCCATGCTTGGCTCTGCAGCCAGGCAGAAACCCTGCCCCTTCAAAGGCAGCAAAATGCTGGGTGAGGTGCACTCAGTACCAGCTCATGGAGGGATAGGCATGTCTTGTTCATATTAGTCAAACATACCAAACAACCAAAAACAGGGGGATTTTCTCTCTTCCCCCCAAAAAATCATGTAATAGTCATGACTAATTAAATTCTCACTCTAGCCATGATTAATGTAACAAATAATTACAGCTTAGATCTAATATAGATACAGCTAATTGTTCTGCCCACAGTGCATCGTGACTAACAATTAAGCAGAGCTTTTAAAGCAACAGAGAGGAGATCTTAAGGTAACCTCTTGCCTTGTGCTTTTTTTGCTGCCAAAGAAATACAGTTTTCTTATTCCCATTCACATCACCGATGGTGACAGTTTCTTCTCTTATTAGATGTTAGACAAGCTTATTCCTTTTAACTTCATGTGTTCCCACTTTGTGAGACTGTAGGGCAAATAAAAAATAGAGAGACAGAGAGAAAAGAAGAGACTGCGTCACCTTCAGGTCCCTTGGGAGATCCCAGCCTGGAAAGCACTCGCTCTGCTGCTGTATCAGTACAGCTAGTGTGAAGGTTTCACATTGACTCCAGCCTGGCAGCCAGAGAGGAGTCTTGCCAATACGTCCCTGCTTTAATTGAAGAATACAATGAAATGAAAACTTACCTTTTGGCCCCTTCTAAGTTAATGGCTCTAAAACAGCAGTCTAAGATTTTGTATTTTACAGAAGCAGCACACCGGATTACCCAGTACTACAGACGACTAGCTGTGAATGGGTTAAGGGGAACTCGTTGTCGTGATTGCAGGTCTGGAGTCTGAGTCCAGAGCAAATGGCTCCAGCAGACAAGCTGCAGTATACATGTAGGGAGGAAAAATTGGCTGGAGAATAACTACGGGGTGAAATTCTGGCTCCATTGAAGCTTGGGATGACTAAAGGGCCAGGGTATTACCCAGGATCTTCTGTTTAAGGCAGGTAATTGGGATTCAACAGATATGGGCCTGATTTCAAACTCTGCCTCGAATGCTCCATGTGACCATGGGGGAGCCGCAGCATTTTGTATGCACGAGGTTTTTTTTCCCCCCATTGTTTCTCCTGCTCTGCAGATTGTGAGCTTTGGGGGAAAAGATTTCTGTCTTGCATTTGTACAGTGCGTACCCTGGTGCTACCATAACATAAGTAATGATTATTATTACTGGTATGTACAGAGCCCAGCACAACAAGGCACAAATTAGTCTTAGGTACAAAGAGTAATAAGTGTAACAATAATGTGAAGATCCTACTGTGCTTTTTAATCCAGCCGCAGAGAGAGCACTGTAGGGGCTCCACGGACAATCTAGACCTCCCATTCAAAAATGCCTCTGGGAGTGATTGTAGCACTCATATTTCATCCTGATTTTTCACTGGTTTATGCTTTTGCATCCATCCAACCAGGAGTGAGAAACAACACCCTGCAACTTATATGACCAATCACAAGTCTCTCAAGCATTGATTACGTGCAAGCACCTTTTAGCAACCAAGCCCTTCATTTAGCTGCTGTGTCTCAGTGTAGTTTCACTGTCTTTAACATGGCTATGCCTTGTGAACAATGCATTAACATGTAATGCACTGTGAACAATGCATTCAAAAAATGGTCAGCTCATTTTGAATAACAAATAGATAGAGGAAATGGCTGATTATCTACCAACCGGACAGGGAGCTACAATATTTCTTTAATAAAATTGCTCCTCAGATTCATTCCTTTAACCCTGTAAATAGCAAAGTCTTTGTTTTTCAACCACACAAATATGGATGTTTCTCATGGACTTTGATGGACATGCACATTAGTGTTGAGGAGGGGACAACATTTGTCCTTAAATAAAGAAATGTCTTAAAAATGTTGAGCCTGGTACTGGACCTGCAAGGGTTTATTTGAAGGGGGCACTGATGCATTGCAGTCTTGTAGGATATTCCAAGGAAATCTCAAGCAGCTCCAGAATAATATTCTCAGTGGAAATTTACTGCAAGAATTGCTACTTAAAAGATGGGCAGGGGACTTTGCAGCTAGGTGTTAGGAAGGTGATGAACATTCACAGAGGATTAAGCTGTACCCATCCAACTATCTCACTTTTGCCTCAATTTAAACAGAAGTTGCTAAACCATCCTCCCTCCTAAATCTAACTGTTCCCTCTAGAAAAATTGTTACAATCCCCCTCCCATTACTCCACCAACCTTATTTCATTTTTTGTTAAGTCTATAAACCAAACAACTTGTTCTGTTATATAAGAGGCTTAAAACAAGTTCTTAGAAATGATGTTGTTTCCTAGGGATGCTATAATGCAATGGAATCGATCAAGTCGGTGGAAAAGAGAAGCCTTACCAGTTAAGGTTATTGTATCTGTGTGTGTCTCCGTTATGAATGATCTTGACATTCGGAAACAATTCCCCGTGGACAGCTTTAATGGCCACTCAGACCCCACCTTCTCTTTGGCAAATCGTAAGGAGTCTGGGCCAGAGCCCAGCAGGTGTAAATCAGCCTGTCTCCAAAGAACCTTGGAGCTAGGCTAATTAATGACCACTTAGTATCTGGCCCCACTGATTTTTATTTGCCTGCGCACTTCTGAAACCTTAGCCTCAATGCAAAAATCCAAACCCACTCAGTACATAACTGTCCTAAACCACAGGAAGCGAGACATTAGATAAATGGCACTAGATAAGATATCTGCATTGTACAAGCTTGCGTTTGCAAAGCCATTTGTACTTCGAATTTCTACTTAGTCCACGGAGATTTCTGGACACACATTTCTTGTAGCTTCACATCCCAAATGAGGAACTAAAACTTAGCGCATAGATAAAATTTGCTTCTCAAGAAATGCTTCGGGGTACAGAGAAGCCGGGACAATTTAGCCTCGTCTTCAAAGCCAGGAAGCAGCCTGGATTGGATTTGAGAGTGTCCAGAATTTCACCAAATGTCCCTTGATGTGGCAAGCATCATCAGTTCTTTACAGTTCATTTCCTATGGACTGAAAAGACTCCAGGAACATGAAAATGGGCATGAATTTGTAGACAGCTGCAAGATAGATATGGAAGATAAACTTGCCTCCACATATTGGAATGTGACTGACAGTTTCTCTAGTCACTTATTTGCAGCAAGTCAATGCTTATAACAAATCTTCACGACAGGAACTGGCACCAGTTGCCTGTAGGTCTCAAACACATCATCATGAAATAGCTCTGGCAGAAACCATGGCTGTAACATGCTGTCAGCCGGCGACACTCTCCATCAGTATTAGACATGCATAGCTTCTTCTCTTGCCTCTTTTGTCCTTGAACAAGCTATGGCCTTAATGTAAGAAAAAAAAAACCCCCAAAACCTGCCGTCCATTTGTTTGATTTCTCCTGCTTATTAGTGAGGAATCTAGTGATCCATGACTCGCAGAATGGAGATAGGACCGAGCAGGAAATTTTGGATCCAGATGGAGAGTTCAGGAGTTTGGTTTTGCTGTGGTACATTACACACACATAACCTAATCCAACTTTAAAGTCAATGCAAAGATTGCTATTGACTTCTGTGGCAGTTGGATCAAATACTCAGAGGATAGTTGTGAAGTTTAGCTCTAGGTCAATTTACAAGCCTCCCCAAAGCAGAGAAACGTTTAGATTTAGGAATATCAGTATGAGCCCATGTCATGTGGGGGCTGAGTCTAGCTGTGCTGAGAGTTTAAAAGCCAAATCTTTGTAAATTTGAGTCTGGCTGTGGCCTGATGGAAAGCACCCAGTCCCATATATATCTTGAAAAAAAATGTACCCTGTGTGATCGGCAAACAACATTTTGATAGGATGTATCTAATTTAAGGGCCTTTGCACTGTTAAAACAGTGTAAAGGGACCTTTTTGTAAATGGAAATCCAGCCCTGTGAAATTAGTGGGATTACTCACAAAGTCAAGCATGTGTGTAAGTCTTTGCTGGATTGGGTGACAACGTGACAGTAATACCAAAGCATGGCATTTCCATTCAGGTCTTTGTTTCCAATCTGATTTGGTTACTTTAAGCCACCAAAACCCCAAACTAACACCATTTAGATTTCCTCTGTGTTTTATAAATGAAGACAGCAGCCCCTGTAATGGTCATTTTGTTGGTCATGGATTCCCATGGTGATAGGTTGTACCTCTTTTTAAGGCAGACCTGTTTTTATTGTTGCTTTCCATTGTTTTAAAAAAAAATGCCCCAGGATCTGAACTTCTCAGAACAGTCATAACAGCATAAGTGTGAGCTCCTGTACATTACTGCCGGCAAACACACGCCAGCCTGGTTTGGGGAAGACTGCTTCTTTGTGTGAGGTTAGTTCATTCAGTCTTCATCTGTAATTTTTTTTTTCCTGAATCTTCAAATAATGTTAGTCTTTGCCTTTTATGATGCTATTGTTAGTGAGTGGTTTGGACCTCTACCAGATTTGAACCAAAGCCCACTTCAGGCCTACCACTGAGCAGCCAGCAGATGGCAAGAGTTGAGGGCAGAAACCCTGATTTGAGAATAGATGTGATCCTAACGTGTGTTGTGAGACTTGTAAGCAGGGGACCATAAAATGCTCCTTCACTCATCCAGTCTGATTCATATATAAGGAGAACAAATGCAAACATGAACTGCTTAAACTCAGTCATCTGATTCCAATAGTAAAACAAATTCAGTGGAGGGGCTTGCTTTTTTCAAACTCCTCTCTCTGTGTTGATGCTTTCTGGTAGCCTGCCTTTGAAAAGGTATATGTACCAGTGCTTTCCCAACTGAAGGGTCTTGGGTATTTGGCTTGCCAAACATTATTGGGTGATCTCATGATCCCTCATCATCTCACATCTATTTTATTTTTGGTACCATGCTTTAGACTAAGCAATAGTCTCCCAAATGTGCAATTCGAAGTCCTATTGCATGAGCTGTGTGATGCAAAGAGAAGCTGAAAGGCCTTACAGAACTTTTCCATCTCTCGAGTTTCATCTGTCGAAGTCTGAAAGAGGGATGTGCCGCCCAATGGGCTAATTCATGTCATCAGGAATTCTCAGTCTTGTAAAAGTCTTCCAGTCTAGACCCAGACAGCACATCTTCACCCCCAAGTTTACCAAGCACCTTCACGGTTGCCATATAAGCTGTCTCCTGAACCAGAAGCAGCATACTTCCATTCAATTAGCTCTCCACCCGGTCTAATTAGCATTGTCACTCAGCCGTCAAAGGGTGCCTTAGCCGCTCTGCCACCTCACCCCCTGTCAGATCTGAGTGCCTACCAGAAATATATTAAGCAGTATGACTAACACCTGTCATATCCAGCTCATCCTCTTTCTCATTGTCTCCCTGGAGTTGGGGGGGGGGGGGGGGGGGGGGGGGGATGTGAAGTAGGTTTGGGATTTTTGGTTTGGTTTAGTGTATTTATTAGCTTGCTTGTTTTGTCTGCTGATGTGGATTAGCACTTTTTTGCATCGTGCATTGACTTGAAAGCATTTGTCTAGCTCATCAAGAAGTGGGGAGCAGTCATGCAAATATCTAGCATCCCATTTTATTTGGTTTATCTATGGAATAAACCCCCTACAGAGGTGGTGCAGTTACCTATCCTGGAGGTTTTCAAGAGGAGACTGGACAGTCACCTCGCTGGCGTCACTTAACTCCAGTTGTCTTCCTGCCTACACCAGTGGGGAGCCTGGACCCAATGATCTGCAAGGTCCCTTCCAGCCCCTAACAATCAATGAATCTATGAATCTATTTTTTCTTCATACTAAGTGAGCTCCTTGCACCTCAGGATCTCAAGGTGCTTCACATGGCATGGTAGGTACAGTTGTAACATTAACAGCATAAAAGATAAGGCACAGAAAGATTAACGAATTTTCTTAAATTCATACCACTATTCTATGGCAGAACTGAAAGTAGAACAGAGGGGGAGTGCTTCACTATGTCACTAGGCAGTGGCATCTCCTCAAATGGCTTCAAGAATATTTAAGACCAAGGAGTAACTCTGTTCAGCACAGGACATCATAGTTTCATAGTTTCTAGGGCTGGAAGGGACCTGAGCAGATCATCGAGTCTGACCCCCTGCCATGGCAGGAAAGAGTACTGGGGTCAAATGACCCCAGCAAGGTGTACATCTAACCTCCTCTTAAAGACCCCCAGACATCTATCATTTCCATGCAGATAATATGCAACTATCATGCCTTGTTGCTACCCACATTATATGTACTAATATAAGTATTGAAAAGTCGGTTTCTTGCACTACGGCTGATCACAAAGAGAGAGTATTTGTACCAAGCACGTTCTTTCCCACTCCCGCACTGATGAGAAATATAGAATTATATACCTAAGCTACTAGTATTCTTGAATTTTACAGCCTTCCTAGACTCTTAGGAGTTTTTCCTGGATGCATAATGCATGGTAGGACAAAACAAAAGGAAAACAAAAACAGACCATGCACACACACACACACACACACACACACACACACACATGCATGTGCGCACACACACACACACACACACACAGCATGAGACTGCGCATGGTTAAGACAGTGCTGGATTGAAACAAGTCCCATCACAACTAAAGTCAAATAATGTTGGCCAAGGGAGTATCAGAGGTAAGCCTCGGTCCAAGGCACAATGAAATCATGGGAAATGATCCCACTGATGTCAATGGGGGTTTAGGACCATATATGACACTCTTGAACTCATGTCAAGTGACACCTTTCAATAAAAGCAGCCCCACTATAATACATAGGAAGTATTTTGGAAGTATAAATAGTGTAGCACAAGTTGTTCCTCTAAGCAGAAGGATTAGATCATGGTGAAGGGTAGGACATGCAGACCATGTCTACATGAGATGCTGACTGCACAGTTGTTACTCCACAGTCATTTAGCACTTGTATACCCAAGTACTAAATGCCTGCACAGTAACCAGCGTTACTGCACGGTAGCATCCCTGAATGGCTTTCTGGCAATGCTGACTGTGCAGTAGCTCGTTATACTGCACAGTAGCATTGCATCATGGTCTGTGCCCTGCAATGCTACTGCACAAAATAATAACGAGCTCCTGTGCAATAAGCGTCTCATGTAGACGTGGCTGCAGAAAGGAAAGGAGAAGGGCCAGGGTTGGGAATCAAGGTAGGTTGCCAGGTAAATGCAACCAGCAGCGGAAGGGAAAGCACTGACTTTGGGCAATAGAAAGGATTATATCAGAAGTGGGGTTACATACTGGAGGAACAAGATTCTTCACTTGCAGAAGATAGGAGGGAAGACGGCGGTGTGAAAAATAGACCAGGACTAGTACACAATAGTTTGGGAATGGGTTAGGGAGGGGAAAAAAGAACCTTTAAATAATCCTGGCAAACTTCTGCCTGCTGGGATTCATCTCACTGACCCAGAACCATTGTGACCTTCCCTGCCATTGTGCAAAGGGGCCAGATTGTCAGCTGGTGCAAATCCCTGTAGTTCCAATGAAGTCAGGTAAACTGTGCTGATTTGGACCAGCTGAGGATGCAACCTTTCACATGTGTTGCTATTCTAATGACAACCACTACGGTCTTTATAGAGGAAACACAGGGCCGGATGCAACCTGCCTTTGAGCAACAAGAAACATGATCGTACCACTGCTTGATCAATTTGAGTGCTTTTTAACTAGAAGTGGAGGCTCTATCTCTCTATTATCCCAGGTTCAAACAGAGCTGAGTAGGAAGCATATCAATGAAGCCACACAGGTTATGCCATATTCATATTCATTTCTCTTGTTATACAGGACTCACAGGAATATAGCACTGGAAAACAAATCGGATTCTCATTAGAAATATACATAAGTGCAGAGAGGGAAAAAAATAACCACAGTTCTGCACTCTGGTTTATTCATCCAAGGATATGCTAGATGACAAAGGGTCAGCTCACTGGGAGCGACAGAGCCTGCAGATTTATGAGGAGGGGAAAAAAAAAGAGAGTGAGAATCTATTTGTTACTGAAAACCTTGGTAGACAAGTTAGAAAAGCCTCGAGGGAATCTTAGCTTGTGCTGTCCAGCACCTACACAACAAATAATCCACACTTTCCCCTGGCCATAACAGCCTTTAGATTATTTTAACTGGGATAAACCTGAAAAAGTCTCTAATGTATTAAGCACAAACGCACAAAATTTGACATCAGGAATGCAGGTCTGTTTACAATAAGCCTGAGAGACTCCAGGAACATCAAAATGGCCATGAATATGTAGATTATTTTGGCTCTGAGCAAGCTGGGGCCAATACAAGACATTCCCATTATCCATTAATATTTACATTACTTTATAAGTTCTCTAGAGGTACAACATGAGAGAGAGAGAGAGAGAGGAGTCAAAGCTGTGGGATGAAAAATACAGCATATGAAGACATCAGAGATATTCCTACAGAAGGTCACCCTCCATATCCACCCCCACAATAAAAATAAAGCACGTGACCCAGTTGAAAAAGCTAAAAACATCTGAAGTCGCATGTAAAAAAGGGAGGAAGTATGAAGATGCATAAAAGTGCCCTTGCATGACAATAAACACAAGGATGACAAGCAGAGATTAAGAAGAACAGTGTCAAACTTCTGAAAAGTACCCCTGGAAAAAAAGGGGGGGGGGGAGAAAAGAGAAGTAGTAGTTTGATATCAGCCAACATAAAGATGAAAAACAGAAGATGAGTGTTTGTTTTTTTTTTTTCTGGGAGATGGAAATAATGATTAATGATGGAAAAGTGAGTGGGCTAGAAAGTGGAATGGATAGTAACATGGCAATGACCACTAAGAGATACAGCGGATTGTATTATGTTATGTACGGCTGCAGTTTTCAATAGCACTTAAGAGAGTTTGGTACCCCACTTCTTTTGAATGTTAATGGAATTTAGGTGACTAACTGCCCTAGGCTCTTTCACAAATCCTGGCCTATATATTTAATTATAAAAGGACAAAAAGAAAGAGAAAATGCAATCCACTTATTAAAGGATCATTACTATGGTTACATATTCAAGCACGGCCAAAGTTAGGAAGCACAAGTATTTAGGCGGCCTGCTTCACACAATCCACTCTCTCTTGCGCATATACATTATGATACAGTCTTTATGAAAGGACCAGATGATCTTCACCTTGCTCCCACCCCCACACAACCCTTGCCTCATTCAGTTCACAGGGTGGATAGCACTTACTAAAAGTACAGCTGTTTCATATCTTTCCTTCTAGCTGTTGACCATGGGGCACCAGATCTCATTGATTTAATACAGCTCAAGCCCTGTTATAAAGGCAGAAATGTATTTTTTTTTCCTGTGGATGTGTATGTAATATTTTATTAACAGTTATTATCCTTATTATAAGTAGCTGAGTAGTTCAGACAGATTGGATGCACCTGCACGAGATGCTTACTGCTCAGTAGCTCATTACTACTGTGCAGTAGCATCACCGGGCACGAACCATAACACGACGTTACTGCGCAGTCGAGCTACCGTGCAGTACACTTCACTAGGCAACCATGTCAGGACCCTACTGTGCAGTAACGCCGGTTATTGCACATTCATTTAGTACTTAGTTATGCAAGTACTAGATTAATCGATCAAACGATAGATAGATCTATCACGCATAAATAAATGAATAAATAAAAGTATACCATTTTTTTTCTCCCCAGATGGACAAAGCTATATATTTTTCCCCCTAGCCTTATTCTTATAAATTGCTAGTCAACTTGGGTGATATTACAGTAGGCATGGACAATTTCAGCCCAAATGGTTAAAACTTGGCAAAGTTAAAAGAATACAGAAACAGGATATTATACTGGAAATAGTGGACAAGCTTTTTAGTAGGTACCTCAGCCTACATAACTGTTTCTCAATAAGTTACAGATCTCAGAGCCGCTGAAAGACTGCTTCAGCCATCAGGTAAAGTTCTCTCTAACTTTAGACCAGTTTACACCACCCGATGATCTGGCCCCATACCCCTGTCCAGTTCTGCATGCAATATAAACATCCATTTGAAAGAAGCTAGGGGAAGAAAGAGAGGCTCAGACCCTGATTCTCAGTTGTCCCCTTCCTCCAGCTGGAAAGTTCATGGAGGTGGGAGCACAGGTAGCTCCAAGCTGCTTTTGTCCAAGGGTGCTGGGTTGGGATAGGGTCCGTTCCCTATATCTCAATTTAAACAAAAGTGGCCTCACCTGATGTGGCAGTGCAGCTGACTTTGGGCTTTACACCAGCCAGGGAAGTTCTGCTTTATAAAACTTTCCTCATGGCACTATTTCCTTGCCCTGTAAGGTCCATGCATACTGCCCAACAGAATCAAAGTAGGCCTCCAAGTTCAACTCAGACAGCCCCTTCACCCTGGAAAGTGGGCTCCCCCCATTTGGGTCATCATCCTCAAGCAAAAACCCACAGGAACGTAGAAACACAGTTACACGTCCTGTGGGTCAATGAAGGTAGGCTGCATGGGGGCCAGTGTAGGAAGCAGATGGTGGGACTAATGGGTCCCCTCCCTTGAATTCCCTATCTTGAAAGGTGTGATGAAGTTGCAGTGTTGCCAGGCAGAAGCATTCAAAGAGCATGAATCAGACTCTACCAAAATCATGAGATTGTCTTAAAAACCATGAGTTCATAGTGTCATAGTACTTAGGGTCAGAAGAGACCTAAACAGATCACGAGGTCCGACCCCCTGCCCCAGGCAGGAACGGGTGCCTGGATCATATCACCCCAGCCAAATATCTGTCCAGCCTCCTTTTGAAGACCCCCAAGGTAGGAGAGAGCACCACCTCACTTGGGAGCCCATTGCAGAGCCTGGTGGCCCTAACTGGGTGTTTTTGTTTTCTGGGTTTTTTTTATTTATTTCTGGCTTTGAGCATGTAAGATTCATACTGCTGCGCCTTCCTCCACAACCATGGACACTAGAAACACACTCTTATAAAAATAATAAGCACATACAAGTTGAGATTTACATCTGAGCATGCCTGTAAATGTATGCTTCTGAGAAATACTGCTGGGATTAGTGGGAGAGATCACAGAAAGAGGGCTGGGTGCCTGCATTGTTTGTGGCATTGGCGCTTCTGTGAATTAATGAAGTTCATGAAGAGAGTCATTAGCCAGGCCAATGCTGGCGAGCAGGCATCCTCAGCCCCTAACTCCATGCTCTAGACAATATTGCTACTCAGCTGGCCTTTGTGCGTCCCTTTGTCTCCACAGGGTATACTGGCAAATTCCTGAATCGCAGCCCTATTTTCCATCAGTGACTCCGAATAAACTTTCTGTTTCCTTTTTCTGCCTGGGCAAATAATGACTTGATATATTCCTCTCTCATTGTTCCTGCAGAGTGTTAGAGATCAGGAGGAGATGAATAGTCACCTATAGCACAGTTTATGAAAGAGTATATAGCAGCTTAAGATATTGTCTTCCAATTTGACTGCACTGTGCGACTCATTTCCTGTTTTCTTGTCTTTCAATAGCACTCCTTTGGCAGATAGGAAAGACAGTATATATTTGAATAGCAGACATCCCAGCCAAAATATTTGTTCATGAAGTAATTGAATGACTGGAAGACAAAGATAATTTTCTTATTATTAATCCTGAACAGTTTAGCTCAGAGTACCTGCACATCTCCAATATGCATTCAGTTTCATTGAATTTTTTTTTTCCTTCTGACATGTGGTTATTTAATCTTCTGCCAACACCGTCTACAGAGCGTATTTTTCCCAGCTATGCCCACTAAGCTTTTATACTATTGATGTTTTCACACAGAACGGTGCATGTGTGTCAAATTATAGCTATTGATCTATGTTTGTTTCTTAATGTGTATAGTTGTTTAGATAGCATTATGGTTTGTCTGATTGTGGAAATATAAATAAAAGGAGAAGAGGGGGAAAGCAAACAGCCTGCCATTTTTATTTCTCATACAAATTTCATTGTTGAGTGAAGACTGTTTATTTGAATTGAAAATACGCTGGAATCAATGTTGCTTTAGATACGAGTTATCATCTTCTATTTTTTGGTAACAAATAGAAGTAATAGGACATATAACTAGAATGAGAGGAGAAGAAAGCCACTTATTTTTTTCTATGACAAAATAGATCTTTTATAACTATATTGCTCCAGATTTCTTTTTTTTTGTCTTAAAAGGTTGCTATTCTATTTTACCCAATAAGATCCAGCCTCTTAAATGGATGCTGTCAAGCATTTTAGAATATGGAGTTTATTTTTTTTATATATATTCCATTGCTAGAGATACCTTCTTAAGTGGTTTGGAAAGCAAGAAACTTCTTTGCCAATTTAGACCCCCCCGCTTTTTTTTTTTTATAGCTATTGTTTCTTTCTTCCACTGAGTTTCAGTTACAAGGAGACGAATGCAGCCAGTGGTTTGGGGACAGGGTGGGTATAAAACTAGACTGAGAACTTGGGAAATAATACTTGCAACCCTGATCCCTAGCAAGTTGACATGTAAACTTTGACAAACCTCTTCACCTCTGTATCTGTGTTTCCCCTTTAATCTTTCATCTATACTCCTTAGCTTGAAAGTACTGTTGGGCAAGAAAACCTTCTGTGTATGCTCTGCATCTAAGACAGACAATAACAATAAAAGCATCTGTTTTGATTATTCCTTTTGTCTAAGTTACAGTTTCACATGAAGCTTGCCAGGCTATCCAAAAAAATGGACATACCCTGTAGA
>NW_017729024.1:170359530-170365578 GCF_001723915.1 Gavialis gangeticus | reverse complement strand
AGCAGGAACATTTGGTCTCAGAGAAACTAGTGGAATCTTAGATAATGTACGTTTCAATCTTTTCCTTGGCTCCCAAGAGAAAATGAAATAGTTATGGGAAAAAAATAACATTCAGTCAGCCTAAGAGTGACAGACAAAATAATGCCCCCTGCTAAAAAGAAAAAAAGATCAAAACAACTAAAATATATATTTATGTAACCATATTTCCATTGCTTTTCTTCTTATACTCTTTAATATTTCCCATTTCCTGTTGTGGATGTAAGTCTGATGAAAATCAGTTCTTCACAGGAATCCAAAATGGAAGCTTTCTGCTAGGGACTGGACAGCAGACAAGGATGGGGTTCAAATGTAGAGGTTTTACACAACTTTTCAAATCTGGCTCAAGCCCTCACCCAGAAACCTGGGAAAATAAAATTTTAACTGGATGTTCAAAAGTATACAAATTAACCTACTTGCAACTAACGCAAGTAAAGCTGGGTTTATTACTAGGGAAATGGGAAACAACACACGACCTTAAAGAAGATCTTAACCTATGAACAAGCTGCCACACACAGCAAATATTTTGATCGCTTTATTCCTTGTTGCCTCTTAGAACTGTAATATTGCAGTTGAACTCCATTTTGAAATCCCTGCTTGTGACAGGGTGTAGAGACCCTTTAAGGATCCAGACAGGGCAGCTCGCCCTGCTTGGCAGTGAGGTGCAGATGAGGGGAATCAGACCCTGGGCAGATATCCAGCTGGACGTGTTTATAAAGGGCCTGGAGAGAGAGCAGAAAGGAGGCTATTGCTGCTGAGAGAAGCTGGATGAAAATCTTTATTGACTGAGCTGAAAGAGGCAATGTAATTTTCTTTTGATGTCCTTTAGTAGTGGGCAGAGGGCCTGCAAATTTTGTGTTAAACTTTGGAGCCCAACTTTGGAGCTGCCGGGGGGTACACAGGTGCCTGTGTGTGGCCCTTGGGCCACATACTACATGGGAGGCATGCTGTGTGGGTGCCCCCGGGATCCCCTCCACTATGCAGGCTGTGGCCCCAGCAACTTGCAACCCCTGCTACCTCTGTCATGCAGGCTGTAGAGGTGGTGGGTGGCACCTGTTGTCTGTCTTCTGGTAGCAGGAGAGAGAGCTGCTGGGGCCTGCCAGGTCACATGCAGCCAGCGCACTTCTCATTCTGCAGCCCTAGGTTAAAATAAAGACTTCAAATAAAGGACCTGGGGGGTTGTTGAGCCTTGAAAGAGGTGTGGCTGTGACTTGTATTAAACCCATTGGCAGAAGACCCAACCAGCTCATACTGTCCTCTGCTGCTGCACGCTTGGCTTTCAGGGTACGGACAGACACTACACACCAGCCAGTTTAAGTGATCAGAAACTGGGTTAGACCTGTAACAGAACATAAGTTCAGTGCACATAAACTGGTTTCAAAATGGCTGAAACTAGTTTAAAGTAAACCTGGTTGAATGTAGTATCAGACTTAACTGATTTGGGTCAAACTGGTTTTTGCAATGTCTGTTCCAGTTCCCTTCCTCGTTTAAGTTAAACCAGAGTCCCCCAGCATCCCAGATGCTTTGCAGCTCTGGATGGGGCTTCCAGCTCCAGAGAGGCTTTTGTTTTGTCGATGGACTGATAAACAATGATAAACCCTGTTGGATTTCTTGCCTGTCAGTTTGCTGCAGACCGTATGAAAAAGCAGGGAGAGAGAGACTGAAAAGCTCCATATTATCAATAGATTCATGTGCTGCACACACCCCCTTTGCCTCAGAGTACTAGCTCAGTGTTGTGGTCTGGCAACACTCCCGTCCCTTAAGTAGGGAGTGGGGAAAAGCCTAAGCAGACAGGATGTGGATTTACACTCCTCTCTAATCAGAGGTCCTCCCAGTGCCCCCTCAGCTCAGCATTGTGGAAGGGAATGGAGGGCTGCTCTAGTGCCCCCTGGCTTTAGCCTGAGCCACTGCAGGCATGTGCCTGTATTTATTCAGTCCAGAGGGGATGTCTGTACAGTTACAAACTGGTTCAGCCTAGCCAGGCTAGACTAATCTGCAAAGATTGAATCAATTCAAGTTCAGGCTTTCTGAATGTCTGTGCCTAGCCTCAATGCATAGTCACACATATAAGAGGACCTTCCTCTTTATGTGTTTTGACACAAAGACATCTGAAAATGGAACATTTGAACATTAAATTCTTTCAAAGGATAGCGCTTTTTGGCTCTTCCTATCTGATTGTACTTTTGTGTCACTCCCCCAGTTTTCTACCCTATATCCTACAGCAGGCCCATTTGGAACAATGGCCCTCATTCTCTTTTCAAGCCCATACACTCCTGCCATCCCTAATCTGTGTGAAAAGATTGACTCCTGAAAAGGACAACACTCTGGGAAGAAAAGAACCTGGTCAACTTCCACTAGTTTCAGAACTCTCTGGCCACGTCCAAATGAGCACAGCTGTGTGGTATGTGGTACCAAAGACACATCTGTGGTTCCACATACCACACATTCAGTTTTTATCTGCTGCAGGGTAGCAGCGTGTTTTTTTGTGTTTTTTGTTTTTTACACCTGGATATCTAGGCGTCAAAAAAGCCCATGGAAAAAAATAAATAAAATTGCAGAGCAGTGCACATGGGGCTTGTGCATGCTGCTCAAAACTGGAGCCTGCCCAGCCAAAGCCACTCTGCAGCTGTTGACAAGGTTCCAAGCAGCAGGATCACTGCTGCTGCAGCCCTGGGAAGCCCCCAAGACCCCAGGTAAGGCTGCTGGGGCTAGCCCAGTACTAGCCCCAGCCTCCCCTATCACACCTGGGGTAAACTGCCATGTGCCTCAGGGCATATAGCCCGGGCATTCCCTGGGGACAACTAGTAGTGGCACAACATGTCCCAGGGAACCAAATGTCCACACACATGTGGACGTGGCCTCTGAGGCCATTCAGCATGTCCTAGTAAAGGCCTTGCACCTTTTAGCTTTGAGTCAAAAGTTAGTTTTCTATGCAACCACCAGAGGGAGCAGATAGCCAGACAATACCGAGCATTGGATGAGTCCTCCCCCCAAAAAACTGAATGTCTAAATTTTACTCCTGTATTTTAGGAACCTTATTTAGTTATTATTATTATTATTTTAAGATGATAGCCTCCTCAGGGAGGAGATTCTTTCTTTCTCAGGTTATAAAACTTTCAAGATATTGCTGATCATTATGACCCTTACACTGTTGAACTATGGCAAGGGAGCCAATTAATGGCAATTGTGTTGATGGTGTGGGTGATGCTAATTGTCTGTTAGGAAGTGCACTGAGACCTTGCTTATTCTAACCTTTTCTCTTTCAGGAATCCATTTGGGAGACGAGTGTCTAATGTACAGGATGTTAAAGTGCAGGAGAGTGGGGTCTTATTCATCTGGTAAGGACATTCTGAATCTAAGCTTGCAGATCAAAACTGATTTCAAATGACTGATTTTTCTGGCTTCCAATGGGAAATACTATCAAATCTGTGTGTAAAATGAAGCCCCACTTTAATATGTGGACAACACGGACAAAACACACACAGATTCTACATTCTACTTGCTGTCCCAAACAGTTCTGTAGTATCCTACAAGTAACCATATTTTGTTATTTCAATGGCAGCTGGGATAACAATTCCTAAATTTAGAATACCTGACAATATAACATAGACAGATATATATACATCATTCATAAAGTCCTTTGAAAACCTACATGATGAAAGGCAAAATTATCTATGAACCAGTAGTGCTGTATAAGCTTCAGAGATAAGAGGCCTACACAGAACACATAATTGGCTCTTGCTGTAGCACTAATGTCCAAATTTAAAGGGAGGAAGCATGAAATGTCCAAAATCCATAAGAATTTTTATTATAAAAAATTATAATATCAAACAATAGGAATGGACACAATTTCCAATGAATCAGAATCAATCCAGACCTAAACCCTCAAAGAGACAGAGACTTATCTAGAAGTGGCTGCTTCTGTAACTGCTTGTTCACTACCTCTTTCTCCAAGGTGATCTTAAAGTAGCTATCTCCAGCATGCATTTTTGGTGCCTATCCTTTTAAACATGGGAGAGACGAGCAGCTGTGGACTTAAAAAGACCATTTTGTTGTTGGCTGTTGCAGACAGTTCCTTCATTAGGTTTTGTTCCAATCTTTTTCTTACATCTCCCTTTCTTTTATTCTAGAGGGGATGACATCTTTACAATATGCCATCTGCATTATTCTATGTTGGTATTGTCTCCACCATTCAAGGTACGGGGGTGTTTACAGTTAATCACACTTTAACTATACAGTTTCCCCTGATACACACCTGTACGTGTGCAGCTTTTATATTCTGGTTCTGTGTTTCTGATTTGCATAATCATTTTATGATTATTCCCAAATAACTGGAGAACATGCAAATCCCTCTTCTGATTAGATGCCAGGTATTACTAGCCATTCAGAGTACAAAAGCATTTTGCATAATCATGGTATAACTATTTCCCAGGTATACTGCAAATATAGTTGTTCCTTCACACTGATTGGAATACCTGTATTCTCAGTGGCTGTTTTAAACAGATTTCCGAGCTGTTGGCTAGGAACAAAGCTGTTGATTCCCCATCTTTAGCCAATGTTGAAAGATTAAATACACCTGAAAAAAAGATTGAGATAGAATTCCCCATATGGGCAGGGCGGGGAGTGCAATGATTTGAAATTCAAGATTACAACTTGTTCTTGATCCTTCAACTTCCATCACACCTTGGACAGTCTTCACTTGGAATCAAAAGATTCTTGTATGATCCTAGCACCTATATGAAACCAGGGCTCCATTGTGTCAGGTCTGTTATTTCCAGTTAATAAGAATGGGTTCCTTCCTGAAAGGACTTGCAAAGTTAATAGTAAGGTAGACAACGGGTGTTGGAAAAACAGGTGAATATATTTATGTGGTGTGTGTGGACCTGCAGCAAGCGACTTGCCCCAAGTTACTTAGGAAGTCCATGGCTAGGTGGGATCTGTGTAAGCCATCAGTGTAGTTAAAGAAGCATTTTCCCTACTTTTTCTAACACAAAACCTAGTGCAACAAGGGTGTGAGTTTGGGTTCAAACTATCTTGTCTTCTTCAGTGTTGGCCAAGTCATCCTTGACATTGTTCCTTTTATGTGCACATGACGAGATTGCGACATATTATATATAATGGAATGAGCATCTTGGTGATGGCCAATGAGCTTTCCACCACCTAATTCTTATTTATATTTCCTAGAAAGAATTTCTTAAAGAGGAGGCAATTTCTTTCTTTCATTATTCTTTTTTTAACCAGATGGAAAGTTGTTTTTTCAAATAAGTGGAAATTTTGCAGGAAAAAATACTGCTTCCATCAAGTATTTTAAGATTTGGTCAAAAAACAAAACAAAACAAAACAGGAAATGTTTGTTTTCAGTAACATAAAAGCAATTTGAAAGAAAATTTTAAAAGGAAAAGAAAAGAAAATAGGGACAAAGCAAAGAAAAGTGCCTTCACTGGAGAGGGGTATGTGAGAGAGAAAGGACCTTGTTAGACAGTAATGTTGGGTGGCTTCTGCAGCTCTTAACTCCTGGGTTGTCCACATATTAACACCTGAAACCAGTTTTAAGCACTCATTATGGGCATTTGAATGCATGTGTGTGCCACAGCGCTTTTAAAAGTGCCCAGTGCTGTGGTGCATGCATTTATATAAATGGCAAAATGCACATCAGCACTCAGAAAATGGCAGCGGTGCGCTCTTGAACTAAAACACATTGAAGGTGCTTTACTTCAAAAGCGCACCACTGCCATTTTCTGCGTGCTGACGCACATTTTGCCATTTATACAAATACATGCAATGCAGCGCCAGGTGTGTCAGACTCGATTATTTGAGTCTGCTCTGACGCGCTGCATTTCCGGCATGTCGGAGCAGACAGAGGTACATGTACAAATGTCCTGTGTGGGTCAAAGTTATGCCACTCCAGGGCAGGGTTATCTCTGATCCATGCTACCCAGTTCATGTTACATGAAGGTGTAGCTATTCTAGGTAACACCATAGTGTAAACACCCCACCCACTCCCCCTTCCTC
>NW_017729024.1:170351682-170354530 GCF_001723915.1 Gavialis gangeticus | reverse complement strand
GAGCAACTGCAGAATAGCCTTCCCTGGTGATGACCCCTTCTTTCCATTGGGTGTAAGCCACCTTTTTAGCAAGGAGACATTCCCGGATGCCTTCACGCCAGGATGACACAGATCCATTCACTGCAACTCTCCAGTTCATGTTACATGAAGGTGTAGCTATTCTAGGTAACACCATAGTGTAAACACCCCACCCACTCCCCCTTCCTCACTGGCCTGGATTGGGTCCACTGCCTCCACCCCCCGCAGCACCCCAGATCCTCTCTCAATGCCCCCTTACACTTGTGGTTTCCTGTGTTGTCTATCTCAGGGGATCAGACAGGGCAAAGTTAACCTGCCTACCCGGCCATGGGCTCCTGCCACTGTGGTGGGCCAGGCTCAGACTGAAGAGCAGCAGGGGACAGACAGGCAGGTTAACCCTTCCCTGCCTGCTTTCCTGGGAGAGACAGCATAAGCAGCCACAAGTAAGTGGGGCGAACCCCAGGGGCAGGGGGGTGGGAAGCCCCAGGGGACAAGACAGCAGTGCAGAATGGGGGGGCACAATTCTTACTTTTCAGCCCTCCAGTCCCCTGTTGGCCTGAAGTGTGACTGCTACAAACTCAAGATGCCTATTTTAGTTGGTCTAATAAAAGACATTTAGGGCTGCCAGGCTCTGGAATGGGCTCTCAAGTGAGGTGGTACTCTCTGCTACTTTGGGGGTCTTCAAGAGGAGGCTGCACAGATATTTGGTTGGGGTGATATGACCCCAGCACCCATTTCTGCCCAGGGCAAGGGGGTTGGACCTGATGATCTGTTTATGTCCCTTCTGACCCTGAGTACTATGATACTATGATATCATATTTCCCCAAAGAACCTTGTCTGCCTATGTCCTGAGCCCAATGCAGCTACAACCAACACCCCCAAACTGGAGCTAGCACTAACATCCATCTACATTTGTGCAGCTCACAGTGTAACAGGTAACAAGGCCCGGAGACAGAGAAGGAAAACCTCACCTCATCTGTTAACAAGCAGTTGACAACCCAGTTTTCATTGCCGCACAATGTGTGTGTTCATTTACACCTGGATGGCAGGAAAGTAAAATGTTACTCAATCACAGTGGGGCAGCTTTGCGCTCATTAATGTAAATAAGAACTCAAGGAGCAAGACTGGCACCTTGGAGAAGCAGATGTGAAGCCCTGTACTTTGGTACAGCAAAGGAAGTATTTGTGCATTTCAGCTGCCATAAAACCTAATAAAAATGCCTCCTTTTGAGCGTGAAGTGGAAGGATTTTAAAACCTGCGTGACGGCGGTGGCAGGATAGAGAATGCAATCTTTCTTAATGAAGCTAAGAAAACTACTCTTTACAATGTGGAGATGACTTTAACTCAGAGCTCCAAGTCTCAAACTTTGGGTGTTTGAAATCCAGAGCAGGCACCACATTGTTGTAAGCCCCTTTCTAATTAAAATGTTCCCTGTCAAGGCAATTAAAGAACCCTCAAAAATCAGCTTGATTTGAAGAAACAATTATATTCTCTTAACGTTAAATTTGTCCCGGCGTCTGGGCTTGTCTTCAGAAGGGACCTTAGCATGAAGAAGTGCCCCACCATCCCCCACCGCCCCAGATAAAGAGGCAGCCACATCCCTTCTTGTGGTTTAAAAAACCTTAAAAGAAATTGTGTAAACATTTTCCAGCCCCATGCAGCTGGAGCCCTGAAGCACTGAGCTACAAGCAGTGGTGGAGTGCTGTGCTGTGTTTTTGCAAGTACAAGACAGAAAATCTATGTAATTACCTCTGAAGCAGAAGAAGCTGTGCAGCCTGACAGAACAGCATGTGTAGGAAGCACTTTGTCAGGTCTCTGCTGACTAATTTCCCACTCTACACAGTTTTTTTTTTCCTGGTAGTCTTTCAGAATTAACCCTCTCCATGCCCACCTCCCCTCTTCCCTCCCCCTTGCTCTTCATACTTCGGTATATAGCTCTGTTCAGTACAGAACATAAACCCACACAGTTGGAAGTCTCAGGACCAATGAGAGCTTGCCATGTCAAAAAGCAGCCACATATCCAACCAACCAGAGAGGGAGGAAGGAAACAAATTCTAGGGGGTGAAATTCTTGAAGGAGGGCTTCTTTCTTCCAGGTGAGCACATAATGAGTTTTGTTTCGAAAGCATCGCCAAAGCCAAGGAATCATCCATTGAGTCCGAGATGGAAATGGTTTCATAAGTCATCCAGATCTTTGAGTAACTTTGAGTTTGTCGATCTCTCCTCCCATCCACAGGTCACAAACCTCCAATCAGATGCACTCAGGTGAACCGTTTTGCCCATGCATAGATTCACAGAGGTTGAGGCCAGAAGGAGGTCATGATTTCCTTTGACCTCCAGGATAACACAGAGCTGCACCCAGTCATTCTTGGCTCTGCTGTGAAGTGCTCTTCATTGAGACCCCACAATTCAAATCCCCGCTCATGAACTCATATACATTATCGTGGCTCGAATATGGACCTTTCCCCACCACCTTGGAAGAGGGTCAACGTGGTTCCCATCTTCAAAAAGGGGAGGAAAGAGGACCTGGGGAACTACAGGCCAGTCAGCCTTACCTCGATCCTCGGCAAGCTGTTCGAGAAAATTATTCTGGCACACATCCAGGAGGGGCCAGCAGGGAACGGCATGCTCAGGGGCAACCAGCACGGGTTCATCAGCGGCAGGTCCTGTCAGACCAACCTGGTGGCCTTTTATGACCAGGTCACTAAATCATTGGGTGCAGGGGTGGCAGTGGATATAGTTTTCCTAGACTTCAGGAAGGCTTTTGACACTGTCTCTCACCCCATTCTCATTAGGAAGCTGGGGGACTGTGGCGTAGACACCCATACAGT
>NW_017729024.1:170344441-170351093 GCF_001723915.1 Gavialis gangeticus | reverse complement strand
GCTACTTCACGGTCAGGGCGGCTAGGGTCTGGAACCAGCTTCCAAGTGAGGTGGTGCAGGCTCCCACCCTGAGGGTTTTTAAGAGGAGGTTGGATGACCACCTTACTGGGGTCATTTGACCCCAGTGCTCTTCCTGCCAAGGCAGGGGGTCGGACTAGATGATCTGCTCAGGTCCCTTCCGACCCTAGAAACTATGAAACTATGAAACCTTTGTTGGATAGGGTCATAGGGAAGTAGGGCTGGAAGGGACCCTGTGAAGACATCTAGTCCAGCCCTGCTTAAGGAAAGATTGATCATCCCTGCCTAAAACTAAACCACCCCAGCCCAAGTGTCTGTCTAACCTGCTCTTGAACACTTCCAAAGATGGAGATTTCACAACCTCTTTAGGCAGCTTGGTCCAATGCTTGACCACCTTCATTGTCAGAAATTCCTGCTAATCTCCAACCTACATTTCCCTTGCTGCAGTTTAATGCCATTGCTCCTAGGCCTGTCCCCTACAGCCACGGAGAAAAGACATGCTCTCTGTAATTGCTCTTCAAGTATTAGAAGACTGTTATCAAATCACTTCTCTTGATTCTCAACTGAAACTCTTGTTAATACAACTCAGGTTGTTGCTGGTTTTATTTGGAGCAAGAGAACACTGTCGGCTAGAGTTACCAAATGTCTGGTTTTCCCAGACAAGCCTTCTGTTTAGATCCTCCAATCTTGGTCCAGGCGTTTTTTAAAAAATCAATCAAATGTCCTGGATTTTGCTCTGCTCTCAGTTTGCCCCAGCAAGGAGCTACTTGGGGCTGGCGGCAGGGAGATTGGAGGCAGGGTGCACACACACACCATGCAGTCGGCATGTAGCCAAGCTGGGGGTGGGAGCAGCTCAGCAGCTGGATGCAGGTAAGTCTGTGGGGGACGGGGGTTGTGTGAGTGTGTGTGTGTGTGTGTGTGTGTGTGTGTGTGTGTGTGTCTGCAAGTGTGTGGTGGGGTGTGTCCAGGGCTGCTGCAGGCCAGGGGAGGCATATGCCCCAGATGCATGCCCTTCCAGTAGGGGAAGGGGGAGGGGGAGGTTGCAGAGAGGCAGCACCAGGGAGCTGCGTGGCTGGCCCAGTGGCAATGGGGCCAGTGCCTGTGCTTGCAGGGGCAGGGATGGAGGGAGCATGGGGCTGTGGGTCAGGAGTGAGGGGCACCAGCAGGGCTGGGGTGGGGGCTGTGACTTTTGAATAAGAGGCATCCCTAGCCTGTATTTGTGCGTGCAATTTTTCTTTCCCACATGCAGGACTTTGCACTTATCCTTGTTGACTCTCATCTGATTGATTGTGAACCAGTTTCCCCACCTATCCAGATCATTCTTGTCCTGCCTTCCAAAGCGCCCTCGATTCCACACACTTTGGTGTCATCTACAAAGTTACTAAGTGTGCACTGTATCCCACAATCCAAATCATGAATGGAGGCATTAAACAATACTGGACCTAAGGCAGACCCCTTGAGTGAATTATTTATCAGTTCGCTCATCATTTATTTTTCCCACGTGTCTTTGGTGCAAAGTGTGACTCCTTCCTTATCAAATTTGTGTGGCTTCTTTAAAAAGCTGTCCTCCACTATCACTCCTCCCCATCCTCACTGAACAGGTGAATCATTCTAAATTACATCCTTAAAAATATATATGAATTTTGAGGGGCTGGGAAAGAGGGGAGGAAACAAATTTGACTTCTACACCCAGCTCCACTGGAGAAACAATTGTTTTGTCTGAATTCTTCTGTGATTCGTAAATACCATCTTTATTCAGACTATAAGCCTTTCTGCATTAAGTGACTCAGTACACTGAGTTATGCATTTAATAAAACAGATGATCCAATAATCAGCTCCTTTCTTTTTTTCCTCCGAAATCCACACTGGATACCAGAATTATAGTCTATCTGGTATGAATCCCCTAAGCAATCAGAAGAAGAGTGGAGCAGTCAGCTCTTAAACCTCTCTAGTGCTTTCTCTCTCTCTCTCAATACTCTATAGTCAGAGCTTGGTAAATACAACACTTGCAGGGATGAAAGACCAGCTGTCCAGTCTGATCCTGTATGGTATGGAGACACGGAAAACAAGAATTAGGTCCCAGGCTGTATAATGTTAATTTTCAGATAACCCCGTCAAACTCAGTTGCTACCTAGCTCATTAAGGATATTAGAAATTGGGATCTTGGGGTTCATATTGTAAGGTACCTCTCTCCCCCTTGCAAACTTGGGCCCTATCCTAACCCTCCCTTCTGGGCGCGTCTACACAAGATGCTTACTGTGCATTAGCCTAGTAACTCTGCACAGCAGCGTGTCATGGTAAAAAGCATGCTAATAGCCTAGTGTGCAGTACACGTCATTAAATAACTGTGCACCAGCATGACTGCACAGTCACTCTAGGTACTGTGCATTTACTTTGTACTTTATTAAGGAAGTAGTCAACTAAATGTGCAGTAAGGTATATTAATGAGTGTGTAGACGCGCCCCCTGTCTCACTATGCTTCCACGACTGATGGAAAAGGTTTTTCAAGGTCTACTACTTACTGCACCTCACCTCAGCTCTCCAGTGTTCAGATGTGGTTATTCATACCTGTGGTACATGTTTAAATGGTGTTATACACAGGGAAAAGAAAAGCTCTTCTGTGATGCATAGCTGGCCTCTCTTACTTTACCTCCAATCAAATTAACCCTTTTCTGCTGCTTGAAGGTAAAAAAAAAAGGAAGAAAAAGAAAAGCTTCCTGTACTGAAATAATTATATGCTTTCAGGGGCAAAATTATTTCTAACCTCAATAGCTGTGTATATTCCCTTTGGAATACCCTAGGCAAACTATTATATTTTGGTTTTCTCAACAAAAGCTAGTGCTTTTCATTGCTACCAGGGTTTCTAGGAATCTCTGTCCCATTTAGTGAACCTTTTGCAGGCAGGAATTGAACACAATGCAATTGTCAAATTAAATTTAACAAATTTAGGCCAATTTAAACTTCTGGTGGGGGAGAAATGTTACCATTCTATGCAGTGCAGAGACACATGCATAGGGTTGGATTCATCATATAAATGAATTTCAAAAAAAGGGGCAGACATAATATTGGATACATGCTTAACCTTTGTACTTGCAATAGGATCATACTTAAACTAAGTCTCTGTTTTGTACCTGGAACTAGCAGCAGCACACAAATGAAGAAGAGTCCAGAGAGTCCGTTCAGGGGGAAAGGGAGAATTTTTTACTCTTATTTCCATAAAAACCTGCTCAGTTTCCAAGTGGTTGACATCAAGCTTGTTGCAAACATTAATGAAGTCCAGCTTTCAAGCTGATCTTTTCTTTTCATTCAAACACCACCCCCCCTTTTTTGGCTCAAAGTATTCTGAAAATCTGTAAAACGAAATATTTCATTGACTGAACTCCCCCTTGCCTGCCCCCCGCCCCTGAAAAATTCAGATATTTGAATTAAAATAGCTCTTACATTTTTTATTTATTTTTTTCATAGCAATAATAATAATACCATAATACCAAAAAAAAAATTAAAAAAATAAATCCTCCACCAGCTCTAAGTACTTTATTGTCCACTACAACAACCCTGTGAAGTAGTACAGTAATATTGGACCAATTTTATGGAGGAAAAACTGAGATTCCCAGAAGTTAAGTAACTTGTCCGTACTTAAACAGGAAATCCCATAGAACTAATACCCCAACCCGTTGCCCTCAATTCTAGTCTTGGACTTTAGACACAAGGTCAGACTTTGACTATATCCAGTATTATTTCTCCCCATAAACCTAGCAGGTGTCATGATGCTGTGGACTGAAGAGGGTTTTCAATAGTTAGGAAACAAGATGAAAAGCATTATTACATAGACAGAGTCCTAGAAGGACGTAGCACCCCAGTCCTACACCCCGCTCTTCCAGTTCCTTCATTAGTGTCCTCAGTATATGTCTTCTCTCTGCTATTTTCATAGCTGATTGTTGTAGTAGGAACCACTTGAAGATGGCTGGTCCGGTGGCACCATCCATCCAGAGTCAGGAAAGTGCAGCATCTGGGGTACCCTGGTTAAGTTGCATGATCAGTTTTGCATTTAAGAACTAGTCTATCAAGAGGTTAAAAGCTTCCTACTACTGCCATTTGAAGACATCACTACTTTATATCAAGTGCTAGAGGAGTGTGTTGTTATTTTCAATGACCTCCGATCTTACCCTCTGTTTAAACTTAAAGTATAGCGTCTTATTTGGGTAGCCTTGAGACAGGAAGGAAATACAGGCATAAGCCCTATATCAGAGAATGGCAATATAGTTACTGTATACTTCATATGCATACCCTGCAATGGCTAGGTAAACTGAGTAATTTAAGAGACTTGCTTAAAAAGTATGTGTGTAAACAGGAAACTTCAACTCAGATACTGCAATACATTGGTTATGCAGTTTAACAGGAAAAGGATATCAGGAACATTACCTAAGTCTTGATCCTTCACCCTAACTCATATCTTAATTCTAATTTAGTCAAGTAGTCAATGATGCTATTTGTATATGTCTGGGTTACTCATGTGCATAATGTTTTGCAGGGCAGGGCCATATGTTTAAAGCTCTCCCAGGATTGTTGGTCATCACATCTTTTCTCCTCAAATCTCAAAACTGTATTCCATAGTCCCTTGGGGTCCCAACAGGTATTAAAGTGTCCCTCTACTTCCTGATGTGTATACACATAATGAGAAATGTTCCCTTCCCTGAAGAGCTTTGGAAGTCAAAGACTTGGAAGAGAAACAGGGGGCATCTACACATGTGCTTTAATGAGTAGCCTATTTCACTGCCTATTAAAGCATCATGTAAACAAGTGCTATTCCTCTAATGCGCAGTAAAATAGGCTACTGTGTATTAAGTGTCACTTAAAAACCATGCACATTCATTACCGTGCATTAAAGTAACCTAATGCACATTTGTTTAGTAGCTCACATTGGAGGCATGTTAGGGAAAGTGCTTTATTGCACATGTAGATGTGCCCACAGACAGGTGAAGCAGCAGAGATCCAGGTCACACACCAGAACCAGCATTACAACCTGGGCCCCCTAGCTACTACTCTACACAGGGGACCAGACATCCTATTAGTTTGGTTCTTTCCACAAAGCCTTTGCTTCTGTTAATTTAACTGCAACCTCTGATACTCTTTGCCTTAAATGTAGATTCTGGGGTTTTTTTTAAAGGAGAACAAGACGTGAGGGCTGGGAAATGTTGTGTGCTCCTCAGAGGTTCTATTAAAGCCTAACTCCAAACATTTGACCCTGAAGCCCTGGATTAAACAGACAGTCGGATGTAAAAAGGTGCCTTGTACAACAAGAATAATAACGGTAAAGCTGACAGAAGAGGGACAGAGCAAATCGAGTGTGCCCAATTAATTTTAAAGTATATAATTGGGGCAAGAAACTTATTGTTAAAAGTGGCCAATAAAGAGTAACTCATACTTGCAAAACTGGTATAATCTTTATTTTTCTATAGCTACCATCAAGGGCAGTTATTAATTTTACTGAGGGTTTTATATCAGCCCATAGCTTTTCTCCGCAGCTGCCTGCACTTTATTTATATTTTATCTTTTTAGCAGACTATACACTGTGGACATTTGTCACCTTGCTTCTGCCAGTAATGTCTGTCTTGTGCAGTGAACCTACCAAGTAGGTTTGCTTTAGCTTAGTCCCATGGAAACAGCCTTTTCATTCCTCTGAACATAACTGCCTCTTTCTAAAGCAAACAGGTCCCAAGGTCAAGACTCCGGGTACATCTTCCTTCAATCCAACAGGTATCATGCTGCTCATAACGTCAGCTTCATTGTCTTTCTTCCAATCCCTTCTGCCTTGCGAACACTTTAGTTTTGCTGTAAGGTATTCTTCAAAAGAGAGCTTCAATCGTGTTGTGCTGTAGCACTGGAACAGGTTGCATGCATTTCTCAGACTGTTTTCCTGTTATTGATAAGCTCTCAATTCATTGTCATGTATTTGTTGTACTGATAGATTCATTGATTCATAGATTCTAGGGTCAGAAGGGACCTCAGTGGGCCATCTAGTCTGTCCCCCTGCCCCTGGCAGGCAAGAAAAAGGTCACCAAACCTGGGGTCATGTAATCCCATCCAGGTGCCTGTCGAGTCTCCTCTTGAAGACCCCCAAGGATGGGGCGAGCACCACCTCCCTTGGAAGCCCATTCCAGATCCTGTCAACCCCTACTGTGAAGAACTTTTTTCTAATGTCCAGTCTAAACCTTTTCTCCAGTAGCTTATGGCCATTGTTCCTTGTTGTTCCAGGGGGTGCCCTGGTAAACAGACCATCACCTACTTCATGTTACTCTCCCCCAAGATTCCCTCTAAGGTGTGTGCATGCATGGCAGCGCACAACTAAACATCAGGGCTGTGGAGCGAAGCACTTCCTCGGAGCTGGTGGAGCCGGCAGAGCCCGAGCCAGGCCCCTGCCCCAGCCTCCATCCCTGCCTTGCCTCACCTCAGGGAGGAGCTCTGCCTGCCCTGAGTGAGGCTCCACTGGCTCTGGGACACTGCTCCACTCCCCCGCATCACCTTGGGGAGCAAGGAGCCACGTGGCATCAGGGCGGGGGAGTGGAACAGTGTCCTGGAGCCGGCGGGGTGAGGTAAGGCAGGGATGGAGGCTGGTGCGGGGAGCTGGCATGGG
>NW_017729024.1:170343173-170343979 GCF_001723915.1 Gavialis gangeticus | reverse complement strand
CAGCCCCAGTCCGTGGCCCCCGGCCCCCAGCTCCAGTCTCTGACCCCTGGCTCCAGCCTCTGGCCCCCAGCTCCCAGCTCCAGCCCCATGCCTCTGGCCCCTGGCCCCTGGCCCCAGCCTCCAGCCTCTGGCCCCTGGCCCCAGCCCCAGCCACTGCCCCTGGCTCCAGGCCCCGGCTCCCCAGCTCCCAGCTTCCGGCTCCAGCATCCAGCCCCAGTCCTCAGCTCCAGCCTCCGGCCCATGGCCCCAGCCCCTGGCCTCCTGCCCTCAGCCCCCTTCAGTAAGTATCCCATGCTGGACTGAGGCGGTGGGCTGACAGACCGAGGCAGTGCGCCCATGGACCGCTGCTCCTTAGACGAAACATTGCTAACCCTTATGAATTTGTATGCCAGCACAAGATCCCTCCTCAGCCTTCTCTTGGAGAGGCTGAAAAGGTTGAAATCCCTTAGCCTTTCCTCATAGGGCCTTCCCTGCAGGCCTCTAATGAGATGAATGGCTCATATTTGGACCCTTTCTAGGTTGTCTGCATCCCACTTGAACTGCACCGTCCAGAACTGGCCAACTGCACCTTGTCGTGCATCCACAGACGCATCTCGAGCAGGTCCAAGGAGGTGATCCTCCCCCTCTATGCGGCACTGGTCAGGCCGCAGCTGGAGTACTGCGTCCAGTTCTGGGCGCCGCACTTTAAGAGGGATGTGGACAGCATCGAGAGGGTCCAGAGGAGGGCCACTCGTATGATCAAGGGACAGCAGGGTAGGTCCTATGAGGAAAGGTTGCGGGACCTGAACCTGTTCAGCCTTCAAAAG
>NW_017729024.1:170342270-170342988 GCF_001723915.1 Gavialis gangeticus | reverse complement strand
TCCCATCCAGGTGCCTGTCGAGTCTCCTCTTGAAGACCCCCAAGGATGGGGCGAGCACCACCTCCCTTGGAAGCCCATTCCAGATCCTGTCAACCCCTACTGTGAAGAACTTTTTTCTAATGTCCAGTCTAAACCTTTTCTCCAGTAGCTTATGGCCATTGTTCCTTGTTGTTCCAGGGGGTGCCCTGGTAAACAGACCATCACCTACTTCATGTTACTCTCCCCCAAGATTCCCTCTAAGGTGTGTGCATGCATGGCAGCGCACAACTAAACATCAGGGCTGTGGAGCGAAGCACTTCCTCGGAGCTGGTGGAGCCGGCAGAGCCCGAGCCAGGCCCCTGCCCCAGCCTCCATCCCTGCCTTGCCTCACCTCAGGGAGGAGCTCTGCCTGCCCTGAGTGAGGCTCCACTGGCTCTGGGACACTGCTCCACTCCCCCGCATCACCTTGGGGAGCAAGGAGCCACGTGGCATCAGGGCGGGGGAGTGGAACAGTGTCCTGGAGCCGGCGGGGTGAGGTAAGGCAGGGATGGAGGCTGGTGCGGGGAGCTGGCATGGGCTCTGTCAGCTTCAGGGAAGTGCTACACTCCCCAGCATTGATGCAGGGGAGTGGAGCACTTCCCCAGAGCCAGGGAGCTCATGCCAAGCTCCGGCTCCAGCCCTTGGTCCCTGGCTCCAGCCCCTGGACCCAGGCCCCAGACACTGGCCCCCCGCTCCAGCC
>NW_017729024.1:170324458-170341571 GCF_001723915.1 Gavialis gangeticus | reverse complement strand
GGACCTGAACCTGTTCAGCCTTCAAAAGAGAAGGCTGAGGGGGGATCTTGTGGCCTGTTATAAACTGGTTAGGGGGGATCAGCAGGCGCTGGGGGAGTCCCTGTTCCCCCGAGCGCCGCAAGGAGTGACCAGGAACAATGGTCACAAGCTGGCGGAGGGAAGGTTTAAGTTGGACATCAGGAGGCGCGACTTCATGGTCAGGGCAGCTAGGGTCTGGAACCAGCTTCCAAGTGAGGTGGTGCAGGCTCCCACCCTGAGGGTTTTTAAGAGGAGGTTGGATGACCACCTTACTGGGGTCATGTGACCCCAGTGCTCTTCCTGCCATGGCAGGGGGTCGGACTAGATGATCTGCTCAGGTCCCTTCCGACCCTAGAAACTATGAAACTATGAAACTAAGAACTGGACACAGTACTCCAGCTGTGGCCTGACCAGTGCTGCCTAGAGAGGAAGAATCTCCTCCCTGGAACTGTTTATGAAGCACCTACAGACGCACGACAAGGTGCAATTGGCTCTGCTGACTACTTTGTAGGAAGGGGAGTCATGGAACATTGAGAGTTGAGAGTCAGTTCTGATAAGCATTATAAAGTTTAGATGATCACCCACATAACAAACAGGAATTGAAGCTGGAGTAAACTTGTGTAAGTCCAGATCACAGGGGGAAGACCTGTTCCTTGGTCTGACATATGTATACAGGACAGTTCATAAACACAGGTGCTCTTTTTTGCCAGAGCTGTGGTTCATGCTTCTTCAGGTCAGGTCAAAGAGATGAGATTTAAAAGGCACTTCCTCCTCTTAAGATGCTTAGAATCCAAATATGCAATCACACAATAAAATAAATACTGGAGAAATGATCAACACTTTTCCACCAACATATTTTTGATTGAAAATTGGATTTTCCGACAGTGCAAATATTTTCACCAAGCAATTTTCATCAAAAAGTGTTTTTGTTGGACAATTGAAAATTTGAAAAATGAAAAACATTAAAAAAAAAATGTCATATTGTTTGTGCTTGTCCCAAACTGAGGGAAAATGCTATTTAGGTTTTAAGTAAAAGATGCTTTCATGCGAGATTGTCCAATGTGGGTAAGTCTTCTGTGATTGATTCCCATTCAAGTTACAGCAGCAAGTTAGAATATAATCAGTGTTTTCAGGGAAAATGTTAGAAGGAATAGAAAAATAAAAACCATGGGAATCTATGGTGTTTTTAATTAAAACATACCAAATCAATGATATGGCTGAAAAAACGGCGGCGGGGGGGGTCTAATGTGTGTATATTTATGTAAATTTTCATTCATGGGGGAAAAAAAGAATGTTTCAATGTAAACTTTGCTTCCCTTTCTAGAAAGTGCTGCTGCTGCTGCTGAAATTGGTTCTTTAGCTCAAATAGTAAGGATCTGTGGTTTTGATGGTGAAGCTCTCAGATTCATATGCTATTGAAGACCTAGTGGGGAGTTAGCATTACACAAAGACAGCCCCTACTAGTGGGTTATAAGTGAACCCATCCTGCTCTCCATAAATGTATTAATTTTTCACAAACATGTACCAGGTAGTTTCAACAGAAATTTTTCAACTTGGACAGGTGTCCAGGGTAGATCTTTAATGTACATGTTGTAGGGTCTGCTGCCTATATCCTATGGTATAGACTCTGGTCCCTGCTTGAATTAATGACACATATTCAAGAAGAGAATAAGAATAAACAACACATTTTGGGACACATTGAAGGAATATTTTTGATAAATATTGTTAGACCTCCAGGCTTAAAAGCACAGAAAGTGATCTGTAGTAGGCTTGTCTACACATGATGCTTTAAGGCACATTAGCCTAAATGTAAAGTGCATTAGGGTGCACATCTATCTGTACACACCCTTAATGTGCTGTAAAAATGGTGATTTGGGGATAACTATGCCTAAATTTGATACCTGGTAATGAAGGTATCAAAATTTAGGTGTGAGTAGTCAAAGTGGGACACCTTAAAATGTGTTAAAACTGTGTGTCTGGACTGACCTGGAACTAACTTTAGTCTCAAGTCAGTCCATATGCAGTGTTAATATGCTTTAATGCTTGCACATGTAGATGCCTGCCTAAGCCTGCTTAATCCACATTAAGTTAATGCACATTAAATGTAGTCACAGTTTAATGCATGTGTAGACACACCCAGTAGATATCTAAACACATGATTAGGTTCTTGCCATTTTCCTCATCTTGTTTGCTACCTTCCAAAAAAAATGGAGGTGAAAAGTGTTTCCAAACTCAGTGGCCCCATCAAGCTAGTGTGTTTAAGGCACGTCAGTTTCCGTAACAACCAGCACACAGTTGAATGATGTAGCTAAAGACATGTCTAGGTATCTTTCTCTTCCCAGCCAGGCTGACTAGGTTGCCATGACAGTTGAACTGGCCAATGGTAACCTTCAGTAACATCCAGAGTGAGGCTCAAATTCATACTTCTAGAGCTCTAGAAAGACATATTAACCCCTGTGCCATAATGCCCCTTTTGATTCAAACACTACTTCTATTTAAGTAATAAGACCCAATGGGAGCATCCAGATGACTGGGAACCAGTGTTCCCGCTAAGCTGTGTGGTGTGTGCGGCTGTGCAGGCGTGCTCATGCCATACTGCCAGATGTGACTGCATGACCACAAACACCACGCAGCTTAGAGGGAACACTGGTGGGAACATGTATTTACCCAGGAACAAGTAGCAGTGGTACACCTTGTGCTGCTTCTACTTGTCCCTGGGGAATGCCCATGCCACACATGCTCTGGAGTGCTTTACATTACCCTACGTGGGGTAGGGGAGACTGGGGCCAACAAGTATGAGCAACTATTTATTGACCACTTTTAACAATAAGTTTCTTGTCCCAATTATATACTTTAAAATGAATTCGGCACACTCAAATTATTCTGTCCCTCTTCTGTCATCTTCATCATTATTATTCCTGTTGTTGGGGCCTTACTTGGGGTCCTGGAGGCCTCTGGGAGCTGTAGCCACAGTACTCCTGAAGCAGGGAGCCTGGCCAGCAGCTGGAGCATGGATCCAGCAGGCCAGGCTCTAGTTTTGGGTGGCATGGAATGCCACCATATGCATCACCCTGCTTTTTTTTGGCATTTTTTTTTTTGACCCCTGGATCTCCTAGGGTCAAAAACCAGCCACCTGTGCTACAAAATAGCAGCATGAGGAATGTCTGCATGTGCAGTGTGTGGTACCACAGATGGATCTATGGTGCCACTACCGCATGCCCGTGCTTGCCTGGATGCTCCCTGTGGGTGCATCTGCATGTAAGCTTTATTGTTAAGTAAACTAATTTACTGTGCAGTAAAGCATCACTGTCTACGTGTGTACTTCAATTAGGGCAAAGCAGAGTAATTTACTCCAGTGTAGAATAGTTCCATCAGATGCAGGCACTATGCAACGGGAGTGTAAATTTCTGTGCTTAAATACATGTGTAGATGGTGACGTCGGGACTAGTTTACTCCACCTCAAATTGTGCCAGAGCTCATTCAGTCATATTAATTGCGTGTGTAGACACTCCCAGTGTGACTAAAGATGGTAAACATTGCCTATGTTTATATGATTCCCCATTTTGTTCTCCAAGGCAGTTGTGAAACTGTTAGGAAGTTCTGGTTCAAGACAAGATTAAATGTCCTGCAAACTCAGGGTTGTCTCTCCTAGACAAGCTGATCCTCCCTAATTTCCAGCTAGTTAGATGTCTCCGTGTCTTTGAAAGTCATTCATGCTGCTATAAATATACAATAAGAAAGCTAAACAAAGGGACTTGGACCAAATGTCCCTTAAAGGTGTTAGAATTCCTCTTACACTCATACCTAGATCTGGATTTGGGAACACAGCAGGAAACAAGAGCTACAACATGCCCACATACTCGTACTTCTGTACTGAGTTTTATACAAGGGAACTATGTTTCTATAAGGTAACCTTTTCTGGCCATATTAGACTCCTTAGCTCAAATCACCAAGTACCCATTACAGCTGGATGGACTGGAGCCTGTCTTTGGTATGAGACTGAGGTTGGGGTAGAAAGGGAAACAACCTGAATTCATACCTCTGGAGTTAAAGCAAGACATCTTAACAGCTCTGTCACTAAACCTCAACCCTTAATAAAGGCCTTGCACAATTACATTGCACAGTATGACTTTAAGTGATTTTTTTTCATCTACTGCTCTCCTCCACTCCCACACTCAAAGGGCCAATGCAGCATACTACCAAGATTATCAGATTCAATATATTCTTTATGGCCATAGATTGTATAGCTTTGCTGTCCAACTGAATCTGAGCACAGAAAATTGTGCAGGAAACAGTGAAGGTAAAGTGCTAAGTTAACACAACTGACACAATGGAATAAATCCCATTAAGCACTAATGAGGAAGCTGGGAGGTGAGTGAGGTTTTTCTTCCCATTTTAATAAAAGTCCTCTTTAACTAGTAGGAAAAAATGTATGAGCTGTATGAGCTTTGGTAGAAATGATTATTCAGTATTTAGAGCGTACAAGGCAGGAGGCTCTGTAGCCTTGGCACTTTTACAAGTGGATATGAAGGGCAAGGGTCTAGTTCAACTCTTATTCATTTGGTGTAAATCTAGAGTTATTTTACTGTATCATGGCACAATAGGAAAGCAGGGCTGAGGTCATCTCCTCCAATTCCCTACTCAGGGCAAGATCATCCCTGCCTAAATCACCCCAGTCAAGGGTCTACCCAACCTGCTCTTGAAAATTTCCAAGCATGGAGATCCCAAAGCTGCTTTACGTGCTTTTTTCCAATGCTTAACTACCCTCATAGGGAAAAAAAGTTATCTTAATCTCCAGCCTAAAATTCCTCTGCCGCAGCTTGAGGCCATTGCCCCCCTATGGCCACAAAAAATAGCCTCTTTCCATCCTCTTTATAATACCCTTCAGGTATTTGGAGATTGTTAGCAAAACGCCCCTCAGTCTTCTCTCCTCCAGACTAAATAATCATAGTTCTTGCAGTTTTTCCTCAAAAGTCAACTTTCCCAGGCCTCTAAATAATTTGTGTCACTCTCCACTGGACTCTTTCTAATCTGCTTGCAACTTTCCTGAAGTGTGGCCCCACAACTGGCCCTAGTACTCCAGGAGGTCTCAGCAGTGACAAACAGAGCTGGGGACTTACTTCCCTTGATTTGCAAGTGACATTTGTTAATACAACCCATTGTGTTTGGGGCTTTTTTAACATGGACCCATTGTTGGCTCATGATCAATTTATGGTCCACTGCAACCCCTGAATCTTTCTCTGCAGCACTGTAGATTATTCAATCACTTCCCAATTCCCTACAGTATAGGAAGCCCAAGGCAACTCTTCATCCTGGGTCTCTGCCTGCTTTACATCCCTAGGAAAGGGACTATCTCTGCCCCGAAATCTCTGCAGCAAGTGTATTTTTTTACCACAGTTCCTTGCCACTTACAAATTTTTAAGGGGAAAAAAAGCCTTTTTTTCTGTATAACTAGTATATAACCATGATCAATTAAAGAACTTAGAACATGGATTGACCCCACAGAAGGAACCAGCCTTGAACTTCATAATTGCTCCACTCAAACTGGGATTACTCAGAGCTCTGGAAATAAGTAATTGGTTCTGCAGCACCAGGCATTTCCTAGATGTTTATGTTGCCCCCTTGGAGAGCATGTGATGGGAACATGTCATTCAAAAAGTTTTTCATTGGAAAATGCCGATGCCTTCTTCAGGGAAGTGTATGTTTTGATAAATTAAAAATAATGGAGGAAAATATATTGTTAAATATATCTTATATAAACAATATAAAAAAGATAAGGTTTAAAAAATGTTTTTAAAAAAGAAGCCAAAAGCAGAATGGAATACTTCAAAACTATTTAAACAAAACATTTTGAATGACTTCACCTTTATTTTTATGGTGTGAAAATTGATCAGGATTTTGACCTTTTGTCCTGCTTCAGGGCAGGTTCATTTTTCAAAATCTCAGAAATTCTCACAGGATAGGGGGAGAAAAGCATTTCTCTCCCAGCTCCTGGTTGCTTTTTCCCACTCTGTGCTGATCTGCATAAGATACGGTTTGCTTGTGGCCTTCCCTGGCTGTATGATAATGGCCCATGCTGTAGCACCTCAGGGGGTTAGTGTTGGATGTTCTTGGTTGTTCAGTACCACGTGTATCAGCCAGAAGAACAGCCATTCCAGACTGTTCACGGCAGGCCAACAGAATGAATTAACCGTCCTTGTCATAATCACTCTCATAACTAACATTACATCATCTCATTAGCATGGCCACTTTCATGCTAATAACTTGATACCTATCTTTGCACTCTCTTGCACAGAGTGAAATATGATGGAAATGTATTTTGGGAGTACATCAGAAATACGTGGACTGAGCCAATATGTTAATTTCTCTTCCCTACTGACTCATCCCCATTTAAGACTCATCAAAAGCTGAATCATCTGTATATTGCTTAGTGAGCAATAGGTGGTTCAGGTTTTGTTGAATCATAAATGAAACCAACAAAGCAATAGAGCTTGTGGAACGATGCGTTACAAACGCTGGGGTTTTTTTTTTCCATTTATTTGTTTCATATTCTCTTCAGCCATCTCCTCCTTGACTCTCATACCGCATCCAGAATATGCATATCAAAATGTCTCCATTAAGCACTTAGTTCTTTAATTTTTTTTCTGGCGAAGGAGTCAATTGCAAGCCAACCCTGATTTTCTTTGAATGCATTCATACTATAACCAGTAATTGGCACATATGCTTTTCTGCTCATGAGTTGTTTGTGAAGTATTTGCTCTTGATGTCTGCTTCCTAAATGTTGTGGTGATTCACCCAAGTCACACGGTGATGTGTTGCTTATGAGCTCACGGTACTTGAAACTGTCCAACATGGAAATAGTAATACGGAAATGGCAAAATAGCAAGGTAGTGCCTGGGATGAACTATCTAAAATTTGTGACGATGTAAGGATTTACCAGCCCATGTACAAGTGCCAACAGTTTTGCAAACACACACAAATAGCAGTTATAATCACCACAAGGCTATGTCTATATGTCCTGAAGAATAAGCCTGGAAGTGCCAAGAAATAAGCCCTACACACTCATTTCTGCCCTGGGAATGGTAGCATATCTAGCTCAAAAGCAACACTGAGTATGTACTCCAGTGGCATCCATGCTGTTTGCTTTGCAAACTTAGGTGCATAAGAAGCAGGTTCAAGTATGAAGGGCTTATTGCAGCAGCACTTCTATGGATGTCAGGTAAGACTCTTTGACCAGTATTTGCAGAACTTGATTCTTACAGTCAGGCTCCTAAATGTGTATCAACCTGATGGCAGAGATTATTTTTAAAAGTATTCAGATACCTGATAGCCATTGGATTTAGAGAAACCTGGGGAGTTCTCAGTAGCTTAGAAATCCATGTCACTTATTGAGTCACCTTATGGAATTTCCTAAAGTACTTAAGTGAGGCACAGGGGTGAGGGACAGAAGTTACACATAAACCAGTTTAAGTGATCAGAAACTGGTTGAAACCTGTAACAGAATAGTAGCTCAGTGCACATAAACCAATTTCAAAATGACTGAAACCGGTTTAAGATAAACATGGTTGAACGTAATATCAGACTTAACTGATTTTGGTCAAACTGGTTTATGAAACTTCTGTCCCAGATCCCTTCCTGGTTCAAGTTAAATCACAGCATCCCGGCATGATTTCCAGTCCTGGGCTGGGCTGTGCTTGCTGTCTGATCCACAGCAGGGCTGGCTCTACCCCTCTGCTCCCTAGCTGGAGAAGTGAGGACTGGCTGACAAGGAGGGGGTGGGGCAAGCCCAGCTGGGGATGCAGTCCAGACTATGGTTGGGGGGGGCTGCCCCCCTCCCCAAACCCAGGCTAAGGTTTGGGGCAAGGAAGGGGCGGTTAAACAGCCCTTCCCCCACTCACACTTACTGCTGGCTGCAAATGTGGACTACAAAGCCCAAAGGCACTTGAAAGCAGGAAGGGGAAGTGATGACCAACCCTGCAGAGTCCGGCTGCTGTAATTCTGGACTGCAAATCCCAGAAACCTTGGGGGCAGCAGGAAGAGGAAATTAACACACAGCCAGGGAGCCGTGCTCTAGCACCCTCTGGATTCTGGCCTGAACCCCTGCAGGCATGTGGCTGCATTTCCTGATGCAAAGTTTGTTCACTTCTGTTTCAATTTAATCTGTGCACTTTAGACTAACCTGCAAAGACTGAATCAATTCAGCCTTGGGCTTTTTCAATGTCTATTCCTAGACAGGAAGAGGAGCTCCTAGCCAGCAGGTCTACAGATGGGCTTCTGAGTAACACCTGAGCTGGGGTTAGCAGCACTGGAGGTTTGTGGATGGGACATAGGGGTGAAGGAGGTCCCAACAGGCCTGAGAGAGAGTCAGAGGCCTGGGAGTAAAGCTGGAACCTGGGAACAGAACAGAGATTGGGGTATGGGGCCTGAAGTCTGGACAGGGGTGTAGGAAGGGCAAAGAAACCCAGAGATCAGAGCAAGGGGCTCAGAGCCCAGAGCCAAGGAGGGGGAGGAGGCAGAAGCTGAGAGGACAGGATGCAGTGCCTGGGAATAGGCTGTGGAGGCGAAGGGCCCCAGTGGGGAGTACAGACAGAGGTGCTCAGGAGTAGCCATGAGTGGCAAAGTGCCTGAGCAGAGAAGACAAGCCTGGAAATTACACCTGGGAGTAGCTGATGTTGGCAAAATACCTGGGCAGGGAAGCCCAGTCACAGGGACTGATGCCATGGCCCAAGGAGGCTGATGATGGAAATAATTGATAACATCTGCAAGGCATGGGCATGGTGGAAGGGGCAGTCAGAGCCACTTGACAAGCCCTGAAGGGGAAGAAGAGATATCTGAATGCCCACATGAGATCGTGGATACCTGGGGCAGCATCACTTTTTAAAGAGCTAAGAACAGCAAGGCATGGTAGGTGAGATGAAGGGGAGCAAGTCCGAGGAATGAGGGTGGAGCAGGGGCTGCGTGGCCACCAGGGGCCATTGCAACCACCCCAGGACAAACATCTCTTACAGGCAGTGTAGTTCCCTGCGTATGACTATCCTGTAAGAGTGCTGTCTATGCTGCTGGTCTAGGCAGTGTGTGTGTTCCCATGGAGATCTCAATGTTAAACAGAGAATATCTGTCTCAATTCAGTGGCAAAGGCTCTGAAGCCAGGGGCTAAATAATCAAATTGGTCAATAAGTTTTGTCAGGGGTCTCTAAAACCTAATCTCACAGGAACCTTCCTGTATAAGGCCCTGGTAGATATAAGATCAATCTTTTGTGAGGCGTATTTTGGTCAATGCTTTGGAAAAGCCTTCATGTAAGTTGTGTATGCAGTGATCAATGCTTCTATTAATCAATAGCAATAAATTATCGAATCATAGAGTTATAGAAAATAAGGGGAGGGAGGCGTCTCAGGTGGTCACATCTACTCCAACCTTCTGCTCAAAGCTGGATCATCCCCAGCTACATCATCTCAGCAAGGTCTTCCAGGTCTTAAAAACCTCCAAGGATGGAGACTCTACCACCTCTCTTGGTAACCTGTTTCAGTGGTTTACTACCCTCCAAGTGAGAAATCTCTTCCTTATATCTAACTTAAACTTCCCTTGCTGCAACTTGTCCCTATTGCTCCTTGTTCTGTCATCTGCCACCACTAAGAACAGTTCATCTCCATGCTCTTTCGAACCCCGTCAAGTACTTGAAGTCTGCTATTAAATCCCCTCTCAGTCTTCTCTTCTCTAGACTAAATGGCCCAGTTCCCTCAGTCTTTCCTCATAATCAATATTAATCAAATTAAATCTACACCTTCTGGTGGCTACAAAAGCATTTAGATATCTATAATTATTAGGCAATTCCATTTTGAACAGAAAAGATTCATAGATATCTAGTTTGGGGCTTTTGGGCTTCTTTAGAAGTGATCCAGTTTGAGCAGCCAGATGCCTGGCTCCCACTTAAATTCTCAGTCAATTAAGCTCCAAAGCAGCAGGCCTGTCTTCAATTGTGAACATTTAATGCAGTGAAACACAGCACTCTGTGGCTATGTTTTCTCAAGAAGGCATCTAGGAGCAGTGCCCATTATCTTGTACGACAGTGTAGAGGCTACAGCAATGGCCCACAATGTAGAAAACCTGGATTCCCTAGATTTTCATCCTTCTTCAGCCTGAGAGGACTCAAATACCTCCCTTGTCTCAGAAGGATGCCATAATCACCTGGCTATGAAATGGTTGGGGTGCATGAGCCTTCAGCTGTTCTGTTGAAATTAAACCATGGGGCAGCTAAGACTGCAAGACAAGAGATACATCTGCGGGATTGACCTAGTCCTGTGATGAGCGTGTTCAGGTGGGAGGTGGGAATCCTGTCCTCTGATCCCTATAGTCAGGGCTATTATTGTATTATAACTACAGAAAAGGCTTAAATAGGTGCTGCAACCTGAACTGTCTTCATTTCCTGGGCTGCAGAGTCATGCCATGGTCTGAAGGTCAGTAGCATTTAGATTGTGGATTTAAGTGCCTAAAAGGTGCACAAAGTTGCATGAATACCTTTTAGGATTTGGGCCACAGGATCTTTAAGGAATATGCCCCATACCTATGGACTCGGGAACTTTTAGAGACTTAATTTTGAAAAAGCTTTGCCTAAGTGACTTAGACTCGGATTTCTCATTCGCCAGAAAAGTAATGATTCTTGTACAGTTTGACTCATTTTAAAAACCATGCAAGGAATATTATCTTTTCCCTCTTCCTCTGCCACCCCCCTACCTACCTCATTCCTACCACAAATCATTCCCTGTGAGGCTTGCTGGAATCTCCTCTGGAAGAAACAGGAATCTCTTCAGGAAAGCTTGGTTCACAGTTTGAGAAACACAGCTGGGGAGAACCTTTAGAAGTAGCAAACTATATTTCTTCTTTTCTTTATTGCTTCTGCTGTGTGTAGCTACATAAGACTACTCTGTCAATACAGCTGATGGTGGTAAAGTGCAAAGAAAATGAAATCAATGAAACTCTTCTTGATGGGTCTAACTTTCAAAGTGACAACATAAAACAAAACATTGTTGAACTTTTCTCCACTAGATTCACAAGGGGGGAGTTAAGTTCTTAAGTGCTACTTTATGCCCCTCAGTCCAAAATTTAGATCTTCAATACGCCTACCTAGCCAATGGAAACACCTAACTTCCAACCAGTAAAAGATACTTGGTGTTATTCTTTTTTTTGTTGTTGTTTCTGGGCATGCATCAGAACTGGCAGAATCCTGACAATCCCTCTTTCTTGCCTAAGCCCATCAGAGATAATGGATTAGTGGGAGTTATTCCCTTTCTAACTAATAACCAGTAGATGCCTAGTCTCTGGGAAATTGTGGTCCAAATTCCATCTTTATACAATAAGACTTGAATTAACAACTCCAGCCACAGGTCTTCTGTCATGATGGTGACAGTGGTGTTCTCAGTCTCTGCTCTTGAATTTGTTTGTATTAAGTTTATAAAACTTCCTGGAAGAATGGGAACTCAAATTTTCCTCCTAGATGGGCATCTTCATCGCTATATATGGTGGCTTTATGGTTACTTCCTTCTATGTTCCTGCCCCATCTCTATCTCTGTTCATAATCAAGAGATTCCTTCCAACCTGGAATTGGACTCTGTATTCTCTCTTGAGAATCCTATTTAGGATTTCTAGCTCCCCTTGTCCATCTTGCAGCATGTGGCTTAAACCACACTCCTCTCCTTGGCATCTTCTATTGACTCAATTAAATGGCTTCTCACTCAGTTCACTAACCTTTGTGCAACTTATTGTTACACCTCTGTCTCTCCTATATATTTTATAGGGACCTTTCATACCCAGTTTGAGGTTGCAGTGCTTACCTTAGACCTCCTTGTGAATATAGTCCTATGTGTGCTATGAACCTGCATTGCGTTTTATTTTGCACTGCCCAAGGAATTTAAAATCCTTAGTATCCACCCAGCTATCAAGTGAGAAGCTATTTGTGAAATTTAGATCTACATCTAAGCTCATATTCTGTCCACCCTCAAATTTCAGGATCTTCAAATCTGGAGGCCAGGCCAATTTATCATTCTTGGCTAACTCTTGACTTGGCACGGTGACAACTAGAAATTTTTTGCATCACCAAGAGGCTATAGAGGTTAAATTTACTCAGAAAGTGTAAAAAATGAGAGTACTGTGAACTTTAATGTGGGAAGCCCATAAGATTAATGTATTTGGGATGTAAGGTCTAGCAAGCAGGGTTTCTTTTTTCCTATACAAAAGTGGGAAAAAGCCTTGCATAATGTGTCAGAAGATCATATTCTTCCTTAGAGAAGAAAACACAGGTCCCCTATAATAATAATAAAACAAAAAGGATTCAATCATGACATGCTTGGAACATAGGCTGTTGTCCTGTTATTACCCTTTATCTATTTGATATTCACCACTGTGAACTCTTGGCAACCATCCATGAATGACAACTTGATTTTTTTTTATCCTCATTATACCACTGTGATATAGGAGAGCATTATTCCTCCTTAAGCCAGAAAGTGAGACACATGAGGTGCATCTATACAAGATGCTTAATGCACAGTACACAACTTCTATTGCACATTAGTGCATCACAGCAAAAGACATGCTAACGTGAAGTAGAATTAGTTTACTGCACATTAAGTGTCACCAAAAGACTGTGCGCCTTTGCTAGTACATTTAGTAAGTACCTCATATTAGATGTACTAAACTTAATACACTATAGCAATGGTGCATTAATTCACGTGTAAATGTTCCCATGGTGTACCTACTTGTCTACTGTCTGTGTTACAAAGGGAGCTAATGTTGGAGCTAGGAACTGAGTGCAAGTCTTTTGAATGTTGATCCAGTAGTTCGTCCACTAAAGTACCATTCCCACTTGAAAACCACCAGAAATAAGTCAGAATAACCACCAGAATAGTTAGTCAACAGGAATTCCAGAAGCAAAATATGTGTTTACCTACCTTGCACCCTCAGCAAGTTTGAAGATGATACCAAGGTGCAGGAAGCAGTAGACATGCTGAAGGGTAGGGCTAGGTTTCCAAGGAACCTAGATTACTGGTTTTCAGCCTCTGGTCCATAGACCCTTGGGGGTCCACAGACTATGTCTAAGGGGTCCACAGAATATGACTTGTATCAAAAGTATGTGGATACCCACACTTACAATTTAAGGGGCCCACTTCCATTCAATTTTTTAATGGGATTTTTTTTAAAAATTGAATTGCAAATTTCCATTTCCAATGGAATGGGAAAAAAAAAATAGAATGGAAATTGAATGGAAACTTTTTCCATTCAATTAAGGGGGTCCACTTCCATTTATTTGTTCTTTTAGGAGTCCTCAATTAAAAAAAAAGTTTGAAAATCACAGAACTAGACAAATTGAAGAACTGGACCAAAAGAAATCTCATGAGGTTCAACAAGGACAAGTGCAAAGTTCAACACTTAAGATGAAACAACCCCATGCAACAGTACAGGCTAGGGGCTGACTGGCTAAGCAGCAGCTTTACAGAAAAGGACCTGGGGGACAATAAGCTGAATATGAGACAACAATGTTGCCAAGAGGGCCAAAAGCATAAAATGAGCTGCATTAGTAGCAGTGTTTCCAGCAGACCAAGAAAAGTGATTATTCCCATCTATTCAGTGCTGGTGAGGCCACATCTGGAGTCCTGTGTCCAGTTTTAGGCCCCCCGATACAAAAAGGATGTGTATAAGTTGAAGAGAGTCTGACAGAGGGAAAATGATTAGGGGACTGTGACAGATGACTTGTGAGGATAGGCTGAGGAAAGTGGGCTAATTTAGTCTAAAGAAGAGGAAACTGAGAGGGGATTTAATAGCAGCCTTCAGTTACCTGAAGGGGAGTTTGAAACAGGACAGAGCTGGACTGTACTCAGTGGTGGCAGATGACAGGACAAGGAGCAATGGTCTCAAGTTGCAGCAAGAGTTTAGATTAGATATTAGGAAATATTTTCTCACTAGGAGAGTAGTAAAGCACTGGAACAGGTTACCCAGAGAGGTGGTGGACTCTTCATACTTGGAGGTTTTAAGACTCAGCTAGACAAAGCCTTGGCTGGAATGACCTAGTTGGTGCTGGTCCTGCTTTGAGCAGGGCACTGGACCAGATGTGATCTCCTGAGGTCCCTTCCACCCCTCGTTTTCTGTGATTCTGTGATTCTAGCTGAGTTCAGCTGTGATAGAACTATGTTTATGACTTTCTAATGTGATGGTTTTGTGCTTGAGGAAGGCCAGGTACTTAAAGGGCATGTATATATGTGATGACAGTGTGCACCATCTATGGCATTCTCAAGTCTACCCCACCAAACAATGGCTAAAGACATGCTCCAAACCTAAAAGTATACTGGTAGGATCTACCTTAGCGACCAGTCTCAAATGTGCCTTGCAAGTGGCCATTGGGCCACAGAAGGATGTCTTGGAGTGTCTTTACCAGGAAAACAGGTAGGCTGGATGTGTTCAGAAACATATGGATGATTGCACAGCACTGCTGCAGTATATACGTACCTAAGTCTTTACTAGCCATCGCCTTTTTCTTACTGTATCAGTGCTGCTAGCTGGATATCCCACGTCAGAATGACAGTGAGCAAGCTCATGCATACTGGACCCCCAGTTGTCTTTGAAGTCAGTGAAGCTCCAGATAGGATACTACTGAAGCAACTGTTTAAATCCAATAGTTAAAAACAGGGCTGTCCACCTGCCAGCCAGTGGCCTGTATGAGCCTTCCAGAGGGATAATACGTGGCCCCCCTGCTCCGGCCTGGCTTCAGCTGGGGTCTCGGTGCTACCCCTGCCTCTCCCAGCTTTAGCTACATGCTCCAACTTCAAATAGTAGGGTATTGTAGTGCAGCACGGCACAGCCCACAGCACTTGGGGAGCCAGAAGCCCAAAGTGCCTGTGTGGTACGGTGCCATAGGGTTGCCTGCAGGGAGCTGAAGGTGAGATGGCGTTACACGACACATGGGAGAGGACCTGTCCATATGTGTGTGCAGTGTGGCGAGGTAGGGGAGTGCCCTTCTGCATGCATGCACATGGTCCCTTTTAGTGCTGCCCCCATCATGTGCAGCCCCTGCTGGTGAGGCCTGTGGGGCATATGGCCCCTGGTCATTTTGAAGTTGGACAGCCCAAGTTAAGAACATGGTTAAGTGCTTTGCTGAATAGGGATGGTTTCCCATATCAGTACCTACATGCTGCATAGACTCATCACTTATAAACATTAGCCCCATTCTAGTCAAATGCCTAATTTAGGAACTTAGGAATATAATGAGGAATTTGATGTAAAACGTAGAGATAAAAGCTTTAAGTTCTTTATCTGCAGCCAAGTCTGAACTCAGAACCTGTCAAGATTCACCCATCATCACAATTGCGTCACCCACATTATTTATACAGTATTGAAGAATCATTAATCTCTCAAGTAGAAAAAAATCTGTTTTTTTAACAGTACTTTTTCTGTCGACGATCAGATATTTTCATTTTGTTGAAGCACAGGCAGGTTTTTGCAGTGTGATTTATTTTCAATGTGAAATAAAATATTATCTTTCTTGGAAAAAAGGAATAAAGTTTAACAAGATTTTCTTTTCCTTTTTTGTTCATAGCATTTGATCTAGAACAATTAAGCACACAGGTGGCAAAACAAACTGAAAAGCAGAATGATAATCAAGAGGAAGTATTTTTTTTTCTCTTCTACTCAGTAATAGGAAGAAGAAGCATTTTAAGATCTGATCAAGAGTCTAATGTATCACACTAGATTAACAACTCTCTGTTTTTTTGTCATATTATATATAATATCCATATTCCCTTTCTCCACCTCTTACTGGTGAGTGAATATCTTACACATATAGGTTAGCGTATGGAAATAATACCTGAATGCAATTATCAAAGAAAAAAACAAAAACAAAGCAATTGTTCTTTTTTCCCATTGTCTATTGTCTAACATATGGTCTTTAATCTAAAAATAATCTCCGCTTTATTATTTCTGACTAGAAACTAAGTGGAAACTTGTAAAGGTTTGTCTTGTACTGTATCAAGCTGCTTTTGAAGACTTCAGTTTATTACTTTGCCCATAAAACCAAGACAGCACAACATATTTTATTAAGCAAACACTACTGCTAATTTAGCAGCAGTAGAAGCATACTTTATTAATTTTATAAGGATTAAGATAGCACAAAAGCTACTGACCATATTTTAAAGCCATTATACAAAACACAATGTTGACATTCAGAAGATAAGGAGATTGTCTTGCTCCTGCTCAACAGATAGAATACATCACTTCTGGCTGCCATTTTTGGTAGCACAAATACTAGGTCAAATTCATCCCTGGGTAGCTCTACAGAAATCAATGGAGTTCCACCAGGGAGAAGTGAAACTCACCTGCCAACACTGTATAGGACTGTGACAGTTTGCAAATTCATGTATGACAGCTCATATATTCTGTGGACCTACATGTGCCCTGACTTTCCTGTAATGAAAGGATTTTTTTTCCTATGACTAAAGCTAAGGTGCGTCTACAAGTGCATTAATGCACTTTAGTTATTGCATATTAAATCTAGTACCTCCAGGTACTTTTACACCTGCTCCGTGAGTAGGGGACTGCTTTAATTAGAGCATCTCCAAGAGCTGCTCTAATTAAAGTGCCACAGCAGCTGCCCCATGCTTCAAAATGGTGGTGGGGGGTACTTGAACTAAAGCTCGCTCACCAAGCTTTAGTTCAAATGCTCCGCCACCATTCTTAAGCATGGGGATGCTAATACATGAGATGTGGGAGGCTGCTGGAGCACGGTAATTACCATGCTCCAGAAGACTTTATTAATCAAGTGTCAGGGCATTGTAGTGTCAGGGAATTGATAGTGCCCTCATCCCCTTGTTTTGCTTGTAGCAAGGGAGGGTATTTTTGCTTTGGGGTTTGTGCCTATTTGTCACATGAGAGGGTTGTTCATTAAGTTTTTAAGAATAAGTTAGACCAGAGGTGGCCAACCTGTGGCACAAGGGAATGTAGCAGATTGGTCAAGAGGGAGGGGATTGGAGGGGCAATCATAGCATGTGTGGGGTCAATTTGTAAAGGGACTGAAAAAAAAGGTTATCCCTCACTTGTTAGACAAACATTTTTCTA
>NW_017729024.1:170308937-170324218 GCF_001723915.1 Gavialis gangeticus | reverse complement strand
TAAACTGAATGATCAGGAGTTTCATCAAAAATACTCTGTGGGGTCAATTTGTAAAGGGACTGAAAAAAAAGGTTATCCCTCACTTGTTAGACAAACATTTTTCTAGGATGGTTTAGGTAGGCATGATCCTGCCTTGAGTAGGTTGTTGAATTAAATGATCTTCTGAGGTCCTTTCCAGCCCTGCTTTTATGTAATTCTGGAAACTTCCTCATAGTTCAAGTAAGTAAGAATATGTCTGGAGGATCAGCAACCCACTGTTCATTGATGTGTCCTCTTCCCTTTCTGCTATAGAAAGGCCACTAACCTACCTGGGTGCTGCTCAAAGTTTGCTTTCCTGGTATTGCTGCCAGTCTGACTAACATATTCATAGAGCACCCATTGCCAAGTGTTAAGTGCACTCTGTCATAGCTAAATGTATATAAAGCACCTTGGGACAGCCTACTCTTCTGAGGTTTCTAGCCTAATTCAAGTACCATAAGCAAGAGTGTTGTTGCAGCATGCATAGATATATCCAAATTAGGTTGGGGGACAATTGAAGTAAAGCCATAGCTCCAAGGATGTCAGTGCAACCTAGTCATCTAAGTACATACCTGGGGTCTAGAGTTGGCTTGCTACAGAAGATCTTGCTACTCTGGCAATGGCCCTTTTCTTGTCAGAGTGAGGTAGACTGCAGTACAAGCACACCATTGTTAGAGAGACTCCCTTCCTTGAAGAACACAGTCTAAGGCCACCACTTCCTGCCAAGACTTAATCATACTACGTGTAATTCTATCAGAGTTAATGGGACTACTTGCAATGGGTCATGTAGAACATATGTATAAGTCTCTTTGGACATTTATACACATACTTTTTTCCTGCAACGTGCCGGATATCCACTGTTTTGGAGCAGACTCAAGTAATCGAGTCTGCTCCACATGCAAGCTGAGGCAAACCGCACTGCACCTCATACAGTTGTGTAAGTGGCAAAATGTGCATCAGCGCACAGAAAATAGCAGCAGTGCACTTTTGAACTAAAGCACCTCCATTTTCTCAGCACTAACACACATTTCACTGCTTATACAAGTGTATGCATCACAGCCCTGGGCGCTTTTCAAAGTGCCTGGCGCTGCAATGCATGCATGTATAAAAGTGCCCTGTGGCTACATCTACACATGCATTAAAGGGCTTTTCATAATGTGCATTAAATGTAGTACCTCCAAGGTGAGGTACTAAACAAATGTGTATTAGGCTTCCTTAATGTGCAGTAACAAATGTGCATGGTTTTTAAGTGAAGCTTAATGTGGAGTAGCCTATTTTACTGCACATTAGTGTAATAGCACTTTTTAAATGTGATCCTTTAAAGCCCAGTAAAATAGGCTACTGTGCATTAAAGTGCACGTGTACATGCTCCCTATAGGACATGAGTGGGGCCTATGAGGGCAAGAGAGAAAAGATGTGGAATAGAAGGATGCAAGGTCAGCACAGAGCTTTGCCCAGCACCTGAATCAACTGGTTCACACACTCTACTCATTGAACCAACCTGCCTCTCATCCAGCCTGAAACTTTGAAACTGCCCCTACCTATTTTTTTTTAATGAGAATGTATTTCCACCCCTTGGATCATATTGATCAAGCATAGCTCACTGCATTTTATTTTGGGGGCATTTCTAAGAAGGTTCAATCCATGTTGCCAGCATCCAATTCAAAGACGTTCCATGGACAAAGTAAACAGAGCAAAGACTAACAAATGTCGCACTGTGCATGCTCCATTAATGTTACTCATCGCACACCATGGGGTGGAAGGTTTTTGCTGGAACTACGTTAAGTAGCTTGAAAAATTAATTTTCCTATAATAGAGACATCTTAAAAGCATGATCTTGCTGTGCAGTAAATCAATTCATGTGACAGATTTATTCTTTTATCAGGAATTTTCTCAAGGGGTTTTAAGGATGGAAGAACCTGTTCAAATGAAATAAGAACTGGCTTCAACATCAGCAAAAGAAAATCTGAAGGTGTTTGGAGGCATGAAAAGTCTGGTGAATTTTTTTGGGTCATATCCTTGGGTGGGGTAAATTTAATTTAGCTTTGCTTTGTAAAATGAAGTGTGCATTAGAGGATCTGGCCTTCTCTTGGCATTCACTTTAGCTTTTCAGCTCCTGATTTCAGGCAAATGAGATGGAGGTAAACAGCATGACAAAAGGGTTTTTGGTTTTGGGGGTTTTTTTAACCAGCCTGAGCCGTACATCCTTGCAGGCATTTTAATACATACTGTTCCAAGTATTATTAGTGTCATTAATGAAGAGGCAAAAAGTTGTCCATGGCTAAGTGTCCTGGAACCAAAGGGATATGGGTTGCTTTTCCATATCTGCTACTGATCTCATGCAAGTCAATTCTTTAGTTTCCCCATTTCTCTGTAACACATGACATGTGCTGCCTTTACCAAGCAGCACGGCACAAAGTCTTGTCTTCATGTAATGTCTGCTGCTCTGAATTTTCAAACCCTTTTGGTTGCCAGGCTGAGAGAGGCATTCAGAACACCCAGACCTCCAACACTGGTACACTTGAGTTGATATCCAACCCATTTTGGCTAAATATGTGGCCGGTCTGATTCTTTTTCAAATCAATGAACAGAGCCCTATTAATCTTGCTTGTGTTTTGGAGGAGGTCCTTTTTCATATCAGAGATAAGCATCCAAACTTCTGAATCAGACCTTTTGAGTTTCACCATCGCTACTTAACAAGCATCCTTGCTGTATTGGAGTTTTTCTTGGCACAGTGCTTCATGCAATTAAGAGTTCCACTAGCTGGGTTGTTCCTGCCTGCAAAAATGAATAGTTTATGTATGAGTTTAAAAAAAAAAAAGGAACTTATTCAGCAGTTGAAATATACAATAAAAATGTCACTGCTATCTTTGCTTTAATTATGGAGCTCACATTGTGATTATATTCTATACCAGTTTGTCAGAAAATGAGACTGTAACCATTATTGCTAAGCACAGTAACATCTCTTCTCTTCACTGAGTTTTTGTGCCCTCATTTTTATTCAGTCATATTCAAACCATACCCTTTTCTCACAGGTTTGCAATAACTAGGACATTTTTCTAGCTCATTCTGCTGTTATGAATTGAATAGCCTGGAAAATTTTCTTCTCACTCCCATGTTTAAAGGTACAGATCAAGGGCAAAAAAAAAAAAAAAAAAATCTCTTCTCCCATCCACACTTTAGGTCTTTTATTGTCACAGTGCAATGCCGCATTGATCTTCAACAGCTACCAGTGTTAATTCTGTGCATTGCTGTTATGAACTAAAATGTAGCCATGAGGGAGTCCTGCAAAGCAGAACGGAGGAGAGATTTTTGCCCCCTGTTTATTCTTCCTAGAGGAAGGGATGTCTGAAAGAAGGATGCATCAGGTTCGTAGCACCTAAACTTTGTGTCTCAAGCAGCTCAACCTTCAGCAGGGTCATCAACTGTGAGTTATAAATGGACCCCCATGCAGTTTACAATGTGTGGGTCTTGCAGATGAAACACTGAGGTTTCTAGAAATCGCCCTTGAGAAAGATATGAACAATAGCAATATTTTTTTATTGCATCCACCCAGACAAGTTTATACAATTTTCTTTCTTTTTTTTTTCTTTTACAGACCTTCTGTACCATTTTGACATTTGTAGCCGTTGGTATCTAACAACAATCTCTTTCTCAGCAATTCTAGGACACTTCTCACTAGAGTATGTGGGAATTGTACATGGATTGAACTCACACACACACACACACACACACACACACACACACACACACACACACACACACACACACACACACACACACACACACCCACCCCCCTACAATACGAGTGAGAGCTATCTAGCAGGACCGTCAAGTCTCTATCCAACTCTTAGTTGAAGTGTAGGCAGATACCTCTGAAAACACATTGGCACAGTGTTTTTTTTCTGCTCTGCTCTTGTCTGAAGTGTAGGATATTAAAGGTGCCTTTCATACACCTAGCAGTAATACTTAGAAGTGATTTCTGGAGAGAGATGGTCAGGAAAAAAAGAAGTTTGACGGAAACATTTTCTGTCAGAGAATCCATTTCGGTTGCAATCTAAGTGCTTCATAAAATCATGTCGATTTTGCTGAAATTTCTTTCGGGAGGAAAACAGGGGGAAAAGACTTGACATTGCTGAAATATCCCATTTTAATGTTTTCAGGATGAAACATTTCAATTTTCCATTTTGTTTCTGATGGATGAAAACATTGTTCACTCCAATTGAAAAGTTCAGTGTTTTCAACAAAAGAGAGTTTGAAAGCAATGTGCTGGCTTCATAAGGCAACATGGGGCTTCAGTCTTGAGGAAGAGGGTGATGCTTCTCATAGCTGGAGGACAAGACCTGGGGTTACATATCCTCTCTCTGCCTGATTCAAGGCCAGGACTTGAATCTGGGTCCACTAAAAAATGACGGGGGGAGGGCAGGCAAACTATTCTTGCTATATTATTCAAGAGAGAGGCCTGCAATGATCTCCCTGCTCTGATCCAGGCAAAGAAGCAAATGAGTGTGTTAACAACTAGTCTATAGCAGGGGTATCAAACTCACGTGGGGACCCAAACTGGATCTGGGCGGTGGGTTCCTTGCAGGCCAGATCCAGCCCAGAGCACAGGGACAACAGCCTTGGGGATCAGGGCCAGATTAACCCTTTAGTGGGCCCTAGGCAAACACACTCATGGGCCCCCACTTGATACTGTATATTTATATTACTTTTTCACTTAAGAATTATAATATGTAAAATAAGCATAGCTGGGCCCCTTCTTCACTTAAGGCCCTGGGCAGGTGCCTAGTTTGCCTATGCATTTATCTGGCCCTGTTGGCCATCACAGAGAAGTGGTAAGGGGATGGGGAGGCAGCAGGACTAATAGGGATGGCAACAGCATTGGCAAGGGGCCTTGGGGTAGCAGAAATAGTGGGTCTAGAGGTGGTGAGTGGTCCAAGGGCAGGAGTCTGCCAGTGCCAGAAGAAGTCTGGCAGGGGCAAAGGGTCTGCTAGAGGGATCTGGGAGTGGCCAAGCTCACCATCATTTGCCATGGCTAGCAGGGCCAAAGGGCCTTGAATTCAGTGGCAGAACATGCTCCCCAGCTTCCAGTGGTGCACCGATAGTCTAGCAAGCAAGACAGAGTGGCTGCACAGGTTGTCTGCATCCCAAAGCCAGGATTTGTGTTTGAGACCCCTGATCTATAGTATACAACGGGTGTCATTATCCTTATGTTCACTTATGCAGCAGGTCTTGGAGGAGTGATGATCAAACCGTATTGTAACCAACTCTTGAGTTGACCTTAATCACAACCCCAGGTAGGGAATGAAGTCTTCTGCTGCTCAGACAGATCTTTCTTCCCCAGTGCTGCTTCTACACCTAACCTTTGCATAATTCACAATGAAGAACTACCCAACACATCTTCACAAGTGATAAAACTTCCTCAAACACTATGATAAAGGAACTTGGGAGGCCATATGTAGCACGACCAGTTGGTAACGACTGCCATAATACTGTTCATATGGCAATGAATAAGGGATGTTGATGGAATCTGAGAGCTACATTGCCCATGTCTGTGTTCCTTGTGAATCATTCCTTTAGTAATATGGATAGACAGGAACATAGAAAAGAAAATCAAGGATGCCTGTGAGCACCTGTGCATGCATGGGTACATGCATACGTGCACAGACACAGACACACACGTGTGCCATACAATGTTTGCTCCTGGTCTCACTTAATTCCCAGGTTTTGCTCCATTGTAAGGCCATTGATTCAGAAGTGTTGCTCCTGTTTTACAGTAGAGGAAGCAAGTTCAAACATAGGCCCATAGCTCCTTGCAGAAAATGTGTAAAAGGAAAATCAATACAAACTCGAAAAACACAAGGAAAGTAAAACGTTATTAAGTGGAATGAAGCACCTAACCACTCTCTACAGCTTGGTGTCTGAGATTGCATTGTGGTGTCACTAGGAAAAAAAACCCTGTACTTTGACAAGTTACAGAAAATAATATGAACCTTTTGGTCTCCTGGAAGCATCTATAACATTGCAAGTGTGCTTGTGCATTTGATAAATAGATAGATTATTAAACTCATCAAAACTTCACCTTCTTTATTCAGCTAGTCTTGCTCTGGAATATCTCAGTTACTTCCAGATGGATTTGCCAGTTTTCCATTAGACCATACATTCATAATACATTTGAACAAGAGGACATTTTAATTGGTGAAACAAATGCGATCCCAAAATTCTTTCTTTTTTGCCTGCATAAAATATCAGATGGAAAATTGTACCTTTATCTAAACTGAAACTTGCAAAGGAGCTTGCTTTCCTTGACCCCCCATCCCCAATAAATAAATAAATATATAAATAAAAAATTATGGTGTTAATGCTTTCAATGAGGCGCAAACATTTTTGCAGGGGGAACATATCTGATCACCTACTTTTACACCATCTTATTTGGTCTTTCCCTTCCACTGTAGGATCATTCTATAGTGCTTTGTCCACTTAAGATTGAAATCACTCCAAAACAGAGCTTTGACTGCTACCACATGCCTCATCGTCTGGACATTTTCCTGATGTACACTTTAAAGTTTCCTTCTCTTATTTTTTTTTTTTTTTTTTTTTAAGCCTAGTGCCTTCTAGTTCCAACAGCTTAAAGTACCCTTGACAATTTCTGTTTTTCCTTCTCTTCTCATATAGTTCTTTCAACTAGAGAAGATAAAAGCTTGCCAAAGTACAATGATGAAATGTGTTGTTCCATAATTTTTTTTCCCTGATGAACAAAGAGCCAAAAGCATGGTTTTCTTTTCTTTGGCTTGTGAAAGTTCTTGTGGTGCTAAGGATGATAGATAGATAGATAGATAGATATTCATTTTGTAATAATTTGAGAAATTTAGCTCTTTTTCTGAGTTACTTATGAAATAACCATGATTTTTACAAACTTGTTTACGTGGTACTTTAAGGAATTGGTTTATATACAGCTCATAAATTATCTTATCTTGCGGACCTTCTCTGCTTTCTACATTGGCTGTTGCCAGCCTTGGTGATTTTCAAGGGGTCTTGGCCAAGCTACAGAAGTGTGGCTAGGCAGAAAGCCCAAAAGCCTATTTCCGAGTGACCGTAACGTGAACCTTTGCAGACATAACAACTAGCCTGGTCAGCAAAGTAAAGGAAGCAATCAACGTGTCCAGCTAAACAAATAATAAGATCCAATTAAACAGAGCACAAGGCCTGAAAAGGACATTATAAGGGAAGACCACACATTAAATAATCCAAATATAGTATAGGTCTTCCCTTATAATGGCAACTGATGTAACCAAATGTATTAGAAGCTATTTTGCTATAATACATGCATTTTTGTTAAGGTTCTTAAATAAGTTGTAAAAACAAAACAGCCTTGTCAGAGAAGACTGTAAACTAAGGTAAAGTGTTGAATAGCATTGCACAACAGTGAAGGAAAGAGGATAAAATACCCTTCCTTTTACTTTCTCATGGGCATCAATCCCGGCTAATTCACACCACAGGAGACGTGGTTCAGTCCAGTCCCAAAAGTTTTGGTGAAACAAAGAAATGTAAATAAAAGCATTTATTAGACTATTGAGAGTAAGCCATCTATAAATATAGGGTATAGGCTGGAGGGAAATTTGGAGAACTCAACAAATTCAGAGCCTGCTGCCAGCCTGCATGACACCCTCCTTCTCTTGAGTCTCCCCAGACAGTATAGGTATGTGTTGTCTATGTTATGCTGTCATGGGTAGCCAGATAGAGTTTGGGATAACAATTTGTTTTTCTGTTTTCAGGTACAAGCAGTTGAAGACTGCACAGTAGACCTTCTTCTTGTCATTCTTTCTAATTTTTTTTCTTTTTTTAAAATTAGTAGCCAACCTGCATATTTACTTGTAATCCAGGTAACAGCTTCAAACTACAGTTGGAATACCTATTAACTTTAAACCTCTGTGTTGGACTGAGAAGTAATAGTGATAAAGGTCTGTAACCAATGGGTGTGTCTACACATCACCGTATGGCAATGTTATTACTGTGCCATCTGTTAGTAATTCCTTTTGGCGTGTTTTAGTACTGCCCTTAGTACTTCCTTTATAGCGCACCATAGTGGTGCGCTATAAGGAGGAAGTGCGCCACTAAGGCGACATAGCTAGCAATCACGTGTAGACTCATGTGATCATCACTGGAACACACTTTATGGTAATGTTGCTCATCACTACGTCACTGTAGGGTAACGTGTATATGAACCCATTGAGATGTTAACTTCAGCCTCTCACTTCCAGGTGGGAACAGATCTACAGATGTACAGACCAGGAACAATGGGTGTCTTCTTCCTTGTGTCTCCAGTCTAACCCTTGTATATGGTAGCTCCCAATATTCTGCACAGGCCACTGCTTCTGGTGTTGGTGTTACAAGATCTTGTGGGGTGCATTGTGGTGCTATAGGACATTTTAGGAGATGATCCCATGTTTGCTTCTCCTGACAAACACATTGGTGGGCTACATAGAGACCCCTTTATTTCATGAGAAAGTTGCATCTGCCAAGACCCACTGTCAGCTTATTTAGGCTTCTCTACATTTCTGTGGGATTTTTCCTACCTCTGTGGGATTTTTCCTACCTCTCTTTCACACACACTTGCAATTCTTCTCAAACAAAGGTAACCGGCACCCCTCTCTCTGCATAGTTCAAATTCCTGAGTGACCTTATTCAAACCTTTGTTTTGGGCTGTGCTCCTGTATTTTGTGTGGATGTTCTTACTGTTTTCAATACCAAGTTCCATGGTTCCATATAGAGCTTAATAGCTCCTTACAATCATCAAAAATGAAGGTCATTTGTAGGTATTCAGTATTCAGGGGAGGGGGTTACCTAATCTACAGCAGAAGGAAAACACTGGCTATCTTTTGCAAGTATATTCACAAACATAATTTTTTGTATTAAACTAACTTAATTAAACAATCTACTGATAGACTTGCATATACTTTGCATGCACTTGACGTAAAAGCCTACAGTCATTTATAACACCAAAACAGCAGAGCATCTCCATCTTCCCAGTGTCAGGATATATTTTACCATGTTAAAACTAATCCGTTAGAACCAGTCTCAGAAAAGAGTACCTCCCATATAAAAAGGGGCAAAGTGGTCATGATTTCCAAGTTTGGAACCCCTCTAATACACAACCCCTCTAATGCATGCATCTACTTTCCACGTATGGCTTTACTGCTACATACTAGGGAAAAGAGAAAATTATTAGAATCACTGAGTACAGTTGATACTAATATGCAATCTAATTCACATGGGTGTAAGACAGGTTATATAGTGAGCATCCATGAGAACTCACATTTTGAATCAACCAGACCTCTCTCTAACTCTTTGCTCTGTGTGCTTTATGAATTGATAACAAAAAATCTAGAAGTTTGCATTAAAAAAACCTTAAGAATCAGTTGCAGGTTTTTATTTACATTTTTGTTGGATCTTCTTATGCAATGTAGTTGCCTCCAAAATAAAGGCAGAATAATAACCTGTGTTGGCTTTTAGATCCAAATTCAAGCAGCCTTTCAGACAGATATTCAAATATGTATCAATAGGCGATTCAAATTTTGGTCCAACATTATTTTGACCATTACGTCTCGGTAGACTTAGTGGAGTCGATTATTAATACAATGGTCCAATGGTAAACAAGTTTAATCCTGCATATAAATGTTTGATATTCTGTCTTAAATGAGAAAATATGTATTCTATAATGAATACTTAATTAGGACTGCAATCTGAATATAAGGAATGGAGCCCCTACTGCTGCACAGACAAACCAGAATGAAATGAATTACCGTCATGCAGGGAGTGATATTAATAGTGTCCAGCTTTATAAATGAATCCAATTTTAAGCCACTTTAGCTGCTATCATACTGAGAGAAAGTGCAACATGTCTAACATATCATTTCCATACTGGCAAATGACAAGATTTAAGCCAAAAACAATTTTAACTTGCAGATGTTTTCCTGCATTAAATATTACTAATTATTTTACTCTTATAGTCAAATATCATTTTAAAAAATTAAGCTGGTGCTCTTCTTAGAGCAAATTGCAAAAAAAAGGCATACTGTGAAGGCATGTACAATAGTTGGAGTGTTCTATTTTTTTCCCGAAATGATTGAAGCTGTAGCTGATTTTTATCATCAGCCCTTGTTAGTTGACCCCCTAGAGTCTATATAAGAAGAGGTCAGCTTAGCTGATGGTTTGTAGCTTGCAATGTGTGTTGTGAGGCAGATTGTTAGATTAGGCCATACAGCTACTGATGGGTCCGCCTCGGTAAGGGCCTAATCCTGCCTAAGCTTACTGTGGAGTGAAGTGCTTACCTTTGTACACTTTATCATGTATTCTCAAGGGAGCAATTGTGTGACAGCCCATGTATCTGGGGACAGAGAGGTTCTCCACTGGCTGAAATGGGCTTGGTTGTACATAGAGGCAATCGCAGGACTGGGGAAGATGTTCAGAATTATGCTTTATGAGTACACCAAAAGGTCTGGACGCTTGGGCTCCATTTGACTCCCTGCCATAGCTATTCTAGCACTTGGAGCTTGATGCTGCGACTGCATGCTGGGCTCTTCATTCCCTGTTCCTTCTACTCCTCCATGACAGGGAGAGAGGATTGGCTGGAAGGACTGGAGCTGAAGAATCAGGATATTAGCAACAAAAAACTAGAGAGCCCCTGAAACACCTCTTCCCCCCACTACTCTAAAGATGTCTTCCTGCCACCTTTCATGTCCCTTGATAGAAGTTTTCAAATGTCCAACTAAGAGGTGCCACAGGGGCCATACAAATGTCCTTGGCTGAAATGTTATTTTTTTTAAAGCTTTTCCAAATTTGTTTCACTGGAAACTTTTCAATTGTTACTTCTGTCCACAGCCTAAAAGAGTTAGGTACTGAATGCTCATGAAAATTCAAAGAGGAAGGATGGCCCAGTGGCCAAGATATTTATCCTAAGTCCTGACTCTACCATGATATTTCATTTGTACCCTTGAATAAGTTCCTTTGGTTAGACTCAGTCCTCCAGGTTAGACACTTTAGTACTTTACTTTTAGACCCTTGGTCACAGGGTAGAGCTCCAAACTCGGAATTTAGGCACCTAGTCTCTCAACACAGCACACAGGAAGACCTAGGTAATTCAGAAGTGTGAATGAAAAAAAAAAATGTGTATCTAAACCTCCATTTCTTCTTCAGAGATTAAATACTGAGCCAGGGCTGCATGCAAGAGCCTCTGTCTACTCACAATCCAGAGCCTGGAGTTTTATTGCCACCAATATCTGTTCTTCCCAGAAGAGCAGGGTGGATTATTAAATGTACAAACAATGGCTGGAGGGGAGATTCTGGCACCCACCTTTTCTAGGACAGTGGCTGGTGAGGCCTCTCCCAGAAAGAGCCATTGTGCATTCTAGGCCCTGTTCAGACAAAAGAATTTGAGTGACTTCTCCCAGGGTAACATCCTAATAACCCAGACGTGGGCTAAGTTGGGCCATCTGCCCATTAAGCTGTGCTGTTGAGTGGCCAGGAATCCAAGATCAATGCAATCAGGATGAGAAAGCACGAACAAGAGCATGTCTTTGTAGCCCCATGAGCAGGACACTCACCAAGTCTTGAGTTCTGGTCCCTGTTCTCAAGACTATTTATTCATTTTACTTTATAATCACATGAGTAAGAAATATAATGATTTTAGGTGTGGGGAACAATTCACCGATTCACTCATGGGTGCATGCACAGACATCAAAGATACAGACGTGTGTCCTCTTCCATGCTGTTTGGCCATAAGAGCATGTTTGTTTATAATTCCTGATACTATGCTTTTTGTGTTCCTTTCTCAACAGAAGTGGGGGAGATGACCTCTCACCCAGACTATAGCCTGCTGGTTAAGTTGTTCTCCTGAAAAATAGGAGGTGTGGGTCTGAATGCACATGGGCTGAGGAGAACCTAGAATCATTTTCTCCTATTTCAGATAAAGGCTCTGACCACTTGGCTATTATAACAGAAGCTGTGTCGATCTTTTCCTGGGTATGTTTTTAAAATAACAAGGCCAGAACTGTCTTTAGTGAGAGACCCAATCCTGCTGGTCTGTGTCAGGTGTTCAGAACATACTCACCAGGTTGGGCCTCTCAGAGCATGTCTACACGTGCTTTTACACGCATCTAAACTCAATGTGCATTTTCCCAATGCACATGAAGGTGATTTAGGCATGTGCCTACACATGCATGTGCTAAGGCACATTCACGCAGTGTGTGGAACAGCTCAGAGCTAAAGTTAGTCTCAAGTCAGACAATATATACAGTGATAATCCATTTTAGCCTGTCTACACATGCATTAAGGTGCTTTAGCTATTCATGCCTAAATTTGAGGCGGTTCTGTTGTATGCACCTAAATCTTTTTCTGAATGTGGCCTGTGCATTCTCTGTATCTCAGCTCTTCTAGTGAATAACAGCATCTCCCTTCCTCACAGGAGTGTGAGGATAAGTACAATAAAAACGTGAAGCTCAGATATTATGGCAATTAGGGCCGTACAGAAAACCCGGTCCCTTTAAAAGTCTCAGTGGAGGACTTTAGTATTGATCCCACAGGTCCATATAAATCTCTCACCTTCATAATGGCCCCTCACCTCTGTCATCCCCATTGCCAGAGAAGACTGCCCCTCTCTCTCCTTCTCCCTAGAAGTTGGTCCTTTGTAGCAGGGTAGATCTGTGACGGAAGCTGTGTTGTCACTGCCCACGTGTTGTTCCTATGCTCTGGGTGAGGAAACAGTCCGTTTTTCAATCCAGTCTCCTTTTACAAGAACTAAATGCATTTCTGTAAAAGCAATAATACAAATATGGTGCTATCACAAAGATATCTGGCAAGATCTCACAGGCTATAGCTGTGGAACAATGATTGTTTAATCCACATTTAATTTGTGTCACCACTGTATATTGATTATCCATTATCCTCATGCAAATGGCATGACTTATCCATTGAAGCAGCTGTGCATTGTTTTTAATTTTAAGTGAATTCTTTTAGTGCTCCATGAAAGGTGTCAGATTAACAGCCCCGGGGATTGAAGTCCTCTGTTTATCCACAGAACATATTCGAGCGATAATGACGGATCCATTCAAGCAGCTGCCTCAGTCATTACTTATCTTGAGGGTTTGTTGCAAGACTTGTAGGGCCAAATCATCCCCTGTGGCGGCACAGATGAGAACCCAGCAGACAACAGGACAGGCACTGGGAAAGCAGAGAGTTGAGGAGCCAGTTTCTTCAATGATTCAATGTGTCCCCATGATCTCTGGATTCTACTGACAGCTTTTTACAACTTTGAGAAGCCAGGAATAAAGTGGGGAAATGGACACACTATGCATAAGCCTAAAAAGTCATGCAGAATCTAAGGAAGAGATAAATACTGGTCTGAGGTCGTATCATCTTTTGCATACACTGTATTTTACCCACCACCGACAGCCATCTAGTACCCACTTAGGGCTTATTATAGGCAACATAAGATGGCTATTGTAGTCAGGTGGACATGGGAGCCAGGAATAATAGCAAGTCTTCAAAAGAGCCCAGGAAGTCCATTTCTAGGGAGGCTGAACATGGCCTGATAGGATGATTTTTCCATTCAGGGAGAGTGGAGGGCAAACCTGTCTTCTTGACATAGTATAATCTTTGTAAGGAATCTTCAGGACTTGTCCTATCAGACAGTCTCCCAAATTGAGGGGTGGCACACGCAGCTATGCAAGGCCTTAAATGCCTATATACCAATGCTCTTAGTGTGGGGAACAAACAGGAGGAACTCGCCCTCAGAATAGCCAGTTCAGACCCAGACATAATAGGATTTACAGAAATGTGGTGGGATTCATCCCACAACTGGGCAGTTAGCATTAGGGGCTATAGGATTTACAGGCAGGATAAAGAAGGAAGGAAAGGTAGGGGTGTGGTGCTCTGTCAAGGAGCAATACACATCCTCTGCCAGCAGAATGGGGTCAGAGGAGGGGCAAGCTGAAGTGCTTTGGGTCAAGATACAATGAGGCTGCGGGCAGAGGGATTTAACAGTGGGAGTCTACTACAGACCCCCCAACCAAGGGGAGGAGCTGAACCAGGAATTTTGGGGCCAGCTTACAGAGGCACTTAAGGCAAGGCATGTAGTTGTCATGGGTGATTTAAATTACCCAGACATCTTCTGGGAAGAACAGTCAGCCAGATCAGACCGTTCCAGGAGGTTCCTGGCCGAGATACAGGACCTCCACTTAATTCAGGAGGTGCACAGTCCCACCAGAGGAAACGCCCTGTTGGACCTGGTCCTGGCCACAGGCAATGACCTGGTGAAGGGCCTCCAGGTTCCTGACCACCTGAGTGATAGTGATCATCGCTTGCTGGGATTCACCATTCAGTGCAGGGTGTCAAGGGCCTGCAGCAAAGCGGTAGCCCTAGACTTCAAGAGGGCCACCTTCAGCGAGTTGAGGAGATTAGTGGGAGAGGCTCTGGGGTTCTCGAGGGAAAGGGAAATCGGTGCCCAAGATGAGTGGCTGTTCCTTAAGGAGACGATATTCAGGGCCCAAGGGGTGACCATCCTAATAAGAAGCAAGTGGGGCAAGAATGCCCAAAAGCTCCCCTGGCTCACCAAGGGTGTCTGAGAATGCCTGATTGCCAAAAAGGCAGCGTACAACTGGTGGAAGGGGGGTGCTATCTCCAAAGAGGAGTATACCTCCTCTGCTCGGGCCTGTAGGGGGGCTGTCAGGAAAGCTAAGGCGGACATAGAGCTAGGACTAGCGTCCAAGATCAAGGATAATAAAAAGACCTTTTTCAAATATATAAGGAGGATAAAGAAGGCACCGGGAAAAGTGGGACCCCTGCAAAGTACACTGGGCAATCTGGTAGTTGCGCCAGAGGAGAAAGCAGACCTCTTTAACCAATTCTTCACCTCCATTTTCTTGTGCAGGGACCGGGATGTCCCCACTGTGATGCAAGATGGACTCTAGTGGAATGCCTCCAGACCTCAGGTTGGGGAGGACTGGGTTAGAGAGCTTCTGGAGGGGCTGGATGTGTTCAGGTCAGCAGGTCCAGATGCTCTCCACCCCAGGGTGTTGAAGGAGCTAGCTGGGGTTATTGCAGGGCCCTTGGCATGGCTTTACTAGTGCTCGTGGTGCTTGGGCCAGGTGCCAGATGATTGGAAGATAGCCAATGTGGTTCCCATCTTTAAAAAAGGGAGGAGGGAGGACTCGGGCAACTATAGGCCCGTTAGTCTTACCTCAATCCTAGGGAAACTCTTTGAGAAG
>NW_017729024.1:170306883-170308266 GCF_001723915.1 Gavialis gangeticus | reverse complement strand
CAGGACCTAAACCTGTTCAGCCGTCACAAGAGAAGGCTGAGGGGGGACCTGATGATCGTCTATAAACTCACTAGGGGGGACCAGAAGGGTTTGGGAGAGACCTTGTTTCCCCGAGCGCCCCCTGGCATAACAAGGAATAACGGCCACAAGTTGTTGGAGTGTAGGTTTAGTTTAGACATCCATAAGAACTACTTCACAGTCAGGGCGGCTAGGATCTGGAACCAACTTCCAAGGAAAGTGGTGCTGGCTCTTACCCTGGGGATCTTTAAGAAGAGGCTTGATGCCTACCTGGCTGGACTCATTTGATCCCATTTTTCTCCTGCCCAGGCGGGGGGTCAGACTTGAAGATCTACAAGGTCCCTTCTGACCCGACTTCTATGATTCTATGATTATGTGACTCTCTCTGTCTCACAGCACTGGCTAGCAGAACTTCTCGGGCAGAGGAGAAATATTTTGTACCACCCAATAGTAGCATACCAGGTTTATGGCTCCACTTGCCTGGATAATCTAGGAACAATCCAAGTGACGTGTTCCTTCTTTGAAATGTCAGTATCTGAATATTATCCCCGTGCCTGTTAAGACCATCAGGTGCAAGTGAGCCACTGTTGGTATTCTTAATCCCGCCCATCCTCCATGGGATTCTTGCAGTGTCACAGGTTAATCCCAGGTTGCTACTTTCTGCCCATAATCCCTGTCTTTATCTTTGCTCTAATCCTTGGTCTTCAGGACATTTGTCATGATGATTATTTCCTTGGTCACATTCAGTATAGAACTGAAAACCTTCAGAATTTAGAAAGAAGCATAGGGCCTTGATACTGGTTAAGTGCCATACTCTCAAGTGAAGAAGTGCAATAAAGCCATATCCTACATGAATGGGACAGAGATGACACCTTAACTGAGGGTATGGATGAATGAACAACAAATTAAAAGATGGCAGGGTTACACCACACATCAGCTACTCTATAGTAATTGCCCATGTTCATGCTGTAACTCCATAGTAACTGGAAACTACTGGAGCTGGGCCCTCAACACAAACCATTTAGTATGGTTTATTTTCCACTTGCCATTACCACAGGATAAGAGTGCACACAAAGGTATTTGCTGTAGAGCAGGTAAGTTGCTGTCACATACATAGCCTTACAGTTTGTTCAGGTTTTTTCTCTGGAGGAGACATTCTCTACTCCGGATCACTGATGGAGGTATTAAAACAGACAGTTGTGAGCAGCAGCTACATTCTGCAAAATAATAGAAAATGAGGGTTGGAAGGGACCTGGAGGTCACATGTAGTCCAATCCCCTGTTGAAAGCAGGACCATCCATAGTTTCATAGTTTCATAGATTTAGGGTCGGAAGGGACCTAGTAGATCTTCTAGCCCGACCCCCC
>NW_017729024.1:170302109-170306016 GCF_001723915.1 Gavialis gangeticus | reverse complement strand
GTCCAGCCCCTCCAGAAGCTCTCTAACCCGGTCCTCCCCAACCTGAGGTCTGAAGGCGATCCCCTCGAGTCCAGCTTCTATCACAGCAGGGAAGTCCCGGTCCCTGCACAAGAAAACGGAGGTGAAGAATTGGTTAAAGAGGTCTGCTTTCTCCTCTGACGCAACCACCAGATTACCCAGCGTATCCTGCAGGGGTCCCACATTACCCGGCACCTTCTTCATCCTCCCAATATATTTGAAAAAGGACTTTTTGTTATCCTTAAACAAGGACTTTTTGTTATCCACAATTAGATAATCCCAGCCAAGTTTTTGTCTAGCAGGGTCTTAAAAACCTCCAAGGAAGGTGCTTCCACCACATCTTTGGGCCCCCAGATTCCAGTGTTTTACTACCCTCCTAGTGAAAAAGTTCTTCCTAATATGTCAGATAATCAAAACAGAGGTGTGACGTAGGTCAGTAACATGGGCTCTCCACAAATAGTGTCCCCAATGCATCATTTTCTTCAATTTAACGTATGTGCATATATGTGTGTATGCATATTGTGTATGCACATACATGTATAAATTATCCTTCTGTACTAGTCAAACTCTTTCTGTCCTCCAACTTCAGTCACTGGCTTAAATTCCCTCATCTCAAATTCTCCCTCTTCTTAGATTTGACCTCTTCTCTTTGTATAAAGGGATGGTTCTTTCATTAGATAAGACCCTCTTCCAACTTCCATTGCAGTCCAATGGAAAGGTTCGCACTGATTTTAATTAGAGCTGGGCTAGACCCTGAGTCAGCTACTTTTTTATAGATGTTGTGGAATAAGTGAACATTAAAAAGGGATTTAAAAGAGAAAAAGGATAGTAGCTGTTTGAACTAGCTCATTAGGGGCATTTTATACATAGTGTGGGTGAAGGCATGAAGCAAGGAGTGAAAGGAGCTTATAAAAGGGCCCCTGAGAGCTGTCATCTGGGGAAAGCAAAGTAAGGCTTAATGAGCTACAAAAGTATGTGGGTGAGAGAGACCAAAGGAAGGCCTTTGCAGATGGCGGTTGGTGGAGGAGGAAGACCAGATGTCTGAATCTGATGGACACATCCAGAAAGGCACTGGAGGAACTTGAGGAGGATATATATTACTCCTTTGCACATCTGCATTTCTCCTCTCCTGTTCATCATTTTGGACTGACATTTGTGGGCGTAAGAGAGGGAGTACAAATTATTAAGAAATTGGAATAAAGTTTCTTTACCTCTGAGGACTGCAAAAAAAAAAAAGATTGTAAAGAGGAAATGATATGAGGGATTTTGTGCCCTCAACCCAATTATGGGTAGGCGTGAGCCCTTTCCAAAATTAATAGTTTGCCCCAAGGAGCCTTGGAGCCCATCAATATTTTGGAAAGTAAACAAGTGAAAGGGTTTGAAACAGGAAACGCTCAATTAAAAGGCCAGAACAGGTTAGGAAAAGAAATATTTAAAGGACTATTTATTCCGCACCCCCCCAAAAAAAGGAGAAATCTTATTTCCCTAGACCGTATTTACCTCTGCCTTAGATTCTGCACTACTTTCTGGGCTTATGCCTAATGTTTCCATTTCTCTTGAGTAGTCCACAGACCCTACCTCAATACTGTCACTTGATCTAGATTGCTGCTTATAAAAATTGAGCCTCTGGTCCTTTTTCAGAGCAATAGAGGCAGTTGTATTTTGGGGATGGATGGACAAGGAATTGGGTGATTGTTCCCTAACTGGAGCTCCCACTCATCTTTCTGGTGCCCTAGCTGGTTTTATCCCCACACAGTGTCCCAGCAAGGCAACCCTTCACTCCAGGGTTGTTGAGTTTGTCTGTTGGCTGGTTTACTCATCCTGGGGAGGTTCTCACTAAGACTGGGGAAAAGAGATGTGAGTATTAGGTGTTCCTAGCATGTGGGCTCTCAAGTGCAAGTATCAAAGCAAAGTATATTAGCAAAAGACACATATAAAGGGCATAAAACCCTTCATCACAATGCTAAAATCAGGGCTGTGTTTGCCTAATGTCACATTTTCTGGGTCTAGACCACAGATGGATTACTGATGGCTTGTTCTGGGCCTTGTGGTTCAGTGGGGGGGCATTTGTATTAATCTTTCCCCCAACAAACAATCCTTTCCTTTATACGATGCTTTGTTTTTTGAAGCATGGCCGGACCTTTCCAATAAAAGATTCCTGGATCATTGGGATCATCTCCTTGAAGAAAATACAACTTTTCTTCACTCCCTCCTTCAGGTCTAATCCCACCTCAAAGCCTCCGGAAATGGAAGCAACTTCTCTTTAGGTGTGTCTACACTTGCACCTGCCTGGGGACTTGTTACTGCGCAGCCGTTTAGTACTTTAGTATTTTGTTTTAGCAAGTACTAAAGAACTGCACAGTAACTGCCAGTAGCACCATCCTGGCACCGCACGGGTCATTTCCAACCCTCCGGTGCAGTAGCAATGAGCTACTGTGCAGTAGCGGTGGCATCACGGTTTGTGCCTACCAACACTGTTGCCATAGCGATGCGCTACGTTTTCATAGCTCGGTACTATGACAACAAAGCATCTTGTGTAGACATGCCCTCTCTCTCTGCCTTGCCTCTGTACTACTGCTCTTTCAATCTTCTCCTTCAACCCCTGTCTACAATCATGCCCGAACCTTTTGCTAAGCTCTGTGTTTTCTCTCACCAACTTTTCAGAGTTTAGTTGCTGGATATACCTATTTAAATGCCTGTTAGGCCAATTCTGACAGGACAGAAACCATCAAATCAAGCCCCCGTGGATCAATGGTATGACCCTCAGTGTGCAGTAGGTGGTGGCACTTTAAGTCACTTGTAACTGGTTTCTTTTGTCTCTACATTTGCCTGGAAGACCATCCTCTTCTGTGTTAGTTATAAAGCCGAGGGCACGGAAGAGGTGGAAGAGAGGAATAGCACCCTAAGAGTTATTTCCTGGTCTGCAGTGTGCTATAAGAGTAAGGAGGAATCCAGTGCTGAGGCACATACAAAACCATTACCCGATGAACTGGAGATACATATTTTTTTTCCTGTTTGCATGATGCTAGCAGTCAGCCATCAATTTCAAACTCTATCAAATCGGCCAGAAACAGATCCTAAGTGCTGCTTGAAGAGCAATGACTGTCACTCTAGTTGACTTTGTTTTTCCTTAAAAATAAAACTTCTGTGACTTTAAGGGCTTGGTTTTTACTTGCTACTTGCTAAAATAATAACTACAGGGGTAGCTGCATGAGCCCATTAAAACTGGGCACAGGCCAATCACTGCAGAAGATAGCACAGGGAGCATGGGAAGGTGACCTAATATATATTTTCCATCTGTGATATAGATTCATAGATTTTAAGGCCAGAAGGGACCTTCTGCACCTCCTCTGTGAAACACAGGTCAGAGAATTTCTACCAGTAATCCTGCATCAAATCAAATCAACAGCATATCAAGGAATATATGATTCTGTAATAGTCGCCTCTTTATTTTGATATAGGGAGAAACTCAGTAACCTCCTCAATACCATATATATAAATATCTTTCCAAAGACATTCCTAAGATGATACAGTACTCACAGTAAGTGCCTATTATAACTCTGAATGAATAGAGGTGAAGTGAAAAAAAATCCATAATGGTTAACAGCAGCTGGTCTGGGAGTAAAACAGAAGAACTGGAGCAGTCGGGTCACAGAATAGATGTGGTAGATAACAGGAAGTAATGAGCAAGCTACTGAATTGCTAAGACTTCCATTCAAATGAGTGCTTACTATACCAGTAGGTCACAGATGAAAATGAGTTGGGTGGGCTCACCTCCTCTAAGCCTCCAGTACGCGTTTGTCAATAGCTTTGACTATGATCCGGGAGAATTCAGGCCTACACATAGTTTCTTTAGCAGTAATAATGAAGACTTAAAGTAGCTGGGGTG
>NW_017729024.1:170291779-170297109 GCF_001723915.1 Gavialis gangeticus | reverse complement strand
TGAGCAAGCTACTGAATTGCTAAGACTTCCATTCAAATGAGTGCTTACTATACCAGTAGGTCACAGATGAAAATGAGTTGGGTGGGCTCACCTCCTCTAAGCCTCCAGTACGCGTTTGTCAATAGCTTTGACTATGATCCGGGAGAATTCAGGCCTACACATAGTTTCTTTAGCAGTAATAATGAAGACTTAAACTAGCTGGGGTGCTTTGTGAGCCAGGACTGATTTGTACAGCCTGGGCTGGGTTGTATGATGGGACTTGGCAGCATGCTACCATGGCCATGTGCAATCTGATGACAGTAGCTGCAGGGGATGGTGAAGCAGCAACTGGTACTCCTTCCACTACAAAATGCTGCTGCTACCAAAGGCTGGGTTTGGCGGGGAAGAGAGGGTAGGCTGAGTCAGCGGGGTAAGCTAAGTGATGCCAAAATCCTACTGGCATTTTTAGAGAACCATTGCTAGAGCACCTTTCAATTGTTACTCCATTTACACTCACAATACCCCTTTCAAATAAGGATGCAGTGGAGATGGAGAAATGAGACAGAAAGATTCTGCAGCTTGTCCAAGATCACAAGGTAAGTCTATGAAAGCAGGGAATTGGACTCAGGATGGCACCCTAGCCAGTAGACTCACTCTCAGTTCAAGTCCTAGTCCAGGTTATTTATTGAGGCATGTTAAGAAGGACTCCTTCAGTCCCCAGAAACTTGATATGGGTTCATTCTTATGCAAATAAAACTTCATCTTCTTTAAGGGGAAAAAATAATTACTAATGAGCATTTAAAACAAATGCAGGAAAAAATCACTCAGCTTTAGTAACACATCACTGCATTAACTTTGTCTGAGAATTAAGAGGAGTCATTTTCATCAAGGTTCATTCCAGTTTCTGCTCTTCTGCTACTTATTTTTTTTTTATTATTAATGGTGTGGTTGAGCTATGATGCTATTGCAGGATAATAATTTGCATTTATATAGCACCTTTTATGAAGGATCTCCAGATCATTCACATACATTAATTAATTAAGATTTCTAGCAGCCTGGCTTGTTAGGTAAGCATAATTATTCATATCTGTCCCCAGCTCTGACACTGACTCACTCAGTGACCTTAGGAAAATCATCCAGTTTCTCAGTGACTCTGTTAAGATGTGAATAATACTGATTTACTTAATGGGTAACCGGATTTTGTAAAGAACTTAGCTTAACAATGGGTTGTTTTACAGACAAGCAATTTGAAGCACAAACTAGTGGGTCATTTGAAGCCCAGCTGCTAGGGTAGAAATTGTAGCAGCTTAGAAGGAGCCTTGGTAAGACCTGTGCTTGAAAGGTCATCTTTTTCTCCCCTATTATATGCAAATCCTGGCAGAAAGACGGTCAGAAATGTGTTGCTGGTGGCATATACCATCTTGTTTTATTCCTATGCAACCAGGGCCAAAGAGCAGGCAGCTTAAGCAGGGGTACGAGCAATGGGTTCTCACTTCCCCTTAGTTTCCATTGTGCTGCATAATTAAGCCTCAGTATAACCCTAGATTCCTGTCCACAAGATCACTAAAGAAGTCAAGGACAAAGCTCAGGATATAGCCCAATAGGTCTATATGTATATACAGCCCAAAAGGGTTATAAGTCTGGCTGTGCTGATGGCAGCATGGTGGGGGCTAATTCAGCAACAGCCACTTCTATTTTGTTGTACTCCATGGTTGTCACCCAGGACTGTGCCCCTGTTCTCCCCCCTCTCCCCCATCCCCGGTTGTTACGCTACTGCACCAGCCCCAGTTATTCTGCTACTATGGTGATGGTGACCTCAAAAGCATCTGTTTCAAAGCTGTTTCTGGTCACCAGGTGTAAAACATTACGTTTTGTTTAATTATATACCTTACATATGCTTTACTTATTATGTGTCATGATGTTATATATATTATGTACCTTGTACCTACCTGAGCCTGAGGTTATGTAGGTTCCCTCTAGTATAAAGCTTGATGGATACTAGGTGGAAAATGAATACACAGCAGGTAAGGCAACCCAAGACTTCCCTTCACCACAGAGGAAACAGTGGAGAAATCCTCTAAAAGAGAACAACACCAGTTGGGTATGGCAGGTTCTTAGGCAGCTGGACAACGGTAAAATTCAGAGCACATGTTCAGCATACTTGGCCAGTAGAAAGGCCTGGCAATAAGCTAAATCTACCACCAGTTCCCCATCCCTGACAGCAACCCTCAGTTAAGCCGTTGCCTTGAGGAAAATACTTCACAGGCTATGGGAAGCATTTTGAATTTCCATCAACTCCAGTGAACGTGTCCTCACAAGCATTAGCAGAAAGAGATCCCGGCTGTGCAAAGTCTGATGGTGTAAAACCTTTCCTAAATCTGGCTCTGCTTCAAATTAAACTCTTGTAAATCTGGAGTGAAGTCAGTAGCAACCCATTAGCTTTACGCTCACGTGCAGGAAGACCAAGGTAAAACCAAACAAAACTCAGGGATCATACATTTCACATGTGCTGTTATCATTTTCCTCTCAGGTTAGTTATTTATGAGCTTTCTAGTATAACCAGTGCAGATCTGAGCAGAGCTGCTGGAAGAATGGACATATAGACCACAGGTGCCTGCTGGCTAAAAATACACAAGACTCTTACAAATATATAGTCACCGCCATCAGCCACTTGCTGTGCTGTCACCCAGGCATGTCCATCCATTCCTAATAGAGAATTCAATGACCTTTACACTGACAGATCCATGCAGGGAGGTGGGGAAAAAAAAGTTTGGGGAAGACCCTTTATTGTTTCACAACTCATGATCTATTAGGAAGGGAAAGCAGAGAAGAGGAAGAGAAAGTTTAGAGGCATTTGTGGTATGATGGATGAAAATCCGAGAGTAATTGAAAAAAAAAAATAGCAGTGCTGAATGCTGGCAGAGTGAAGTGACAAAGAGAAAAAAATGAAGAGGGGAGAGAAAGAATGGGCTTAGCGATGGGGAAGTTTGCGAATGTTAAATTTCAGTTGAATTATGAGCTCTCCCTGCCCCTTCTCCTCGCTCAAGTTATTGCAGCCATGAACACTCTGAGGTTTAAAATTAAATATTGGTAAATCTAATTGTCTCCTGTGAAGTGGAACCTAGAATTACTGTATGTTAAAGCTATGAAGCTAAAAGGGGCAAAGGGTGGAGGAGGAGAATGAGATCCTTTGCCTATAAGCATTGCAGCTTTGGGACTTCCATGAAACTTTAAGGACTTGTCTCCTGTTGGCAGCCTCTGCTAAAAAGGATAATAATAAAGATAACCACATATTTCATTCTGTAGCACTTTGTGCCCTGGATGATCCAAAACTTATTGCAGATGCCACGACTGTCCACTAGGGCTGTGAGAAGCTTCAGTCCCCGATTCGATTTGGCAGAGATTCGTCCTGATTTGGTGGCCGAATCTCCGAATTCGAACCGAATTAGAGGACCCTTCGATCTCTCTGAATCTAACTGTAACTCTCTGAATCAATTCAGAGAGATTCAGAAAGATTTGGCGATTTGGACATAGACACAGATTTAAATGTTTTTTTTACATACCTTAAGGTACCAGATGGCTCGTGAGTGCTGCGATGCTGGGGCGCATGAAGTGTTCCACAATAGCGCGGGGGGCTCCCCAATGCACTGGGCAGCAGACCCGGAAGTGGACCAGAAGCACTTCTGGTCCACTTATGGATCCACCGGAGAGCACGCTAGGGGGGTCTCCTGTACCCCCCCGGCTCAGTGACTGGTGCCTCCTGGGTCTGGGGGGACACCCAGGGTCCCCCCATGGCCATCGCTAACCCAGAGGGGCTGGGGGGGGGGGCTGCACCTTCCCCGGAACACCTGGAAGTAGATGGGAAGTACTTCCAGTCCATGTCTGGGTTTGCCACCAAGCACATGGAGGGTCCTCTGCACTGCTGTGGGATGCTCCATCCACCCCAGCATCACAGCATGCACAAGCCATGCTGGTGCCTCAAGGTATTTAGCAAAAACATTGAAAGCTGTGTCTATGGCCGAATCACTGATTCTCTGAATCAGCATCAAATCTTCACATTCAGATTCTTCCAAACTGAATCAGGGACAGTGATCCGAATCAATGAATTGAATCATTGTCCCTGATTCAGGCTGAATCCAAATACAAATTGAATAGGGCCCACTTTGCACACCTTTACTGCCCACCACACATGCGTGCACTTGCACACAAATACATGCACATTCACACAAGTATAGCCTTAATTCTAGTTTTACTTTAGCCTCAGTAAATGGCAAACCAGCTTTCAGATAGGATGTCTAAAATTTGGGTTTGTATAAATATCTATTCAGAGGACAGTTAGATAAGAAGACTGTTCAATCTAGCAGATGAAAGTTTAGCAAGACCCATTCTTTGGAAGTTGAATTTACGCGGGGGAAACGATTGAAAAAGACATAAAATAAACTATGGGGCTGATAGAATTGATTAGGGTTTTTTTTAATCAAAACTGTTTTTTTTTATTGGATAATGCAGATTTAGTAAAAGCAAGAATTTTCATGGAAAAGGGTCAGTTTTTACTGTGTTAATGATATATTTGTTAATGCATTTCAGTGTATGCATTTTTTCAGTGTTTTCAAAATGAAAAGTTATCTTTTTTTTTTTTAGTTCAAAGCAACTTTTCCCAAGAAAATTTGAGGTAGTGAATGGTGCTGGTTCAAGTTCCCTCCATCAATTGAGGACTTTCTCAAGCATATCAGTGTCTTACTTTCAACATTGCTTCTAGCCATTGGGATACTGGATAAAAAGAGGTGAACAACTGCCTCCTGGCTGTGTTATTTGTAGGGGGGCAGAAAAACTTGGAAGAAATTCTTGGCTCAGGCCTAGCATTCAGGAAGTAGGGGAGTATCTGAGAGATGAGGAATGAGACACTCTGCTCAGCACTGTTAAGATTTGGCTAGTTTTGCACACCTGTAATTATTTATGAGCTCAGGGGACTCCCATGGCAGAAGTTATCTGAGCACAGGATTTCAGAGGTCAGTAGTGCCTAAATTTTGGATGAAGACACATGAAGCATCTATTAGGCTCCTAAACCCTTAGACCAGAGTTGCCCAACTTCTAAGTGGCTGGAGGCCATAGATCTTCCAGTCATACCCGACATGTACACCCCCAAGTTGCATGCATAGAATCATAGAATCATAGAAGTCGGGTCGGAAGGGACCTTGTAGATCTTCAAGTCCGACCCCCCACCTGGGCAGGAGAAAAGACTGGACTCAAATGAGTCCAGCCAGGTAGTCATCAAGCCTCTTCTTAAAGATCCCCAGGGTAGGAGCCAGCACCACTTCCCTAGGAAGTTGGTTCCAGCTCCTAGCCACCCT
>NW_017729024.1:170278067-170291030 GCF_001723915.1 Gavialis gangeticus | reverse complement strand
GGTCCTCCCCAACCTGAGGTCTGGAGGCGTTCCCCTCGAGTCCGTCTGGCATCACAGCGGGAAGTCCCGGTCCCTGCACAATAAAATGGGGGTGAAGAATTGGTTAAAGATGTCTGCTTTCTCCTCTGGCACAACCACTAAATTGCCCAGTGTACTTTGCAGGGGCCCCACATTACCCGGTGCCTTCTCCATCCTCCCTATGTATTTGAAAAAGGACTTTTTATTATCCTTGATATTGGATGCTAGTCCTAGCTCTATGTCCACCTTAGCTTTCCTGACAGCCCCCCTACAGGCCTGAGCAGAGGAGGTATACTCCTCTTTGGAGATAGCACCCCCCTTCCACTGGGTGTATGCCACCTTTTTGGCAAGCAGGCATTCCCGGACACCCTTGGTGAGCCAGGGGGGCTTTCAGGCACTCTTGCCCCCCTTGCTTCTTGTTGGGATGGACTCGCCTTGGGCCCTGAGTATCATTTCCTTAAGGAACGACCACTCATCCTGGACACTGAGTTCTCCTGCCCTCAAGGACCCCAGTGCCTCACCCACTAGTCTCCTCAACTTGTTGAAGTTGGCCCTCCTAAAGTCTAGGGCTACCGCTTTGCTGCAGGCCCTTGACACCCTGCGCTGGATGGTGAATCCCATGCCACACCACACATGTCCCTGGCCTTCCAAAGCACCACACCTCACATCCACTGATGCATCATAGGATCCCCTGACCTGCCACCATGTGTTGCAGGTTCCCAATGTGCAACACAAAGCTGCCTTTCCCTCCCAATACACCATGAAGGCCCCTGACACACCTTAATATGCCACCCCACATGAGTCCCATGTGTACACACACATGTTGTGTAATGCAGTCCTGCTATGTACCACCCCGCCTCCCGTCCCTCCTTCCTGCCCCACCATTGTATGACAAGCAAATCCTGCTACACCAAACTGGTGCAGATGTTGTTTAGGGATCATGGTTCCCCGCATGCCCTCTAGGAGGAGTCCAGGGACTCTGGTAGTAGCAATAGGAGAGCAAAAGGGGGAGTCTTCTGGACCAACCAGGAAATCAGAGGCCACCATTTAATCCCTCAGGGGCTGCACAGCCTGAGGACCACCAGTTGGATACCCTGATTTAGACAAATGCCACCCGCGGGGAAGTGCATATGAGTCCTTGTCTGTGTCAGTTTACAGAAGCTATGGACCTGTTATGGGCGTCAGCAACAGCACATCATCTCATGCTACAGGAGCTTATAGCACTCTGGAAGGCCACAGATGGTCCACCAAGATAGCAGCCATCTCACAGGTTCATACGGGAAGGCTTACTACAGCAAAAGACTCAACTTGGGGTCCCCAGTCCTTGGTTAGCATCTGAACCACAGGGCCACATTTGGAAACCCCCTGGAGAAAAGTTGTCGCTATCATTTTATTGAAAATAACAGGTCAAACTTCTCAATGGTGAAAACAGAACTCATGATGTCTGGTGTTATCTTTCTGAAATTTTCCCACTCCTCCACTCCTCCGCTGTGCCATTTTTTCTATAGAATGAAATGGTCCTTCTTTTTTTTCTTTTCATTTTTCCCCAGAAAGGCTGCCTCCAGTGGGAAAGGGGCAGCACCTATTTACATGGGAATCCAAAGTGTTTCTGAAGTTCACAGTAAATTTGAATCTGTGGAGAGGGAAACCCAAGGGAAAACCTGTTACTTTATGTCCTTCCTGAAGCATAAAATTCAGCAAAAATTCAATAGTGCTGTCAAATGCCAAATAGGCAGGTCGATATGTTAAAGAGGAAGTAGTGACACCTCTAGAGAAAAAAGGCCAAAGCTTATAGCCAGGCAGAGACATAAACTCAGATGATTTCACACCTTTGCACTTAGCCCATTGCTAGAGCGGTGTTTCGTCCAAGTAATGGGGCCTGCAGAATTTAGATCTCTCTCCGAACCGATATTGGAGTGGATGTTTTCATACTGTGTTCCCGTTAGCTCTATTATCATGTGCATTGTGTTAATTGCCTTGATAATTAGAGAGGAGTGGAACCGAAAATAAAGTGCCAGCTGGGCCTTCACCCAGAATGTGAACGTACATACCAAACTGAAACCTTGATGGGGTTTGAACAAGCACAGCTGACTTTTTCATAAGGCCAGACTTTCTCTTCTATTGTGCTTAGCTTTCCACTTGTACAGGCCCATGGTCTGTGCAGTTTTTGGCCATCTCCCAGTGGTGTGCTATATAGAATTGGAGACCAAAAAGGATGACATGTATGTAGGGAAAAGAAAAAAAAAATAAGGATGTTCTTCAATTATACTGGTCTAGGCAGGAGCTAGAATTAACAGACATCTTCGTGCTGTTGCATTATTCCCTTCTCTCAGAAAGTGAGGTAATCAAGATCTCAAATGGAGCCTCAAACTGCATCTGTAATACAAATACATTGCTGTCAAAATGCCCTGTCTCTGCTTTTAAAAATATGCCCCTCTAGCCCCCTACTTGAAAATCTTCACTGCCTTTGCAGTGTTGATCAGCAACATCATCCAATGCATGCTCCTCCCTGTCTCCACAGGTGGATTCAGGATTTCATAAAGTTGGGGTGTGAGAGCAGTGACAGACCTGGGAGAAGTGCTACACCCCCTGCTCCCAGCACCCGCCTCCCCAGGGTGGGCACACCATGCCTTGGGAACAGCAGCCAGAAACATTTTTAAGTCCCTGAATGAGGTAAGCATGCTGTCTCCCCATCGCACCCCCAACTCTCAGCACTCCCTCACTTCCCCTCTGTGCTCAGTGGCATGTCCCCTCCCCTCCCATGCCCCGTCCCCTAATTGCCACGGGTACTGTCCCCAGCTGACCCAGGGATGAGGGGAGCTCCAGACCCATTCTTGCCCGACTACAGATGGGCTGCATGGGGAGCCAGGCTCAGCCAGGGAGTTAGTGGAAGCAGGTGGGCAGGTTTCCCCTTCCAGAGCCTGCCCCTGGGCTAGCAAGGAGGGGGAACCCACCTGCCACCACCACCACCACTGTTTCCAGTTGAACCCAGATCCCTGTGCAGCCTGGCTGGAGTGTGACATAAGTGGGTCTGGTGCTCTCCCTGTCCCCTGGGTTAGGGGATGGACTGGGTGGAGAGGAGAGGGAACATGTCCCTGAGCATGGAGGGGAAAGGGACAGGGGATTTTTATCTGTGTCGGGGACTCAAAAACGTCCCTAGCTGCTGCGCCTGTGGCATAGTCTGAAAGGGATGTATGGTTCTGCTACTGCACCCGCTCTAGATCCACCCAGCTCTAAAGCTACAAAATACAAAGCTCTCCCTAAAGGGCCCTTCATTTCCTTCTATAAGACCAGCAGGTAAGTTAAGCATGCACATTTGGCCTGGATTAGTGCCAGTACTTGGAATGAAAATCCTTGCATTGCATTCAGGGTTAAATGTTGCCCTTTAGCTCTGCAGCTGTGGTTGGTAGTAAAATGCAAAATGCAGAACTTGTTCCTGTGCTTGCTGTGTACGGGGCTCATTTCCCACATATGTAATATGTTGCGTTAATGCATTTTTTTGAAAACATGCTGCTAGCCTGGATGAGATCACTACGAATGTTTGCTGCCCTAATAGCAATCATAATACACCCTGTGTACAGTGCATCGATGTAGATTAACCATAGAAAAAGTTGAGCTATGTTTTATATTAGCACTATTCTTCATGCTAATGTAATGTCTAAGCACTATGGCAGCATTGTATAGTGTTAGTACTGTAGATCGTAACGACAAAAGGAATTAGATGGGTTTTCTATGTTAAATCAATCATTAAGCGGTAGTATAATTATTTGCTGTTAGTAAAGCTCTCTTTTTTCACCCTATTGTAAAATTGACAGTGTACGAAAGTAATTGCACTATTTTCATTGCAGCAGGGCTCCATAAGACTAGAATTTGGGAGGAAAGATGTGGCACTTCTAATCCTTTTGACATTTCAGGAGGAATGCATGAGTAATATTGCGTAGCCATGTAATTAATCAGCCCAGTTTCTTGTGGACTACAAAACATGCATTTCTACTTGCATTCAGATGGGCAGGGAGAGTGGTGGGTGGGAGAGTTTGCATGTCCTGCCCTTCTACAGTTTTAATTACAGTGGGGCTTTGTTTCCAATCATTTTCTTTGTCAATTTTGTGTGTGCGCCTTGCATTTTAAGATAATTGTTATGCTTCTCTAAATGAAAATACTTTACCTTAAATAAAGGAGAGCATAGATTGTACGTTATTAGTAACTCGAATGCTACCTTAGATACGGCAAATGTCTTAATCAAGGTCCTGTATTTATTTTTTTTTATTTTTGGGGGGGGGCCTAGTTGGGGAGGGAGTTTGTCATACTTCTACTGGGAGCAGGGTTGACAGAGTAGGTAATGTGTCATGTTTTGGGTCCAGATTTGGGAGTTTGGTATGGTTCAGAAACAAGGATCAAAGACTACTCCAATATGACCCAGCTGCAAATGGAAAGTTGGTTATTCAGGCAAGGGAGCCAAAGCTGGTCAGACAATGCTAGCCACACCACTCCTGTGCATGCTGTTGGCTACAGAAATCAGTGAGCTTTAAAGACACTAATCCAAAGCACTTCTCACCTCAGATGAAGCTATGGCCCCCAATACTATAGTAGCTTAGCTCCTCAGATATTTACTAGCGAAAAAAACCCAAAAGGCACAGAACATTTTATTGACCCAAGTTCGGGTCAAGGTCACCCAGTTCTCTAAACTGAATGGAGCTGGGAATTTTTTAATATCCTCAAGTAAATCCCAGGATGTCATCCTCCCACTGTACTTGGCCTTGGTGAGGCCACAGCTGGAGTACTGCAACCAACTCTGGGCTCCACAACTTTAAAAGGATGTGGAGAAACTTGAGAGAGTCCAGGGGAGAGCCACGTGCATGATCAGAGAGAAGGAAAACAGACCTTATGATGAGAGGCTGAGAGCCATGGGGCTCTTCAGCCTGGAGAAGCTGCCTGTAAGTACATCAGGAGTGTGCAGCAGGATCTGGGGAAATATCTGTTCACCAAAGTGCCCCAAGGGATGACAAGGGCCAACAGTCACAAACTCCTTCAAGACCATTTTAGGCTGGACATAAGGAAAAACTTCTTTACTGTCTGAGCCCCAAGACATGTAATAGATGCTCCCCAGAGGTAGTGCAAGCACCTACTCTGGACTTTTTTAAGAAGCATTTGGATGGTTATCTTGCTGCAATCCTTTGACCCCAGCTGACTTCCTGCCCCTGGGGCAGGGGGCTGGACTCTATGATCTCCCAAGATCTCTTCCAGCTCTAACGTCTATGAAATCTATGAAATATCATGTGTTGTGAAAGTGTAATGAAGGCAATCATGCTATCCTCAGGAGCACCCCTGGATCCTGGATGGAATGAGTAATAAAGATGAGAGATGAAGCACAACATCCAACTGATGAAGCAACTTGCCTGGGATGTAGAAGACCTACATTCAAGTCCCTGATACTCCTGATTCAAAGATTGGCTCCCAGGCAGGTGGTGCCAGGTCTTGAGAATAAAACTCATATGACTTTCTTGCATCCTGGGCTAGGGAATCTGACTCCGTGTCTCAAAAGGAAAGGACTAGGTAACTGTGTTGTTTTTTTTCAAAGTGGAACAGCTCAAACAGGAGAGACTAAGCAAGACAAACTCAACAACACCCAACAGGCAGGCAATCCACGCAGAGTGACCTTACCTTGGGGAAACTGGCTTCTGCTCTGAATGAAATGCTGAAGTCAATGGCAATATTCCCATGATTAAGGGGCACCTACAGGCACTTGATGAGTGCTGAGCAAGTTGGTACATGTGGTGTCTCAAGCCACATGCTAGTGGAAGAATGGCAATGCATTCAGCCACTCTCTTCCTGCTTTGAAGTGTGGCATGTGGACATGCCAACCCCACGACTTCTCCATTGTGGGGCAAGCCGTGGCACAACCACTCCCACAACAAATTTGATATATATTTTATAGCCCTGGAGACTTGAGAAAATCTGGCTGGAACAGCTCCTTCAATCATTGCCATTTGGGTGTCTTTGGCAACTTTCAGCACCTTGTCGGGGCAGGAGCATCTTGCATCTTGTATTCTGTTGTTTTCTCTCTGCCTACCTAATTTAATAATTCATGTTGGGAGGACTGGGAGCCATAGAGCATTGTAGCAGTTTTTAGGACTTGCATTTCTAGGCACACCCTTTGGAAGATGCATCCATTTGTCTCCTCTTGAGTGCAACGGCTTTTTAAGAAAACATTTCAGAGGGCAATCTAAAAGAAGAGAGAAAGAGCACACAAGGGAAGCAGTAACCAAGGCGATGTGAAGCACTGTCATCCTCATTGTCCCGATTTCATGCTTTCACACCTCTGAATGAGTGTTCAAAGTGTTTCATTTCAGGAGCTACAGATTGTGCAGCCATGACTGAGAAGGTTTCAGGAGTTCCCAGTGCACAGCGGAGTCATTTTGCTGTTTTTTATGCCCATATATTAGGTCTCTAACAAAAGGAGAAGGTTATTGGTAATCAGCTATCCCATGAAGATCAAAAGCCAGTAGCTGCAGTGGGTTTGTGTAGTGCATTATAGAGGTTACTCTAACTTACCGATACTCCTCCAAATGCTTAGGCTCAAATTTTGGTGCGAAAACAATAGCCAAGAAATATTTCCACAATGTCTTGGAAGTCACAAAGGGACCTAGCTGAGGCAATGCAGTGGATTTCACACACACACAAAAGAAATTGGGGAGCTAATTACTTCTATACTGTATGCAGAGAGTTGAGTTATCAGTTAGATGTCCCAGAATGGGAATCACGACACAATAGCCAACAGGAAATGTTGAAGAGAGGATGCGCCTGAAATCCTGTCTTATGAGTAATCAGCAACCCACAGCTGATGTGAGCCTGGGATTCATGGCTCAAAACCCCTCCTTCAGGTAGGTGTCTCAGGGGTGGGCACAGAGACAAGATAAACTAAGGAGTGAAGCTGTAGTGGATCAGCACACACTGCCCATGTGTATAGTCTTATCCCACAGCAAATATGTGGTAGCTGTTGGCACTGGATTCACAACCCAGCCTTGATATCCTCCTCCAGGAGAGCACAACCTTCAGACTGACTACAACTCCTCCAGTTGAGGATAGGAGACATTTATTGATACACTGTAATAGGAAATAAGAGCAGTGCAGGCAAAGCAAGCAGGATGAATCCATCATTCACCCCCCAAATTCCCCAGCACACAGAATATACACAAGCCAGTACGTAAACACCACCTTGAGTTTCTTTGCTTGAATATCAGCAACTTTGGAGTATTTGGGGGGCTGATGCCAGCTGCTATTTTGAAAACACTTCCTTTTGTATTCTTTCTTCTCTCATGACTCTTCATCTTTGGGCAGGATGTACGTATCCTTTGGCTGCAGACTGTCTCCCCTGAAGGCTGGGCAATTGTGTGACAAAACAGGTTTTTAGAAACCAGTTAACCTTTGCAGTTGCCCTGGACCATTGTTCTGATACCATATCTATTTTACTTATGAGGCGATTCCTAAAAGCAAACCTCTACATATCATTTTCTAGCCATCAGTAGCTTGCTAGTTAACCTCACAGCAAATTGTTCATGTGCCCATACCTTAAGACATCCAGTTGGTCACAGATGACTGTCTTGCTTTTTTCTTTTAAAAAACGTGCTGGCAGTGATTAGGTTACTTGCTAAGGAAGTGTGAGACCTGAGTTTGGTCTTCCTCAAGCTAAAGATATTCATACCCATCTCCCACCTCCCTGAAGAGTGACCTAGCCACTGGGGATGGGTAAGGCATGGGTATACAAGTGGAAAGTCTCTGCCCTTCCTCTTGAAGCCAACCCTGCGTGCAGCTGAGTGCAAGAGGTAAGGAGAGGACAAAAAGGAGCATGACTGTAACTCAATCACAAGGGCACTCAGCTGGGCTGGAGAAGCCCTGGATTCCCAGCTCCGTATTCCCAGGCCTGTATATGCTTTTTGCAGGAGTCATTCACCAAAATGCACAAACAAGGTCAGAGGCAAGTATTGAAACTCAGGGCCCTCTCTGCTAGGCTACAGAGCTGTGCGTCCTCCCCTTTTCTGCACATCCAGGGGGGTATGGAGGATCCAGCAGCTCTCCCCAGCCAGGTGTTTTGAGCGTGTTCTGAGAACGTCTTCCTAACCGGTCCCTTAGGAGACATAGGTGCAGGTGAATCCCTAATTGATGAATCCCAAATAGGCTTAGGCCTGAGAGAGGTGCAGAATTACTTATCTCACCTAAGACAGCAGAACTTGGGTTGTATCCAGTTACAGAACTGGGGACTTCATTGGCAAAACCCCGGCTCACAAAGCACGTGTCCTTAGACAAGGATCTAAAAATTGCTTATTTTGTATATTTTGCCCTCCATGCTCAAAGTTGTCCCTTTTGGAGCCTATTAGAAGGGATCTCAATTGATCAATCATTCCCCAAGGAACAATTCTGTTTGGCATTTTGTCCAGGAAGCCCTTTTCAGTCCATTTTATGTGTGCTATTTTTAATTTATTGAATAAGATATTTTGGGATGTTTTACGACTGTCGGGGGAGCGGGGGGAACAATTAATAATCAAATACACTATTGGAACAGCTCTAGTTTGTGCTATACTTTGGGCTAGTTCTTATCTGATCCAGACAGTGAATCTACCTGTAAAAATTGGTGTGTGTGTATAATGTGCATGTATATACACATTTTGACATTTTAAGTATAGACAAGACCAGACATTTTAATAGTCAGGGAAACAATAACATGAGATATAACATAGCATGTAAAAGATTAGTTTCCATTGTCCGCATACGTCTTGAACCTTCTGCCTCTCAAATCAATGCTATTGATATCAGTGTGAATAAGATTGGACCCTTATTTGAATACATGGTATTTTCAATGCTTCCATCACTGAAGCACCAAGGAGTAGCACACTATAATCTTAACCATGGGGGGATTTTTCTTTCCGATTAAAATGCACAAGGTTCTTTCGAATGCATAAACAAGATAGTATTTAAATCCGAAGTATTCCATAATCCTACATAATAAGCTTAGATAGATAAATAAATGTGATGTAATAATGAATACTGCTATACTATAATAAAAAAACCCCCATAGCATTCAAGGTCACTCTTTGTAATTATCCACTGTTTAGTTTTGCTGAATGGAATAAGAGAACTGCAAGCCTTTTCCAGTAACCAGGAGGAAATGGCAGCAATTCTCAATGCCTCAGTTTCCCCATTCAAAGGTTGTGGAGTGCTGCTATTTACCCTCTTTGAAAACTGATTTTAAATGAAAGAAGAAAAAGTGTTATATGAAAGTTGGCTATGCTATTACTACACTTCTACTGTGCTAATCAGCATGAAAAAAAGTTATTCTTTCCTATTCCAAAGGGATGAAGGGGCAAGGGATAATGCCACAGCTAATGATTTCCCTCTCCAAAAAGAAAAAGAGAAAAATAAATCCTTTATCTGCCGCTTATCTGATAATAGGAGATCCAGGAAGAGAGGAATTGCTACCAAACACATACAATGCCACCTTATTTTCATAAACTCTGCTTCATATTACAATGAAGGTATTCATCTTATTTTGCCAGTATCAGCCTGCCACAATAACACTGCCTAAGAATAGTTAAATATTGCAACTTATCATGATAAAGTCCATATCACACCAAGACAAATGCTCCCTTTTTAATGTAAACCACCTCGAGTCTTCCAGTGTCCAGACAAGGCAGGTACAAGCTGAATTAAACTGCCTTAAAACAACTCAATAAATCAAATATTCAAAGCTCTCCAAAACATTTGCAGCTTTGCAAAGCATACGGAAAGCACGTTTTACAGTGGTGGCAATGAGCCAGCCTCAGGAAAGAAGGAGCGAGGAGGAGATTCTCGCTAAGGTATATTTATTCATATTTCTTTTAATTGTTGGAGAAACAAATGCACTTTTTTTTTTTTAAATTAAATTGAAGAAGTGACCTATTTTAAGACAGAGGCTAGGAAGAAATTCTATCCTCCTGCATCTGCTGTTTCCTGGATACGAGCCAGTCTTTCAATGTAACACTAACTCACAATGCAACAGAGAAAGGACAAACATGCTCCCTCTCTTTGCCTGATTAGAGGATGTCTCATGAATACATTCCCAGGACAAGCTTTATAATAGACTCATCCACTTTGTGTTCAATTGTAAATTCAATACCTACCACTGTCAGCTGTTTAATCTGTTGAACTCCATCCTGTTAAACATTTGGTAATAAGCAGGGCTGGGACTAAAATAATAATAATAATAATAAATATTTTTAAGGCATGAATTCTAACCTGTGCTTTTCTCCATTTATCCTGCTCCATGAGAGCTTACAAGAGGGTATTGAGAGGCATGCAAAGGTTGAGCCAACCAACAATATCCATCATGTTTATTCAGTTGGAGCTGTTTAAAGCAAACACCTTTCAAGCGCAGGGAACCATTAGGAACTGGGAAAGTTTGATTTCTTTGCCCACTGTTTGGTGCAGTGTTGATTTGAAGCGCAGATTTAGTTACACAACTCTGTACTGCCCAGTCACCCATGGCAGGCACACATCAAAAACCGCCTTGCTCACATGGCGATTTATGCACGCAGCTTTCTACGTGCCATTCCCCCTTGCCCGCCCAGGGAACTTCTAATTGTGTCAACTGCGTGCACAAATGAGGAGCATAACCGCACACTTTTAAGAATCAGTCACTTAAATTTTCAGTTTAACTTTCTACTGAGAATAAATTGTCTATGCTCCCCCCAGTGGACAAAAAATAGCTGTTGCAGATTTTTCCAGCCTCTAAGGGTTGCCTCTCCTGAGCACAAATCATCAAATTCCTTTTTTGAAATTTTAGAAGCTTTCCCAAGAGGGGGTGGGGGGGGAGAGGGGGTAGTCTTCAATTTAGTTATGAAGTTTAAAATGGAAATGACTTCTCCAAGAGGCTGATTGAATCCTTCCACTGCTACAATCTTAGCTCTCCTGCCAGCTGTACAGCTTTTGGCACGTCACGTCAATTTTAGGCTCAGTTTCCCCATCTGTAAAATGGGCCGGTAATATTTAAAAGTGCACCTCCCAGAGGAGTTGTAAGAATCGATCTGTTAATGTCTGGATGACATTTTGAGCATACACAGAGCCATAAATTATTTATTTATTGCTTTTTAAATAATTAATGTATTTGACTTGTCTAGTCTAAAATTAGTGCTGAGTGAATCACTTTGGCTAAAGCAAGAGCTTGACCTGATTTTTTACTTGAAGGTGATCAGGAGCAGGGCTGAACCTTAGTCCAAACAGGAAATGTTTGGTTGACTTAAAATTAATCATCCCTTTCACATTGTTAAAGACAAATGGAAACATTGTTTCCTTCTAAAAAGCAGTTCTTGCTTTATTTCCAACTTGTTCAAAATCAGTAATGCTGGAAACTCCATGAAATAACTGATCCTCTGATATTTCCAGTCTTTTCTCCCAACCAAAGAAGTTTGTATTTAAGCATCCAAACTTTTTTCTTCTTCTTCTTCTTCTTTTATTTTTTTTCAATTTACCCATTGCTACCTATACACAAGACGGCCTCCAGGAGTTTTGGAAATGGAGCGGAGTGGCTGCCAGACATTTAAAGAGACAGCGCTCCATATGTCAGTTGTCAGGAAAAAATATTCCTCTATTTTCATACCCCTTGAGTCAGCTATATTTCACAGCTCTGATGTCAATGGAAAAGCTTAATATCAACTGTAGTGGAAATATAGCTTTCCAATTAAATCATGGCTGTGAAATATAACTTATTTTTTGTTTTCTTCTTTCCAGTTGCTGGGAGTGGAGCTTTGTTGTTTTAGACGTTATATTGTAGATAGATTTATAAAATGTGCCGTACCAATCGGTGTCTCTGGACAGATCCATTGTGCACAAAGAACAATTAACAGGGCATTGTCTTGGTCAAGCACTGATACAGTCCAGCTCATTCTAGCCCTGACGAGTGAAGCCACCAGCATTTTTCCAGACTAATTTTGCTCAGACATTGTCTGGAGACTACGGAGATAAAAATACCAACACGCTCAGTGTCGTTAGTGTTAGTGCAGCTGCTCCGACGTTGAATACCAATGGGAGCGTTCCCTAATGGTCTCAGTATAAACAAGCCATTTGTTGAAAAAATGGCTGCATTTCTCCAAGGAGCAGAAGGGAGTTAGGTACCCTGGGTAAATTGCATTTTAATCATATTTGGTTGGCTTACAGTCCCTCAGGCTCATGCAGCAATCTGAGAATGGGTTTCAGATCCAGACTTTTTATATAACAATCTAAATTGTCCCAGTCCTGAGAGATTGCTTCAGTTTCCTTTAAAAGGGAGGGGGGTGGGATCTCAAACTCTTCCCCTCTCCCACAATTCTGGAGGCAAAAGTCTATGTTGGTAAGGAGCTCTTTCCAGGAAGATCAGCCAATTTGGGTCTGAGTAATAAAGTCCAGATACCCTTGATTCATATTAATATCAAGATGCTCTTGATTCATATTCCAGAATCAAGATTATCTTCATTTGAAAATGCTTTCAGAAGATTCCTCCTTGTTTGTAGATTAAGGTATCAACCCCATCCTAATTGCTACCAGATAGAAAATGAATCCAAAGTTCATTAGATTGTTAAGTTTCCATTGACTCCAGCGGACTCTGGAGGGGTCCCTAGCACAGGAAAATAAATTGTCAGGTAGCCAGGATCTAAACTTGGTAAAGTAAAGCTTTCTAGGTCAATTGAACCTAGGCCAATCAATAAATCCCTGAGAACGAGCATCAACTAGGCACCCCAGATGGTACTTGTGCCCTGCTTGGAGCCCTGTAGCAAAATGATGGCACCTCTTGCTTGAGCAAGCTGCAGACTTGTAGTCGTGGCATGTGGATGGCACAATCCAAACTAGACATGATTAAATTCAAGGAATGTCTTAATGGGGTCACACATTGGGATGAGAACCCTGTAACCAAGCCACAAAAAAAAAAAGAAAGAAAAA
>NW_017729024.1:170274798-170277788 GCF_001723915.1 Gavialis gangeticus | reverse complement strand
ATGATTAAATTCAAGGAATGTCTTAATGGGGTCACACATTGGGAAGGGAACCCTGTAACCAAGCCACAAAAAAAAAAAGAAAGAAAAATATGTGCTGGTTTAAGTAACTGTGGACAAAGTAAATCTTCAAAACATGAAAGTATCTGAGTATCTAACAGGCCTCCCCTATTACACACTTTAATAACTAAACCAAGCTGGTTGTATCAAATGCCTCAATTTTAAATACTTTCTTCAGGTGCAATCCAAGGCTATACTTGCAGCTTCTGGCTTCCCAGTATCTTTTATTGTTTGTTTTTATGTGGGTGTGTGTGGGTGTCTACTCACACGCATACACAAATACACGCATATACATACATATGTGTGTGTGTGTGTATATATATATATATATATATAAAAAATCTGATGCAGTCGAAGGAGTTATCCCATTTGTAGATTGGTCCCACACAGAAACATATTAGGAGTTTTACTCTTTTGTATCATCTTTAGAGGAGCAGTGATGTAGCATTTTAAGCCTGTTGGCACATTTTGCCTTGAAAATGTTTATTCCTCCAGCATTGCCCGTGTATGTGTGTGTTTGAATTACTTTTTGCATTGTGCTTCCAGATTTGATGACTCCAAGTGATCCTGCTATTGATTCAATATTAGGGAAACAAAGAGTTATTAAGTGATAACCTGTTGGTGTATATTTTTGCTCTGTTCATATAAACCACTGGAGCAAGATCAATTTACTCTCCGGTTGAATTGCTTTTCTTGTGGGCACCTAAAGCATACGTTAGACAGCAGCTTCCAAGAAACAAATTTATTTTCCTGAAATGATGGTCTTTATTGGCAACATCTAGTTCTTTTAATTTTACAGTTGGTTTACCAGTTATTATCTCTGTTTTCATGAAGCATGAGAAAAATGCTAGAACAGTTAAATGTGCTTACCATATAGTTTGTGAATTAGTGGCTCCTTCAAATTGGCAGCAGATGTGGAAAGAAACTGCGCTGTCAGTCTTCCTCCGCTGTCCCCCCTTCTTCCCCGCGAACTCTGGGAAATAATTTGCCTGGCATACATTACTGATTTCCCATCCAAGTGTCACATCCGCACCCCCCACCCTCCCAGAATCATATCAAATATTCCCTCTTACATCTGACCCCGCCGTTCGCCTGTGACAAATCAGAGAAATCTGCCGGTGGGGTGTGTGGGGGGACAGGGGAGTAAAACCCTTTTGATGCCTCTCGCGCCCATTATGCATTTGAAGGGACGTGCATTTTAAATGACTTGTGCATTGCTCCACAGATGTGTTCTGGGCAGAATGGCAGCAATTGCCAGCAGTGACTAAGTGAGAAGTGACACTCTGCCTCTCCGAGGGTTTCTTCAAGTCCAGTTTGGAACCTTTCATTACATTGCAGGAATCCATTAAGACAGAAACAAGGTTATTCCATGAAATGTTTTTGTGACTAAAGAGGACATCCAGCTCTTTAATCAGTGACAGAACATCTACTCTGACAAGACTGAGTGATACAGTGCACTCTGCTACCACCTTTGCAACTGAAGGGGAATATAACTTACAAGGACAGACAATATTCTCATTAAATTGCCATTGGTTGATTCATCAATGCTCCAGTGGAAATAATTATTCTGTATATGTTTGATGTAAATGTCTGTGTCAAATGAAACCTCATTTTGTATTTTGCGGACGTCTGATCCATGATAATTTGGCTAATGCCTTTAGGTCATGAGATAACTGTCTACTCCCTTCAGTTATGACAGGGGCTGTGGCAAAAGTCTAAGAGTGCTAAGGAAGGAGGAAGAAAGAAAAAAGAAACGCACACGTACACACTTGTTTGAAAAATAAAAGAAACCACGCCTTGTTATTAGAGTATGCAGTCGGCCATAGTCCTCCCTTACAGTAGCATCGGGCTTAGACGGCTGTGAAGCAGGACTGACCAAACTGATGTCAGCTGTGTCACCCCAGTAGAAGTAACAGCATGCTCCTATCCAGGGGATATGATTTTTAACTTGAGGCCAGAGTTGCAGAAGTCATTATGGGAGAGAAAGTGTCCATAGTCATAGAAAATGAGGGTTGGCAGGGACCTCAGGAGGTCATCTAGTCCAACCCTCTGCTCAAAACAGGACCAGAGCCAGTTATGACTTAACGCTCATAACTCTATATGTTGATATGGTTTATCTAGACACGTGTTTTATATGCATGGTTTTATACAGGGTTCCTTTGGACAGAGCCCAGACCTGTAAGGAGGGAAGGTGCATAGTGCATAAGTGGGACTTAGCCCCATGGGAGATGAGTCTCTCTCTTCATGACATACTGCTAAGTCTCAGTTTTTCCCCTATTTGCCCCTAGGTAGGATGGGGTTTTTTTTGGCTGTGGGCCTTCATTAACAGTAAGTTTCTACCTATTGCACTCTGCGTCAGCTGCTGTGGCCAGTGGCTGAAGGAGGACCATCCAAAGCTGCTTTCTATTCCTGGCTATTTGGTGAGCTAATGAGTCCCCCAAACGTTCGTGGGCATGGACCTTAGATCAGATTATCTCTTGAAGTGGTTTCGTAGTTTCATAGTTTCTAGGGTCGGAAGGGACCTGAGTAGATCATCTAGTCCGAACATTGGTTCCAGATCCTAGCCGCCCTGACCATGAAGTAGCACCTCCTGATATCTAGCCTAAAGCTACCCTCTACCAGCTTGTGACCGTTATTCCTGGTCACTCCTGGCGATGCTCGGGGGAACAGAGACTCCCCCAATGCCTGCTGATCCCCTCTGACTAGTTTGTAACAGGCCACTAGATCCCCCTCAGCCTTCTCTTGTGGAGGCTGAACAGGTTCAGGTCCCGTAGTCTCTCCTCATAGGGCCTGCCCTGCTGCCCCCTGATCATGCAAGTGGCCTCCTCTGGACCCTCTCCATGCTGTCCACATCCCTCCTGAAGTGCGACGCCCAGAACTGGACGCAGTACTCCAACTGTGGCCTGATCAGTGCCGCATAGAAGGAGAGGATC
>NW_017729024.1:170262935-170269798 GCF_001723915.1 Gavialis gangeticus | reverse complement strand
TCTAGGGTGGAGATCGTCCAGACCAGCTGACTTGAATATGTCCAGTCCCTCCAGAAGCTCCCTAACTAAATCCTCACTAACCCTTGGCCCAGGTGTGCCTCCCCGGGGCCCGAGGGGGGCCCAGCAGGGAGGTGGCTGTTCTGGTCCCTTGTTAGGAAGACGGAGGCAAAGAAATCTTTAAACATGTTAGCTTTGTTGTCTGGTGTGCCGACCAAATTTCCCAACGTGTCCTGCAGGGGCCCCGCATTACCCGGGACCTTCTTTTTACCCCCTATGTATTTAAAAAAGGACTTCTTATTGTCCTTAATCTGGGAAGCTAGTCCTAATTCCATCTCTGCCTTGGCCTTCCTGACTGCCCCCCTACATCCCCGAGCAACTGCAGTATAGTCATCCCTGGTGATGACCCCTTCTTTCCATTGGGTGTACGCCTCCCTTTTAGCAAGGAGACATTCCCGGATGCTTTTGGTGAGCCATGGAGGCTTGTGTGCCCTCCTGCTCCCTTTGATCCTTGTTGGGATTACCTTCCTTTGGGCTTGGAGGATCGTCTCCTTAAAAACAATGAACAACAATAGCAGTCCTGGGGCAGACCTAGGGACATTATTTAACCTTTCTTTTACACTGGTGTAAACCCAGAGTTCCTCCATTTAAATCAGTGCTCTTATAGTGGCATAAAATCAGTGTGAGAAGAGGTTCAGGTTCAGTGTAATCAGATATTACACTCACTTCCCCTTAAACCCTACAGCTCCGGCTAGCCTCATTAATCCTGAGTTGCCACCTCCTTTGGTTACTCTCTTTCTAAAGTTTCAGACTAACAAATAAACCTGTTATCCCCCTTTTATCCATCTTTTTTATCCAAAACAATATTTCCCATGGAAAGTCAGATTGCCCCAAAGCCCCAACTGAACCTAATTTCCATGGCCACTTGTAAAATGAGCTTTTGGAAAATTAGTAATGATTTTTCATGGTGTGCGTATGCCTGGGGGTATTATTTTGGCCATATGATCTAGATTTAAAGGTATATAAAAGAGGCTATCTGCTTAGGTTTGAGATCCCAAAGCTCTGAAATAGAAGAGGTAGCTTGGTCCCTTTAGGTAAAAATGTGAAATAAAATAAACTTGCCTTTTCCCGATAATGTTCTTTTCTTTTCTGCTCAAATAAACATTTGAGTTATATTTCCTACTAATAATTAGATTTATCACTAAGGGCGAGATCCTAAGTTTATAATGTATGGTCACATCATTAGAGCCAAGGGACTATACTGGTCTCCAACACAATTGAAAACTATGAACTGACAACTCTAAATGATGCCATACCTTCAACTATAAATGCCTGTCCCCTCTCAGCCCTCAGTAATAGCTCAGCAACTAAAGGACACATGCTTTGCCATCTATTGCTTGTGATGAGAAGGTAGAAGCAGGCTTTGGAGACATAGAGGGATCTTATATTGTGCCACTCTTCAGCCGTTAGCTGCCCCAAGAACTCATGTGAGATACGAACAAGCCACAACCCCTTCCGCAAAAGGGATTGCCCCTTTGCAGGGATCCACCGTAGCTGACAACCACCGATGAAACAAAGTCACAGCTCAGCCCTGATGCTCCAGAAAGGACGAGGCTATGACTTCCAGGTAGAGTGAAGATGAATGGGAGGTAGAAACTGGAAAGCTGTCATGAAATGCAAGAAAACAGCCCCATACCTAGGACCAAAACTTGGCCCCTGCATGGAGAGATGATAGCATCCTCAGTAAAGGCTGACGGATGCAGAGAAGATCAACCATTATCCCTTTGTGAGCCACCTCGGTGTCATCTGCAGCTCAACACCTAACCAATATCAGAGATTTTACTTGTCACGAGTTTGAGCCTGGGTTTCTCTCGTGTCTTCTTCCATAGCTAGGGAACAAAGCTGAAGCTGTAGGTTGCAACTCAGGCAATCTAAGTGTTTTTAAAAGGTATTACCAATTTGAAATCTCTCTGTGCTGGTAGAGGAACGGGGACAGGATATGTTCTCCAGTGACATTTTAATAAGGTTTTTAAAAAAGATTAATATACATTTTTCTCTCATATACATAGCAAGAGAAGAAAATGGTCTGCCTATAGCAAATCTGGGAGATTATTTGTAAGTATAGTAGCCAAGTCCCACTTCAGGCTGATAAAACCTTTATTTCTGACTATCCCATCATGCTATCTAGAAACAGCCCTGCAAATAACTAAAGGTAATATAGACAGATCTAAAAAACATAGCTAGGTCTTTGCATATGGAAAGAAGTTCATCATGTGTGGTATTGATAGATAGCCATGCAATGCACGTATGTGCACAGGGGTCCATATACAGACCCTATCTCTCACACACATTATATTAGTCTGTGGCTTATATCTTTTTCTCAACTCCTAATATCATCTCGGTACCCAAGACAGGGATCATTGTCAGAGATTTATTCTGCAAATTAAATGAGCTATAGCCTCTTTCCTTATTTTAATGTACACTTTATTCTCAAAGCCATTGCTATTTAAATTTGTTCCTTAACACATGCGGCTTCACTTTATTTTACTTTTACTGTGTCTGGACTATTCAAAACTGACACATATAAAAAATAGTGCTGCTTCGCTGAAATAGCAGTGCCTTTGTATGTACAAAGCTATAAATAAACACTGGCAGTTAAACTTCTGTGCTTTTAAACTTTAGCCTCTTTATCTCTGTCACTGTTAGAGGCCCCTATCTGGTCTGCCTTCCCTTTTTGCTTATGATAAAATGCTTATGCAGCAGTAATCAGTCTTAGTACCCTCCTCTATCTTTTTTTTTTTTCTTTGTCTCTCTCTCATTTTCTAAGTCTTCGGCATGAGTTTCAGTGGTGGCCAAGGCAGGCTGGCCAACGAAACAACGTGCCAGAGTGCATTTCTTCCAAAGCCAGCTATTTCCCATCTCTTCACTTTCAGTCTTGTTCTTGTCACTGTATGTTAGTGCACAACTTTGGTGCATGCATTTTGGACACACTGCTTCCAAGCTTTGCAAAACCCAAACCCGCTGTTTTCTTCACTTAGCACTTCCAGGAGGAAAAAAAAAGTTTCACAGCAAGGAAAAGCAACTTTCATGCAGGCTGGACACTGAGGTTGTGAGTCCTGTCTAGGAAAGTGGATCTAAAACCACCCCGACTTTTGGAAAGCTCAGCTTCAGGTTTGGATTCAAACTAGATCAGGTTAAAACCTTTTGAAAGATCAGACAAATTGAGGACCCAGATTGGATTTCTGCAGGTCTGAAATTCCCATGCCTCTTTCTGAATAACAAGGTTCTTTGGGTAAATGTGATATATTTTATTAGACCAACTAAAGTGTTGGAAAAATTGTTCTTTGCAAGCTTTGGGGCACAAACACCCTTCTTCAGGCATAGGGAGAGCATGCTGTTGCTTTGTGTTCTCCTGGATTGGCAATATGCAAAATCCAGGTCTGTGAAAATTCAAATGTATGGCAATGAGGATCAGAGGCCATGGGAGACAATAGGGTCTGGGACAGAAGTTGAATACATCGATTTAACCTACATCAGTTAACTCTGATACTACCATGTCCATCCAGGTTATCATAAACCAGTTTTGTATCTTAAACCAGTATCTTAAACCATCCACCTGGTTATCTTAAATGAGTATGGGCCATTTTGAAAGAGGTTTATATGCACTGAACTTCTGTTGTGCTACAAATTTGAACCAGTTTCTGATCACTTATACTGGTTTATGTTGTAACTTCTGTCCCTAGCCTTGGTGTGAGACGGGTGGGTGGAGGGAGGAAAAGCGGGAAGTGTTGACCTGGTGAAAGAATGTAGCTGGTAAAATGTTGGGGGGTAACCTGGGGTTATCTGATGGCAGGCAGGTTGTAATGTGCCATAAATCCAATGCCTATATTTAGTCTATGATTTTTGGTATCCGGTAGATAAACACAATGTCTATATTTGCTCCAAGCTTTTTGGTACCTTTCTGAATGGACACCTACAATACTTAAGGGCAGTTTGGAGATTCTTTTAGTTGCAAGGGGCTGGACTCAGTGGTTCAGGAGATCCCTTCTAGTTCTAGGTTGCCATCATACACACAGCTCAAATATCTGTCCTCCTACTTCCCAGTTTGGGATACCACCCACATCATTCATAGCTTTGCCCCACGCACCCCTTTTAACCACACCTGTTCATTTCAAACATCCTTTTAGACATGTGCATAATGCTTTCCCCTTCAGCTTTCAACTATCTGTGTAATCATTTTAATAATAGCATTAATATGACTTCCTACTTAGGTTTCCTATCTGACCCTATTGGGAATGTTAACTCAAATATTATTAACAACCCAAACAAGTTGAGCCACGACTGCATTTTCTCATGCATAAGTAATAAAGTGCCAGTTGTTCCTGTGAAGACACTGCTTTTCAAATAATTAAAACCGTTTGCAGATGACTCAGAGATCACAGATAAAGTGAAGCGAGCTGTATGCTTTAGCGTATGGGTGCTATTTCCAGGCACTACTTCCGTATGTAAATAAAACATTGTTCATGTATCATATTTATCAATATGATAGACCTGCCAGACTTCCCAGTTTTCTTTGGAGAAGCATATTTTTCAACTCTCTCTCTCCTTTCTCCCTCCAAGAGATCAATTCTCTCTCTCTTCCTCACACACTTTAAAAAAAATATATTATTATACCATACACTTTTGAACCTTATTCTGCCACAGCCTGTTTCTAGGATCGTAGAATTACAGAACTATAGGATATCACCGTGGAAAGCATATGTCCTTCCTTCTACACATGGTATATAGCTCAAACTGACTTTGCTTTCCAAGATTTGTCATCATATATAACTCGTACAAGGAAGATAAACCATGAATCCCAGCCTAAGCGCTTTCCACGTATGTGTTTCTACCCAGTGCTTCCCTCCAGGACCTTTTCTGTCCCAAAGCCTATTTTTCTCCTTCCTTATGCTCCAGAAGATGAAATGAGCTGTGGCTCATGCAAGTTTATGCATCTCTGATTCAGTTAATCTCTAAGGTGCACCTCTGCCCTGCTTTCTGCCTGACTTCAGATTAACACAGCTAACTACCTCTCTCCCTATCCCTATTCAAGAGACTGTGTGGTCTCTTATAGCTTGCCTTGAGCTAACAAGACTCACTCATCCAGAGTGAGCCACAAATAATTATTCTGCACCATTATGCAGGTGTCGAACACCTGAGCTTAGGGTGCGTAGTAGAGAAGCCCTGCATTTGTATGCGGGAATCTAGAAACAGCTCCCTTATCACAGGGAAATACACTTTGAATTCAGCGGGAGTCCATGTCCCTCAATTAAAATGGACGTCCAGAGGGGGCTCACGTGGAACAGCCGGCTCTGGGGACACAACCTCGGGGACTGGGTTACCTAGGGGAGGTGATGCAAAGAGAGATAGAGGCAGAGAGGAGCTGTGGAGAAGTATAAAAATGAGATAAAGCTGCAGAAGAAGTGGGAAATAACAAGCAGGGCAGAGGAAGCAGAGAAGCAGGTTCATCTGATGCAAGCAATCAGATTTCAGAAGCAATTTAAATGAACTAAAAAAAGAGAAAGATAACAGAGGAAGAGGCTGGAAGGGAGAGGGTGACAAAACTCGGAGGGAAAGTAGAGCGTGGACAGATACAGAGAAAAACGTCACTTAAAACATTGTCGTTATTATTGCTGCCCGTTAAATAGTGTTTTCCATTACAAAGGAAGAGATCATTTTCACTTTCCCTATCAAAAAAATAAAATAAAAATCATAGTATCATAGAGCAGTAGGGCTGGAGGGGACGTCCAGAGGTCATGTAGTTCAACTCCCTACCTGAGGCCATGTCATCCCTGCCTAAACCATCCTATACAAACCCATATGTATTTGGGAGGTTTTGGGTTTGTTTTTTTTTTCTTCAACCCCCCAAACCCTTTTTGGAGGATTTTAAAAAGGCTTCTAAGTGCCTGGGGTTATTCAAACATCAGGCACCTAAACAGTAGGTATATAGCCACATAACTACACTTATGCATAGTTTGGGCTTCTACTATCCTTGTGGTGGACTAGCATTACCCTGTGAGTGTACCTGCAGAAGCAAAATACAGAAAGGCCCTTTCACCTTTTAGCTCAATAGTCTAACAGTTAGCAAAATGCAAAAAAAGTTGTATCTACCCCCCTCACAGCAGATGGGGGTCCAACCTACCTGTCCTACTTCCCAGCAAAGTGCTCTAACCCCCAGGTCCCAGACCAGGTACCACTTAGGGTTGTCCCCAGCGCTCCCTCAAAGCTGGTCCACCGCATCCAGCATTTATGATCTTTTGGATGGACGTCATCAGGACAGATTGTTCCCAACTGGAGCAGAGGTCTAGATGCCACCCTGGGGGGAAAGGGCTGTGTCTCACCAAAGCACACCCTTGGGCTTTCGTTGCTATTCCTCCCAGCCCCACAGCTCTCCCTCTCTTGGCTGCCCAGTGGGCCAGCTGTAAAGGGAGGGAGAGAGAGTGATTTTCTGGGGCAAAGCCCACCTGGGGCCTGGTGGTTGCGGCACTTTGCTTCAAACCTGCTTTGGGTGAGGGACACATGTCTCCTGCTTACCTGGCTTTACGTACATGATGGAGCGATGCTACATCCCCCAGAGGAGCTGCCTGGCAAGAGCACAATGTACTAGCTCAGCAGGCAAACATGGGCTGCGATGAATGACAGCTGTTCATAAGTGCCAAGAAGTGAAGTTATGTGGCTATATACCCAAAACTTAGCTGCATCACGGGGAAATAGGACCTGCCTTAAATAATTTCATTTTATAGTGAAAATATACATATCAATATGTATTTTTCACTATAAAATGAAAATATTTAAGGGCAGATCCTATATATATATATATATATATA
>NW_017729024.1:170254766-170262507 GCF_001723915.1 Gavialis gangeticus | reverse complement strand
TCATGCTCTGGACACAGGGCACTTTTGCCATAGCCTGTTACGTTGCTTACATATTTCTGCCAATTTGGTATTCTGAATTAGACAAAAAAACAGTCTTAATTAGAGCTGGTTGAAAGTCTTTATCTTGAAACATCTTAGAGGAAAAAATGTTCCTTTGTTTTGCTTACATACATACCTACTGGCGCAACTGTTTGAGCACTCGTGGCACTCGGGAAAGGTCCCAGAAGACTGGAAAAGGGCCAACGTAGTCCCTATCTTCAAGAAGGGGAGGAAGGAGGACCCGGGTAATTATAGACCAGTTAGCCTCACCTCTATTCTTGGGAAGACCTTAGAAAAAATCATAAAGGATCACATTTGCAGGGGGCCAGTGGGTAATACAATGTTAAGGGGCACCCAGCATGGGTTTATAGCAGGCAGATACTGCCTATCTAACCTGGTCTCTTTTTATGACCAGGTCACAAAGTGTTTAGATGCAGGGGAGGAAGTAGATATTATTTACCTGGATTTTAAAAAGGCTTTTGACACATCACACCCAGTTCTTATGAGCAAACTGAGTTTCTGTGATGTGGATTTTTTCACAGTAAGGTGGGTGAAAAACTGGCTTATGGGATGCACGCAGAGAGTGGTGGTGGATGGGGTGGTTTCTCTCTGGAGGGATGTGGGCAGTGGTATCCCCAAGGCTCTGTCCTTGGACCAGTGCTGTTTAATATCTTCATCAGTGATTTGGATGAAGGTGCTGAAAGCACCTTATCTAAATTTGCAGATGACACTAAACTATGGGTTATACTAAACGCACTGGAGGGCAGGGAATGAATTCAGGCAGATTTGGACAGACTGGGAAAGTGGGCAGATCAGAATAGGATGCAATTCAAGAAGGATAAATGCAAGGTGCTGCTCCTGGGGAGAAAGGATCTCCAACACACCTATAGACTGGGGGGTACCACTCTGAGTACCACGGCAGTGAAAAGGGATCTTGGAGTCCTGGTCAACGCAAAAATGAACACGAGTCGCCCATGTGACGAGGCAATAAGCAAGGCTAACCACGCTCTTTCTTGTATGAGCAGGTGCATCACAAGCAGGTCTAGGGGGGTGGTACTTCCCCTCTATGGGGGAAGCATTGGTCAGGCCGCAGATGGAGTACTGCATCCAGTTTTGGGTGCCGCACTTCAAGAGGGATGTGGACAATCTTGAGAGGGTCCAGAAAAGGGCTACTCATACGGTTGAGGGCCTGCATGTAAGACCCTGTGAAGACAGACTGAGGAATCTGAATCTCTTCAGCCTCTGCAAGAGCAGGCTGAGAGGCGATCTTGTGGCTGTCTACAAACTCATCGGGGGGCGAGGCAGCAGGGAATACAGGACACTCTGTTTACCAGGCGCCCCTCGGGGTTACAAGAAATAATGACCACAAACTGAAGAAGAACAGATTTAGATTGGACATAAGGAAGAAATTCTCTATGGTAAGGGTTGCCAAAATCTTATATGTGTGCATATAAGTGTGTGTGTACATACATACATACATGAACACATATATATACATATATATATATGTGGGTGTGGGTGTGTGTGTATATATATATATTTGTTTATTTATTTTGAAAAAATATATAGACCCTTACCTTTGGGGGGGGGGAAATACACACACACACACACACACACACACACACACACACATATTCAAAAGAAAGGGCCATTTTTTTCCTGTAAGATTTTACAAGGTAATTCTTTCAACCAGCTCTATTTAACACTGGTTTGGGATTTTTTTGTTTTTGTTATTTTGTCTTATTCACTATACCAAATGGGCAGAAATGTGTAAGCAATGTAGCAGGCTACAGCAAAAATGCCCTGTGTCCGGGGCATGCCAGAATGTGCCTTTATTTCACAACTTATTTCCACTTCCCATCATGTGTCATTCTTGACTTAAAGTTATTCTGAAAAGCTATTAAGTACTACATAATTGTGAGCAAATTGGAGGTAATAAAGAGAAGTTCAACGAACATGATTGAGGGGCTGGAGGGACTGATTTATGAGGGAAGATGAAAAGAACAACAGTAAATATGTACTTGGCCAAATAATAGCTGGGGAGGGGGGGTTGGAGAATAAGATACACATCCGCCAGGGCTGTATCTGAGGAACGTAGTGATCACCAAGGACCAGAATCGTTCCTGGCGTAACTCCACTGAAGTCAGTTCAGCAGAGTTACACTACAGAGGAGCCTGGCCACAAGAAGAGCGAGAAAGGAGCTGTTAAGTATGGTCCAGGGGGATACAGCCGGGACAGCGTGGTGAAGGAACTGAGCAAAAAGAATATGTAGGCTACATATCAGGGAAATCTTACCGGAGAGATCTATGAGACTAATGAATTAGTTAACAAAAGACAAGCGCTTTGAAGATGAAAAATGGTATTCAGCTGACGCTAAGTATCATTATTAATAGTAGAGCTGGGCAAATAATTTGTGGTGAATAACGCACTCATCCAAGTTAGGGTGAAATTTTCCAAAGGTGCCTATGGGGCCTAGAGGATGAATGGGTGCTTTGGAAGGAGCTAGGTGCCTCGTTTTTCTAATGTGCTTTTGAAAATCCCATAATTCGTGTTACTGCTCTGCTCCTTCTTCCTCCCCTGTCCATCTCCTCCCCAGCCTTCACCCCACCTCGAGTGGCAGCTCTCTCTGCAATGATAGCCAGAAGCTGGCAGGTTTCTTCTCTATATTCATTACTGCAAACGATTCACCAAACGCCCAGTTCTGTCATTCTCCCCCTTCCTGTCAAAGTTCAACTCCCTCCATATATTACTCCAGGGGATTCAAACGTTAATGGGGTACTCTACATAATTAAGGGTCACCAAAATCTAGCCTTGAATAATTCCAACCAACAGCTGTAGGTTCACAGAGATGGAGCCTCAGTGCATATAAATCAACATAGATACACTGAAGTCCATGGAGTTATTCCAGTTTACATCAGGTGAGGATTTTTCCCTTCAATATTAAGCCTGGAAAAAACCATTAAAATAATTCATTTTGACCTTCTGCATAATACAGGCCACAGGACCCCAACCAGTGAATCATTTGCTAGACGGTGAAAAAGCAAGTATTTCCAAGACCACTTGTGTTAGGCTGTATCTTTCACATATGTAATTTTAGGTATCTCTTAAATATATAATTTGTATTTAAAAACTCTAGGTAATGATGAATTAATCACTACACTTGGTGATCTGTTCCAGCAGCCAATTATCATCACTGCTAAAAAGCTGCATCTTGTACATCATTCATAAACATTATTTAAAATAAGATTATCACACGTCTTGAGCATGTGACAGGCATAGTACTGTTTCTATTTTCTCTGTGGATGACTAAGTCTTAGACTCAAATTTTCAACACGAAGTAGTAAGTAATCAAATTTAAGTATTCAAAGTTAAGTTTCACTTGAGCAGGAAAACAGGTTTTGAGTTGAAAGGTATTTTTAATCCAAAAATGCCTTTTTAAATACCAGGTCTTTTTTTTCCCCATGAAAAAATTAAAATTAACTTATGAATTAAAAAAAAAACAAACCAACTAAACATATCGAACATTTTATCAAAGCATTGATACTACTGTTCATAAACACTTTTGTTTTCAGCCAGGTAAAAAAACAACAACCCTTAACACTACTTTAAAACATTTTCAATAACATTTTCCAAAACAGTATATAGAAAAAGATCCATTCTTAGAAGAAAAGAAAAAATAAAAATGAGGTGACCCTTCAAAATGAAAATAAAAGGGTAACCAGAACTTTTTAAAGTGTAAGACTATTTATTTGCATGTTGTTTAGCTCTACTTTTTGCCTTCTCTCTCTCTCTCTCTCTCTCTCTCTCTCTCTCTCTCTGTGTGTGTGTGTGTGTGTGTATACAAATATATATATATATATATATATATATATATAAAAATTGAAAATTCATTATATATATATATATAAAATTGACCCAGTCCTGGACTTCAATATGGATAGGGTATCTTCCTCTTTTTCTGCAGACATTTGTGTCTGCCCCTGTCTTAGGATGCGGACACAAGCTAAGGACATAAAGTGAATTTAGTTCTGGTTTTCAGCACAACTCTTCCGAGGTATTTGCCCAATTCTTATTTGTCGAAATGTGAACACAGTGGGATCTGCTCAGGTAGATCTTGGGAACCATATTGAAAGGAAACAAAAGGACAGGGTTTGTGGGTGCGTGAGTGTGTTTGGTTTGGTTTGGTTTTCCTATGTAATGTGCAATTAACTTTTGGAACTCATTGCTACATGTTGTAAAGGGCAAAAATTTAACCAGGTTCAAAAGAGGATTTGACAAATTCAGGAAGAATACACCTATCCATGGGTATTAAACATATTTGTTATCAGTGCAAGCTCCAAATTAGGACTGCCTACTGGTCTTGAATTGCTGAAACCTGTGAGGGGAAGAGGAGCAGGGGACAGATTGGTGTGAGCAGATTCTGCATAAATGCATTTCCCCTTAGCATCTCCTCTCTGCCACTATAAGAGGCAGAATACTGGGCTAGCTGGGCCTGTCTCAGTGGGCATGTCTACACATGCATTAATGCACTGTAATTACAGCGTATTATGTTTAGTGCCTGTCATTTTTGCCATGTGCCCCCAGAGGCTGGGGGGACACGGCAAGCTCCTACAGGCAGCGGCGACACTGTCAGCGTTGGGAGTATGGTAACAGTAAGCAGGAAGCTCCTGCAGGCAGCTGTGGTGCTGTCGGCAGTGTGTGTGTGTATGTGTGGGGGGGGGGCAAGTACCACCCGCAGATGCCACCAATGGTGTCGGCACCGCCTTTTCACCACCATGCTCCAGTGTGCACGTGCACCTGTGTGCAGCCCCTGTGCATCGCCAGTGATACCTGTAATTACAGGTACTAAACATAATGCGCTGTAATCGGTGCGACTGCAGTAGCGCCAATGCATGTCTTTTACGTGATGCTAATGCGCAAGACTAATTCTGCTGTGCATTAATGCGTTAGCACAGCTTTCTCTGTAACATGCTAACGTGCAGTAGAATTACTCTACTGAGCTTCTAGCATCTCACGTTAACACGCCCAGTATGGCATCTAGTGTTTGCCATCTGCTTAATTCTCAGCACACTGCCAAGCCAAGGATAAGCCACATAGCTATTTAAATGTGGCTTCTATTTTGAAGGCTGATGCTTACTCACTAAGATTGGGCACCTCAGCGGTCCAACACAGCCATTTGATACGGTTGTATTTGCCCACAGGGAGCTTGCAAATGCTCTTCTTCACAAGGGCTAAGAAACATAAATGTACAAATGATCTGGGTTCTCCTAAGGGCAGCAATAGAAAAGTCATTGCTTGACTCACTTAAAAAAAAAGGGATCAGGCAAAGCCTTTGCGAATACACTGTAGGAAGCATTTGTTCGTGGCATATGTGTGTTAAAAAAACGCCCAAAACAAATGGCACCGTATGCTCAATAATAGCCAGGATTCCTCTGAAGATTTTAGGTTACAGATGTTTCTAGGTGGGTAGTAGACAGCAGTCACTGATAGCTAGTATTACCATTGCGGGCATGTATTTGTTTGGATCTTCTGGCCTTGCAACAGAACAGGTAAAATAAAAAAAATTAAAAAACTGGCTAACAAAAGTGCTCGCCTAAAATGAAAAGGAATATAAAACTCTTGGTTCAGAGGTAATCCCTTTTATTAGACCAGCTAGAACATGGCAAAAAAAAAATAAAATAATTTCTTTGTAAGGTTTTGGGCACACATGCCCTTCTTCAGGCTGAGGGGAAACTAAAAATGGTCAAGTCCCCTTAGGTAGAAAATATGAAAGACCTTTTGGACCATCTTAAGTAATTAGTTATGATCATGGTCGTCTTAAGCCTTTAGGTAATAAGCAAGTCAGTAAGGGATGTGGGGGGAAACAAATAAATAAAGGAAATGCTCATCATGAAAACCAAGGGAGGAAATTCAGCTTTATCTACAATGGCCAACCGGATCCAGCTCTCATAGAAGTGATTACCAAACCTCCCACTGATTTCAGTTGGATCAGGCTGATAAAGCACATGAACAGTAGGGACCCCATCCTCTCAAGCTGTTATTCATACATGTTATGTGCTATTACTATTACAATAGTATCCTGATGTTGCAAGTGAGATCAATGTGCTACTATAATGCAAATGGTAAATAATAAGGTGTTTTTGTGCAGTGCATGAAGAGAAAAGGAGGTGAAATTCATCATATAAATTATTCACTGAATGATTTGCCCAGCGCCAGATAAAAAAAATAAAAATGCAAATGCGTAATTGCATTCAGAGAATGTCAAATTTCTCCCCAACACACAAAAGCCGAAGACCTGAAAGATATTTTCAACCGTATCAAAAATAAAGTACATTTCAAAGAAATTAAGAATAAATCAGAGGCATAAATTATTACTGAGAAAGAAAACTTCGGTACCACCACCTGCATGTGAGAGAAAGGAAGGAGACCATAACACTTCAATTCTAGCTAAACTTTGCACTTCTTCCCTTAATCACAGTAAACTTTCCCGAAGAGCAGGGTGTGAGATGGGAGAGACTTTTTTTTTTTTACCATTCTGGCCAATGGGAAAAACTAAAATAATGGGCTAGGATTAATATTTGAGACATCAGAAATGGTCTTAAGTATTACACATTTAACATTTACATTCACGATTACAACCAGTACAAGTAAATGAAGCATACGACTATATTTCTTCAACTATTATATTCAAACGATAGTGCCTACATGCTCTGGAAACAGTAAAACTCACAATAAATTAACCACAGTACCCGATTAAAAAAATAAAGGGTATTTTTTTTGGCACAGTGTCGATCACACTGTGTAAAACAATTGGAGTCCTTATACCTGTGGCAGGCGAGTAGGGGATGCTTCTGCATGGAGCTGCCCACCTCCCTGCGCCCGACCACCTTCCAGGCTCCGAATGCCTCCCTAGGGGCGCCTTATGTCCGGCCGACTCCCTCCCTGGAGCACACTCGCTAGTCTGGGGGTAACGTCGCCACCACCACCCCGAGAATGGACTCAATCGCGGCCCTGTGTCCTTGGGAAAACACAGGCCTTCAGTCCTACGGGTACTCGACCCAGTACAGGCACTTGGGGCACTTCCCCAAGTCCGGGGGCAAAAAGTATAGTCTTCCTTAGTCCGCAGACCTAAGGGGTCCCTTAGGCATAATTTAGACCCACCCCTCAATAAGTCTCCCACACCAGTCACAACTGAGGACTTTATTGGGAACAGGGGTAGGGTGAAAACAGGGTACAAGACTGAGCAATATCTTAGAAATCCTAAAGAGCAAACAGTCTGGCTGTGGTAGCCTTTTGATCACGCATCTGAGTTACTGCCAGCTAGATATCTATCAGATCTCAAGTAGCTTACTCACACGCTTCATCCAGAGACTGGTGAGATCCTTTCTAGCATCCGGCTGTTCCTTGTTCATGAGTTTTTGGGGGAGAAGCTACTTTTAGATGGTACAGCTTCTCTGAACTCCCCCCAAGCCCTCAGCTCCACCGCATGGCAGAAGAGCGTGCCTTCCAGGCAGTCCTAACTTGTATAGCCCCTGTGACCTCATACACGTGGTCCAGTGGAGGCCAGCTCCGGTTGGCTAGCGGCCAACCCATTTTGAAATACATCACTAGTTACCAGGCAGATTCCAACCCACCAGGTAGAAACCCCTTACCCAGGTAAGTGATGCAAGTCACCTAGGCAGAGGGAGCAGGTTTCCCCCCT
>NW_017729024.1:170249214-170249766 GCF_001723915.1 Gavialis gangeticus | reverse complement strand
GCTAGTTTGGAGGGGTCTCCTTTCACCCCCAAAGAGAAATTACACACCACATAATACTGATCCTAACAATAAAGAAAAAAAACTTATAAAACATAATAGCACGTTCAGGAACTTCCCCGCCCGAGAAGTCAATGACTGATTTTATAGCCCTGTTGGGGGATGCTTTCCTTAAATGGGTAGGGAGAGCCAAGGCTGACACTGTCGAGAAATTGCACCATCTCATGGTGCTGGACCAATTTTACTACCGATGTCCAAGGGAGATTAAAACCCTAATCAAGGACAGGGGCCCTGCTCGGATGAGTGAAGCAACAGGATGTGTGGCAGAAGGCCACCTCGGTTTCTTCCCGAAAATCTCTGCCCTGTGACACTGTGACTAAAATCTCTGTGCTGCGACTGTTTGATTAGGGTGGGCCCAGCAGAGGAGACCACACCCTCAGCCTGTCTCTTTAGGTAACTTGAGCTGGCTGCATTCCTGAGGGAGGGGGGAAACCTGCTCCCTCTGCCTACGTGACTTGCATCACCTACCTGGTTAAGGGGTTTCTACCTGGTGGG
>NW_017729024.1:170246766-170248824 GCF_001723915.1 Gavialis gangeticus | reverse complement strand
TGACTGGTGTGGGAGACTTATTGAGGGGTGGGTCTAAATTATGCCTAAGAGACCCCTTAGGTCTGCGGACTAAGGAAGACTATACTTTTTGCCCCCGGACTTGGGGAAGTGCCCCAAGTGCCTGTACTGGGTCGAGTACCCGTAGGACTGAAGGCCTGTGTTTCCCCAAGGACACAGGGCCGCGATTGAGTCCATTCTCGGGGTGGTGGCGGCGACGTTACCCCCAGACTAGCGAGTGTGCTCCAGAGAGGGGGTCAGCCGGACATAAGGCACCCCAGGGAGGCACTCGGAGCCTGGAAGGTGGTCGGGCGCAGGAAGGTGGGCGGGTCAACGCAGGAGAGCCCCCTCCTGGCCCGCCACACGTGGTGGGAGAGGTGGGATACAAATACCCTGCTGTTTTACAGGCATAATTTGGGAAGAGTAATAGAGTCACTGAAATCCCTTGAGCAAACATTTTCTAATTTGGCATCGGGTCGACTGGATAGTGTAGATAGCCAGGATGGCAGATGAGTATGTCCAAATGACTGTGCCTGAACTAAAAGAACGGGCGAAAGAGAGAGGCCTTCATGTGAAAAGAGGGCTAAAGAAGGAGGAGCTGATTAAACTCCTGTGAGACAATGACTCAGCCTCAGAGCAACCTCCACACTCGACAACTCCTGTGTCCTTCCCGAACTCACAGCGCCGCTCGCCAACTTCACCACTCACCGCAGAGTCACCCCCTTCGGAGGAACACTTGGGGTACCGGGTGAGGCTAGGAACCGAGAAGTGAGAGAGCAAGCTCAAGTATGAACTAGAGTTGAAAAGGATGGAGCTGGAGAAGGCAAAGATAGAGCTGGAGGTCCAGCGTGAGCATGAGCGCGAGAAGGCACAGCTGGAGCTGAAAAGGATGGAGCTGGCGGAGAAGACAGCACAGCACAAGGCTGAAGAGGCAAGGCTCAAGTGCAAGCACGAGCTAGTGGTACTCCATCTGCAGCCCAATGGGGAAGATGCGAGCCCTCCGCGAGCACCCAGGGAACGCCCCAAACCGAACTCCTCAGCCTTCACTCGCTACTGACCTGGAGATGACCCCGATGTATTCCTCAGCATCTTTGAAAGGCAAGCCCGACGGTTAAAGGTGCCCGAGGAGGAGTACATGCTGCACATAGCCGCTTTGGTAGATGGTGACCTGGCGGTGGTCTGGAACAGCCTGCCCACAGATGCAGCTGAGGACTACGATACCTTTAAACAGGCCGTGGCTGCAAGGTTCAAGTTAGGACCGGACTATTTCCAGAAAAAATTCCAGAATCTCTTACCACAGCCAGACTGTTTGCTCTTTAGGATTTCTAAGATATTGCTCAATCTTGTACCCTGTTTTCACCCTACCCCTGTACTCAATAAAGTCCTCTTTTGTGACTAGTGTGGGAGACTTATTGAGGGGTGGGTCTAAATTATGCCTAAGAGACCCCTTAGGTCTGCGGACTAAGGAAGACTATACCTTTTTGCCCCCGGACTTGGGGGAGTGCCCCAAGTGCCTCTACTGGGTTGAGTACCCACAGGACTTTAGGCCTGTGTTTCCCCAAGGACACAGGGCCGTGAGTGAGTCCATTCTCGGGGTGGTGGTGGCGACATTACCCCCAGGCTAGCGAGTGTGCTCCAGGGAGGGGGTCGGCTGGACATAAGGCTACCCTAGGGAGGCATTCGGAGCCTGGAAGGTGGTCAGGCGCAGGGAGGAGGATGGCTCAATGCAGGAGCGCCCCCTACTGGCCCGCCACAATACCTAATATGGGAAACATGGCATAAGTGCCCTTTGGATACATCACCCTACATCACCATAGCTATGTGCTACAGTGACATAGGGTGACATAAGCCTACATGTGACCGGTAGCTACTTTGCCATAGCGGCACATTACCCCACTTTATCATGCTGCTATGGTAAATTAGAGGCAAAAAATAACCATGCACCACGCACACAGCACAGTATAGGCAGTTACTGCACCGCATCAGCAGTTACCGCACTGTGCTTTAGTATTTCCAAAAGGAAGCACTAAAGCACAGTGTAGTAACAACATTGGCATAGGG
>NW_017729024.1:170223861-170241766 GCF_001723915.1 Gavialis gangeticus | reverse complement strand
CACTTTATCATGCTGCTATGGTAAATTAGAGGCAAAAAATAACCATGCACCACGCACACAGCACAGTATAGGCAGTTACTGCACCGCATCAGCAGTTACCGCACTGTGCTTTAGTATTTCCAAAAGGAAGCACTAAAGCACAGTGTAGTAACAACATCGGCATAGGGCGATATATAGACATACCCTCAGAGGTGGAATAGGATGTGGCCATGGGATTTTGGCACTAAAAATACACGCTTTATGGCTTGAGCTAAAGGAAAACTTTTTTAGTAGCTATCAGAGATAGTCGCAGTTCCTGAGACTAGTAATTATAGGGAATGATGGTCACATGCATCAAGTGTGCCTCAAAAATATGGACGAAGCAAAGAAGGGGTAGAGAGAAAAAAAAGAGATATAATTTTCTTGTTAGCTACTGTAAACCTTTGATGCTTGATGATTAAGGATGGGAGCTGAAAGAGCACCAGCTTGATTGAAACAGAGATCATCATTTTGTCAGCATCTTGTTCAGGAAGGGAACTACAACAGAACATATAACTGAAAGTCCTTGGCCGCTGACAGATACTGTTTCCATCTAGCAACAGGTAATGCTGCCTGATGGAAACCATCACATTATGTGTTCTGCTTCGCCTTCGCAGGGCAAGCTACCCAAGGGGGAAAAAGTGCCCTGGGAACTTGCTGTGCCAACATTCACCGGCAAGGTGGGGCTGGAGAGCTGCTGGCCTGGACTAACCTCTCTCCCCTTCCTCCCCACCTTCAGCTGTGCTGCTAATGAGAAGGGAGCCTGAACTTACCAGCTGAGCTGCCCCTGGGTGGAAGAGCTGTCCCCAGACTCTTGCACAATGCAGGGGAGACCTGTATAAAGGGCATGGGACAGCAAGGGTAGATTAGGGGCAGGGCAGGGGTCAAACTCTCCCAGGACACTTTATAAAGTGTTTGTGCACATGCTTTTCCTCTCTTCTTGTCTTGTCCTGCCCACAGTTTTCTGAAGCAGTTCTCTCCCCACTCTCAGTTTTCTATTGTGTGCAGGAAAAGCATGCCATGCCCAGCATTTGTTTCCCCACAGGAAAGATGTACTCCTTAAGGAAGCAGCCTTGAAGGCTGGCTGGGGAAAGGGAGGAAGGGTGGCGAGTCATGACATCTCCCGTTGAACCATCCTGAAGCAGAAGAGTTCAGCATGAGTCACAGAGTCCCCTCGTAGGAATGGGTGGGGGAAGAAAGCTCTCCACCCTAGGATGCTGGCCAAATGTTATCACCCTATGGGTAAGATGCCACGTTATCAAATTAAAGATTGATACAAGCAAACTGCAAAGATATTTTACATTTCACAAATAACATCTTCAGGGCTAAGTCCATGTTGTTGGGGCTCATTAGCAGGTGACACGTTGCTTGAATGTGTGGCATGTTACATCTTACTGCTCCATTAATATATTAATCATATTTTATATGCAATATCTGCAAGGGGCCCTGATCATCGCCTGCCTTGCATGGCATGCCATGGTGACAAATACTTTTTTTATCATGAATTTTAAAGAACATGGATGAATTGCTAGTGCACTAGAAGAGCTGTACTTGCATGTTTCCCCCTAACATCACATCTTAGATGGGAGAAACGCACAACTTTTGCACTCCGGGAATGTAAGGCTTATGGTGCAGATAAAAAAGGGCTGGGGCCATAGGAAAGATTAAAGTAGTTTAGTGCGTTCCCCTCAAATACACATACATCAAAACAGTTGAAATGGTGCACAAACTGAAGCTGCCTGAAGCTGTTTAATGTGATCCCTCATTTCTCAGTTCACCATGGAAGTGACAGTCCAGAGCTCAGAAGAAATGGATAGATGATGCTTGCTCCCTGCAAAAACCAGTAGCATCATTTGTTCATGGCAGTTGTCTCCTTTCTGGAGATGGAGAAGTCTGGCTGTGCAGTAAAAAAAAAAAAAGGGTGTGCATGTGTGTGTGGCTTTCCAGAGATCTCTGCAATTGTTATCAGTCATGTATGCACTTGCTAACTGACATGCCAATCACCACCTTAACCTTTGAATATACCACACCATGCTTTATTTTAAGAGACCAGGGTGTGTGTTCTCTGCAGAGGTCTGTTGTGGGTCACACATTTGCTAAGTCTCAAGGACTGTACCCATCCCTTCATCCCTCAGGAACAGCTAAGCTTCCTGCTATTAAGTGCTGGTGTGGGCTTGAGATGTAGAGTTAAGAGGTTTCAGGTCAAAATTTCTAAATATCTAACCAGCAGGTTTAGGTCTCTGGAAAAAAGCTAGCCCCAAAGTCATAATCTCTCTCCAAGTTTTATTGCTTGTATCTCAGTGCCAATGGCGTACCAACAGGTTGTGGGGAGTGGTCCCCAGGTGCTGGCCGGGATGGAGAGGGGAGCCAGCCAGACCCTTCAGAGCTCTTATCGCACGTGACTTGAAGTATTGCTATGAGAAGGACGAGGAGGGAGCGGGGTGCACAAATGCAAGCATTGGCCCCGGGCACCGGGGACCCATGGTACATCACTGCTCAGTGCCCATCTATTGGCTTATTAAAATGGCTCCCTGATTGTAATTATTCATTCTTCACAGCTGAGCACTTCTCCCCTTGCTTCATACTCTTCAGAACGGAAGGACACAAGGGTGTTTGTAGGGAACAGACTGCTTCCCTCCTTCCATGGGCAGGACACAAGTCAGAATTGCCTCTCTTGACTAGGAATTGCATGTGTCCTTCTACATATTACCATCCGCCTTCCCTTCAATGAGATACTTATTGTCTAAGCTGGCTATTCATACTTGTGGTTGGTTTTTGTGTGTGCATGTGTTTCTTTTCTACGATAAGCTGTTTGGGGTCAGGTTGGTCAGTACCTATAAGTATGTACAGCAACTAGCACAATTGGTCTCTGACCTGATAGATCAGAATTACTGCCTACAGCCACAGCAGTTACTGGTAGTCTCCAGTAGCAGATCCACAAATGGGGCAAGGGGTGTGCAGCGCTTCTCTATACCGTGCATATGCTGCGAGTCTGAGCTCATTGCCCCGTTTGCAAGGCCTCTTGCCAGAGCTCTGTATGAGCTAGTTGCTCTGAGCTCACCAGCTGATTGGGGCAGGGGCTGGCTGGACTCCTGGCTTTCATGTGGTTCCAGTGCTCAGGGATGCTGCGGCTGCTTCTTCTTTGTCCTAAATTCAGCAGAAGGGGAAAAGAGGGGATAAGCAATAGTGGCAGGGCTTACCTCCTAAGGACCAGAGCTACACAAACATGGACAAACATGACAAGAGTCCATGTTCAGCACAGCCAACAGCCACCCTGCTGGATCCAACCCCCCCACTACACCGAGTTTTAATGGCCTAACTAGGCATCAGATATATTATCTGATGTTTAGTGTATGCGAATTGACACAGAAATACACTTGTTTGCAGTACAATAGGTATCAAAGACAATAGGTAGGTTCAAACACCTTTTTGTAGTAGTCACCTCCGCTCTGGAGCAGAGCTCCCTCAAAAACTGCACGAGTTTAGCTCTCCGTCTCTAGCGGAGGAAATTGCAGATGAGACGGTGTCTTGCCCCAGCCTACACAGGTCTGGGTGCTTCCTCCAATCAGACATTAAACATTTTAAAATAAATGCAGCGTAGTAAGTGCCTAGTAAGCATATCTCTTAAATATGAGCTCATATATCGGTGCCCATCTGAAGCCACCAGTCTTCCCTTCCTCCAGCTGTCTCCTTGCCTTCTTCCAAGACACCAGACACAAATCATTTAAAGCTGCCTCTCTGTAGTATGTTCTCTACCTGCACTATATCTATTTCAGGCTCCTTACAAGTTGCTACCTTTCCTCCCAGCCTCCAATTCAAAGGAACCCTCCAAACTGGCCACTTGTCAGAGTGATGCGAATGCATTTTGACATCAGCAGGACACAGAGACTGGGGTCATTTCCCTTGGCTTTTCCAATTACACAGCTTGCTGCGAGAAGCTGAATCAACCATGAATGTCATTCTGCTCATGCTGGCTAGGAGGGTGCTCTCTGTTCGGCCCTTGGCATTTAACCATGTTGAATTATGAATGTGCTACCAATCACACTGTTTGCCTTGGAGCTGGGAAGGATGAATCACAGGGACCTTTTCTGGAATTAGATTTTAAAGTGGACCATGCAATTTTTTTAAGCAAAGTTTATTCGCAAAGCCCCAGTTATCTCAAGATCGGCTGGATAATAGGAAATAACATTTGCTCACCGTAGCATCCTGTAATAACACACTGCTCTGCTATCTGTGTGTGCTGTGTGTTTTATCTAATATTAAACAAAAGTTGGAGGAGAAGCCGGGGCAAGTTCTGTATAATCAAATGGCTGACATTTCACTATCTCTCCCTTTATACAAAGTACTGTAGCAAAACTGGGATAATGCTTTTGTGCCAGACGAGACTTCTCTGATTATTATGGGGAAAAATAAGATATTAAAGTTGCCTACATTTGTCCAGTAGATTAAAATCAAGAGCAAATTGATTGGTGATATTTTTTAAAGCGAATCGCAGGCTAGGAGAAGGTATGAAGCTGACAGCACAAGAAACGGATGTCCAAGCTCTTTGTCGCACAGGATGAGAAGCAGCGGTGCTAGCTTCTGATAACCTGCTTGCATCTAGTCTGCTCTCTGCATGACTTGCATGGAGACTACATTAAAAGAGAGGGTTGCTAAATCTTTGTGGCCTGTTCAGTCCTCAGGATTTCCATTGCCACATAGAAGGAGCATTTTTTGTCTCGTGCAGTGGTGTCTGCTGTGATGTAGATAGCGATAGACTTGGAAGTGGTGTGAAGTCAGAAATCCATTTAATGGGAGCCAACAAAGAACTGTTACATAGCAATGGGGGATCTTTTTCTCTCACTTCCACTACGGACCCTCTCCGCAATCTTGGGCAAGTCTTTATCCTTTTCCATGCCTCCTGAATCTCCTTTCTTTTTGTCTGTTTTATGTATGTATATATTAAACTCTTTGGACTCCTATACACGTGCAGGGAGGCCGCTCTGACATGCTGTAATTACAGCACATTGGAGCACACTCGATTAATCGAGTCTGCTGGGACATGGTGATTACCGCTCACCAGCACACTCCAGCGTCGCGTGTTTCAGCAGTGAAAAATGGTGATGGGGGCGCTTTAACTAAAACTCGTTCTCGGAGCTGCACTAATTAAAGCACCGCCCGCCTCCTGGAGCATGTCTTAAACACCCTTTGAGTGAGGATCTGTCTGCTATTCAGTGTTTGCACAATGAAGCCCTTGGTTTGGGTCTTGGTTTGGGTTATACTGTATTACATAAAATACACACCAGCTGGCTGGACAATATGGGGAATGATCACTTAGATTACTGATGAGGACACATCTCAAACTTAGCCAACTCATTTTACATTTATATGAGTGTAAAAGAAGTCACAGGAGTTCGGAGGAAAATGGTATATTTTTAGGCCTTTTACCTCATTTTCAAGCTTCAGAAGATACAGCTGCTCTACCTGTTCTTCTCTGCCCTAGTGAGGGAACTGTAATTTCATTTATTTCCAACTGGAAGCTGATATGCTCTTGATTTCATCCTTGGCCACCAAGTCAAAAGGTCCATGACCATGAATTTTGGGTAACGCAAAGTTTTGCACTCTCTCTCTCTCAATCTCCTCCCCCCACCCAGTTATTGGGATTTGCTAGCTGGTGAGGGAAATGCAATTATTTATTTGTTTGGGTTATTGTTGTTTTTTTTCAGTAAAGAAGCACACCCCACCCCTTTTTCCATAAAGGTTTTCAGTTAAGATATTTTTCTTTGAAAATCCACCAAAAATTGTTTAATAATTCCCACCCCCCCAAAAAAAATCCTTCAAATTATTTTCTATAGGCCTTTTTTGTTTTAAATAAAGTATCTCCCCTCCAGTTTACTTTTGGAGAGAAATAGTCAATCTTTTTCTAATAACTTAGAAGGTTTCCTGTAAAATGCTTTAAAAAACACCCTCCCCCCACCAAAAAAGTCTAATATGTCTTCAAGTCAACATTCTTCATAAAGATCAGTAACCAAAGAACTGGGACCAGAAAGTATACTTACAGATGCCTTAGCAGTATGCCACCAAATCCCCAGAATGCTTCTTCTTCCTAGTGAACCTTAAGATACTTTCATTATGGCTTTCTGGATCTCCACAATCACCCTGTCAGCACCAGACTCTCATTGTCATTCTCTGGTCATCCTACCGTGTCTTCTTGGGTATGAGAAGGCGTGACCTGCTATACCCTTGCATCATTATTAGTGGGTGGCAGGCATCCCCTATCCCTGGCATATCTTTTTTGGCCACCAACCCACATCAGTAGTTATCCTCCTTCCAAGACAGTGTTTTGGGAGGATGATAAAGTATATCTCCCATACATGTCCACTAAGAACTATGCAGAGCATATCTCTCCTGTTGCCTCATATACTTATAGCTGCCTCCAGCTTCCTCTTCCTTCCACCAGCTCAAGGGCTGTGTTCATTAGCACAGTGCTGTAAAGCTGTTTGTGGGGCTAGGTAAGGATAACCTAGAACTAAGGATAACCTAGAGCTAACCCCTAGAAGAATAAGAACCAAACTAGATTTTCCTTGACTGGATCAGGGGAAGCACAAACAATGTGGCTACTTGCACTGAGGATATGTCCAAATGGCTTCTACTAATTCAATCTAAGACATGTTCTTCTGGTAGTCAATCAGGGACCTAATAGAAGTAGCTTGTGATTTCATCACTTGACCTCTAGCATATAACTGACATAACTTGAAATTCAAAATCCTTAACAACAACAACAAATTGTATTCATCAGGTTCAAGCATACCCATGCACAACTATGACAAAAAGCTTTTCAGATGCAAAACATGCTGTACACAACACTGAGGATCTATGTACTTGAAAACAGGTGAATTCTGAATGTTTCGACTATGCTGCGAAGCTGTAACAATTAACAATCCTGCTGAATTTAAAGTGGCAACCAAAATACAAGTCCTTTTTTATCCATCTCTTTTGGCATTTAGTTTATTTGCTATGGGTATCTGTGTGGTCATAGTACACAGGATTATTAATTAATATGAGTAATCATGAGGCAATTCTAATAGAGGTTAACGCAATGAGCTATAGCCTTTTACTCAAATTGCAGAGCAGTTACATATAGAAATAATCCTGCGCAGAAAATTCAGGCACATGAATTGCACATGTAGATATGCCCAGTTAAGGTTAGATTACGTTAACCTTGGTCATTATTAGACTTCTCAAGGACTCCTCTTGAAATGAGTGAAACAACCTGGCTTCTTATAAAGTCATCAGGTTCTAGCCCACCATGTGTTTACTCTTGGTGACTGGAGATGCATATCAAGCACGTGATTGTCCAGAAATTGAGGACTGATCCAGAAACCAGACGGGCATGTTTCTGTTGAGTCCAGTGAACCTTGGACTTGAATCAGAGCGCTATTAAGCCCAACACCATTTTGTTTTAAATGGACCTAAAATAGACCAGATAAATCCTATTCTATTCTGTATTTGTTTAACTAGGCCACTGCTTTAGGGTGGAAATCCTTGATGAATTGCACACCTTAGCTATCATCTTGCAAAGTATATCTGATGTTACAGTTAATTATCTCAGAGCAGAACCTCCAATAGCGAGGATTACTGCTGAAATGTCAGCTTTTGTATCACTGGCTTGATTATCTTATTATTATTACTTATGTCTCCTCTATAGTTCAGATTTCTTTTCATGGTTTCCTTGTTACTAATCCTGATTTATTATGATTTAAGTTCCTTCATGAAGGGCCCCCAAACTATAAAGTCTTACTACAGTCTTCTTTGAGGAATGAATTGAATTTTATCCGTCATGATTGCTTACAGTTGCAGGGAGGTCACTCATGCCTAATCATAATGCCGTAATAAATAAATGTCCAAAACTGCTAAGAATTTGCATATACTTATCAACTGTTTTGCCATAAACAGAGCACTTTAATCTTAGGAAGAAACATTAGGGAACAGGTCGATGTAAAGTCACTGAAATCTAATGTCCAGAAGCTGCTATAGATTACTTTTAAATAAAGGGGATACTTTTAAATAATCAAAACTAAGAACTTTTTTTAAGTTATGGGAAATGCTGGTAGATTTCAGTGACTTCAACATACAGCTCTCTGCAGTGTTTCTAGCTATTAATTCACAGAATAGAAATGTGGACATACATTTGAAAATTTGAAGATAAAATTATTCTTTTCTTTTTCAAAACTGATTTTTTCGGGTTGACTTTCAATTTTGGTTTACGTGAGCATATTATTATTATTATTATTATTATTATTACTATTATTAAAACCATTAATTTACAAAAAAAGATCCTTTCAATCTAAAATTTAGGTATTTTGAAAAATCCCGCAATACAACTGAATATATCAATGCCAACTGGCAACAGGAATATATGAATACTGAAAGGAAAGTCTGTGAACCACTAAACATACCTACCATCTCAAATTAAGACAAACAAATGCTTACACATACTGGCTGTGTCTACACAAGATGTTTACTGAGCAGTAGCTTGTTACTACTGCACAGTAGCATTGCAGGGCATGCACCGTGACATGACTACTGTGCAGTAGTAATGAGCTATTGTGCACTCAGTGTCACCACAAAGCTGTGCAGGGATGCTAATGTGCAGTAATGTTGGTTACTGCCCTGTCATTTAGTACTTGGACATTCAAGTACTAAATGACTGCACAGTAACAACTGAGCAGCCAACATCTCATGTAGACATGGCCACTGACTGGAACTTTTGTTCACAAATAACCCAGTTGAAGAGTGGAAAATCTTTGAGGAGAAAAGTATTACCTAAAGTGGGTAAGAGCCCCAGATGATTTCTCTCACATTTACTCACATTAAAAAAAAAAAAATCTCATTTTGTGCACCACCCTGTAGATCTGAAGGCCACTGTCTGTGGAGCTGGATGATACTCAGGAGAGGGAACAGTGTCAGAAACTGGCCAGCAGTGGCTTGCTGTAGGGCGCAGTGAAAGAAACACGAAGAGAATCCAGTTTTAACTTCCCGATCTATACTTTAACCTTCAAGCTACATTGCGTTCCTAGATGCAGGTGAACAACTGTAATCGGGCTTGCTACTTTCTTTGAACTCTGCATCCATCCAGCCATAACAATAAAGGGCACCAGACTGACTTTGCTTTTCACATATTTAAAACAAACAAACAAACAAGTCTTGTATGTTTTCCCCAAGAGACGTATTGACTAATTATACAGGTCAGCACAATAAAAATATCTTGAAGTTGAGGATATTTCTTGCTAATTAGATAATACTTTGGTCTTTTGCCTGCCCATTTATTTAGTAAGGATTATTATTACTGCTCTTATTAATTATTTGTCTCATGGTAGTGCCTAGAGACCCAAACCAAGAGCAGTAGTCCTCTGTGCTAAGTACTTGCATATTCACTAACCTGAAGAGAAAGCTTAAATGACAGACTGAACCTACAACCTGTTGATTAGGGCATTCACCTGGGGTGTGGAAGAATCACACTCAAGTCCCTGCTCCAATGACTGTTTAATAATAGAGGTAAAGCAGGGCAACACCAAGAGAAGAGGTTGCAGAAGACCCTTTGGCATACCATGTGGAAAGTCTAGGGTGGAGACCTGCTCCAAATCAGACAGCAGGAGAAGTGAAACACAAAGATCACACCTCCCAGGTAAGTGCCTTAACTACTGGAAGAATAGGATAGTGTTGATGTGATGAAATCCTATTCCAGTCTCCTCCTCACCCTGGGGCTAGTCTGTGTCCCCCCTCCCTCTGGTGTCTATCACTCTGGTTGCTAAGCATGGTCAAAAGCTACCTAGCCACATTGTTTGCTCTAAGGTTATTCTTTGATACTGTCCTATCCTGTACCCTTTTCCCAGTTTGCCCTCTATATCCAATAAAGTTCTCCACTGTACCAAGTGTGGTGGACTCACTGGGAGAGGGTTTGGGCATGCCTTTTCTATTCCCTTGGCTCGGATGACCAAAGCGGACTACTATTTGTGCTTCAGACTAAAGGAAGCACCCCAGGCTCTTGCAGTGGGTCAGCCACCTTCAAGGATTATAAGGCTAAGGGCACAGGGCCCGGAAACAGTCCAGACCCCTGGGTGGTGGCAGCGATGATCTCAGGTTTGTGCATGTGCTCCAGTAAGGGGGTCAGCCAGTTGTGAGGTGCCCCAGGGAGGCACTCGGAGCTTGGCAGGTGGTCGGGCATGGTGAGGTGAATGGCTCAGAGCAGGAGTGCCTCCTACTGGCCTGCCACAGTCTTCCTTATGATTTGCACCTGGGATTATTATGGCTTATAACTGAAAAAAAAAAAAAAAGATCTGTTTAAGTGCTAGTTCCAAGAGGGGACTCCCAGGTGGAAATCCTGAGCAGAGAGCTGATTCCTCTAGCCCAGGCTATGTACCTTGTTACTTGTGAGGGCTTTGGTCAAAACACTTTCTCATTATGTCTAATTGTCCAATTTAGATGGCTCCATGCTCATCCTGGTAGGTTTTGTGAATCTCATTTGTGAGTGTCTAGCTCTCCTTGTGTGTTATTGAGCATAAGCATCTAACTTAGAGGTAAGGAAATCCACTAAGCGCTATTGATCCTAAAAGTTAAGTGTTGTAACAGTCAGCACTTAAGTTCCTTTTTGTATAAGGAACTACAGTCTCAAAGGTGACTTAGATATCACAGTAATAAGTGTTATGACACCTCATGTTTAGGTTCCTAGCTACCTAATGGAAAACAGAGCAATCTAGTTAGGTGTCTAGATACCCTTTCCAATGTGGGGAGTTAGATACCTGAGAATGGGAAAGCACTAAAGGCAGTGAGCTGACTGGAGATCTATCTGATATAGTCAAGAGGAAATCCTGAGTATAAGGATGTGCCTTATATCATAGCAACTTCTAGGAATTAGGCACCTACATTTAGGATGTACAGAGTTGCTTCCCTTCACTTGCCTGAACCCTCTATTGGATTTAGGTGTCTAATTCCTTTCAAAAGCTGGGGATGGGTCAGTGCTTGCTTTCAGAGTCTGGTAGAAGAAGATCCAGCTACTTTTATCCAGTAACTTAGCAAATAGATCACATATTAAGGATCTGAATGTAGTTCCTGTCTCTGTCTGAGGAGATTTAAACTCTTCAGTCTTATCTGCCATGGCTAATCCCTATTCACTAGGTTGCAAGATAGTGTGTGGAGGTTGCTCATTCTTTCTTGCCCCACTTGCCATGGGGAAAATACATATTTGTTGGGGAAGAGAACAAACCTGCATCTGGGGGAACACCATGACTACAGTTCCTGCTTCAACAGTTTTTACACTTAATATTTAGTGGAGCAGGGACATATACCATCCCAACCTCAGATCAGTGTCCAGCCCATGGGGCTCTAGAGTAAAACTCGTTCACATTACATCTCTCTGGAAAAATGTGTCTTTAATTGTGCTATGCAAAGGGGAACAGCTTCAATCAGCAGGGTAACACAAGAATCCCCTCCTCCGCTTCCCCACATCTCTCCAATACATAGGCTGATCGTGAGGGACTTTTCCTGAAAAACAAGGCATGCAGGATTGAGGCAAAGTTGTTTCCAATGCCCTGTGTGAGCCTTGGAATTACTAAGCTGTTGCATGAAGTGTGTTTTGGACTACAGATGTGCTCAGAAAATTCTTACCAGATTGATCCATCTCTGAGGTATAGTAGAGGAATAATAGAGAAATGCCCGGTTTATGAAGCCTGGTGGGGCTGAGGAATGGTATAGAAACTGTCAAGACACTGCTTAGCATGACCAAGAGTGCCCACAAGCAGAGCTTGGCTGCCAACAAGCAATTGTATGGTGACAAGATGGGCATCAAGCAAGTCAACACACTTCCAGGATTTCCATTTAAAACTGGAATTTTGGACTTGGCCACAGAGTGGCAGTTAGATGCCTAAATCTTGCCTTAGTCTTTTTCTGGATATGACCCTTAGAAACTCAACTAGGACATGTTTTAAATACTCAAGGGATAAATGAGGACTAGGCTTTTAAGTGTCCTTGGGGTCTGAAGATATAAGCAGGTGCCTGGTAAGAATTTCAAACTCCCCTAAGGAGCTTGGTGGTTAACTGATATTGATTTTGATGGAAATTAGGTACCAAGCCTGCTCAGGAACTATTGAAAATCACTCCCACTGTCTGTTTGTCTCTGTAGGTGTCTTATCCCTTTGAAAATCTTAGTTCTTGGAGCCTAACCACAGTGCACCACAGTGCACTGGGATCTTCAATGCCTCCAGTGCTAAGGATGGGTTTTATTTAGACTGGAGTAAGCATTACCATTAGGGGTGTGCAAAATGGGCCATATTTGATTTGGATTCAGATTTGACCCGAATTGGGGATAGTGATTCTATTCGTTGATTTGGATCCCTGCCCCCAATTCGATTCGGTCGAATCCGAATCTGAAGATTCAATGCTGATTCGGAGAATCAGTGATTCAGCCATAGACATGGCTTTAAATGTTTTTTTTCTATATACCTTGAGGCATGGCTCATGAATGCTGCAATGCTGGGGTGGATGGAGCATCTTACAGGAGCACGGGGGCCCCCCCCCGCATGCTCAGTGACAACAGCAGAAGTGGACCAGAAGCACTTCAGGTCCACTTCCAGGTCCACTGGGGAACACATGGGCCCCCCACACACACCTCCCCAGCTTAGCAATCAGTCACGGGGGGAACCCAGTCACTTAGCCAAGGGGTGCACAGGGGGTCCCTCCACGTGCTCCCCGGCATCCTTGGAAGTGGATTAGAAGTGCTTCTGGTCCACTTCCAGGTCTGCTGCCGAGAGCACTCCATCTGCTTCAGCATTGCATCATTCACGAGCTTCCTGTTACCTTGAGGTATGTAGAAAAAACATTTAAATCTGCATCTATGTCCAAATCTCTGAATTTTGTGAAGCTCTCCAAATTGATTTGGACGGTTCCGATTTTATTCGGAGCAATTAAAGAGTCTCCTGATTTGATTTGGAGAGTTGACCACCGAATCAGGCTGAATCTCTGCCAAATCGAATCAGGGACCAAAGGTTTGGCCCAGCCCTAATTACCATGTGATAGCTCAGAAGACTTTCTAACTTGTAGTAATCCTTCCCGCGATCTAAATAAAACATGCCCAAAGTGTAACGTGTGACAAGGCTGAGTTACTTTTGAAAACAGGACTTGGAAATGCACCGTGTATCTACTTGTCTCAGAAAGGTGTTTGTGAGCTGTCATTAAATGTTTGTGCTCCTTGAGTGAAAGACCCCATGTACTATATGCCATACCCTGACTGGTATAAACTATCCTAGCCCCCTTGTGTTGATTCGCCTCAGCTACAAATCTCGTTCTCTAAATACCAAGCAGCACTAGTATAAGTATAAGATGCTGCCTCACATTATCATAGAGTAGCTGAGATCCCCCTGAATCCAACCAGAACGTCATACCGCATTTGTTCATAGAAACAGGGTAGCTTAAATGAAGTGAATAAAATGTTACCGAGACTTCTTGCCATTTGCAGAATCAACACAAGCATGTAAGGGTCCCCGACTGTATCATGAAATAAATATTTCCATAGGAGACGCTTTGTTTAAATGCACAACTCTGGTTTTGTGTGATCCTCTGTGTCACCCTTTCAAGTGAAAGAACATTGTGTGATGCTGCTTTTAATAACGCAGCCGGCACCGCTGCTGCCTTGTAAATAAAAGCACTACAAACTGTTCTGAATGAAGAAGCACTTTGTACTGAAGGGAGCAGGGAGGAAGTGGTGGAATAGCACTCCTTAGGGACACCTCGTTCCTTCTGGAAAAGTTTTATTATTATTACTATTATAAGACAAATTGGAGTGCAACTTAATTGGAGACATTACAAAACAGCTGTGGAAGAGCAGAATAACAAGCTTGTGTTAAAAGAAAATATTTATTTGAAAAATATCCCACAGTCATAAAGCATCTCTCTCTCTCTCGAAGATTAATATAAGGACACAACAGGCATAGGACAATGGATGTGAGCAAGACAAAAAAAGCTTTGAGCAGAAGGTAAGAAGTATGAGCCACGGAGGTCTCTTGAAGTCGGTTGTTCTCTCTGGGGCTTCCCATTGTGGGGCAGAAGGGAAGCTTTCCATTCTGGGTGGGCTCCTGCAGAAATGGATTGGAAACTGCCCTGAGCTTTTCTGGATAGGATCGAAATCTAAATGAGAATGGCCAAATCGCTCTGAGTTAAATATGCCCTGACTTACATTGCCTCTCACCTTTGGGTCTTCCACTGTCACAGTGCTTGAATGTCATACAACAGCCCTTTAAGACAGAGGTGCAGCACTGCCTTTATTTTATAGAAGAGTAGTCAACCCATGAGGAGATTAAGCGACACAGAGGGACAGACCGGTGAATGTGAGCACAGACTTCTGGAGTCCCAGAGTAGTCTTCTTTCACCCCCAACTCAGCAGAACGGAGACATGGGCTATGCGCCAGTGGCAAATCAAACCGCCCTGCAGGTATGCCATCCTGGGCATCTTCCGTCAGCTGCCACCTGGCCTCTCTCTCTGCAAGTGATATGCAGCTTCTGTATGAATTCAGAGCAGCCTCAAGATACCGCTCTTGAGATGGAAGAAAATCAGTCACTGGTGACACCCGTAAAGAGAAAAGATTGCTCTCATAGCATTGTCATCTATTTGTGAATATACAGACTTGAAGCACCTAATAGTTACAGGGTCATATGGTTTTAAGTGTGAGAAAGCATGTGTGTGTGTGCACGTTTGTGTCTGAGGCTGAGTGTGAGTGTTTAGGAAGAATTTAATATTGCCCAAAGGGCACCAAGAAGTTGAAAACTTTCAACTGAAGAAAATGAAATATCACAAGAATGACCAATTCCTTTATATATCATGCCATACATGTACACGCACATGCACATACATGCACGCACATGTCATTATTTAAGGGAAGCCATAACCTATGGGAAAGCTGATGCTGGAGGCGCGTGACACGCAGCCAAACCGGCTAGGATTGACCTTGACAATATGAAGAAAAGATGGGCAGGTCCTGGGGTATGCGGGGAGGGGGAGGAAACGGGGTGGGAGTTGGATTGCCGAGGAATAAGTCTATCTTGAAATAATAACTGTGTGTTAATGGGTTTTTAAGGTTTTGGGGGGAGACATTTCAGGGCAATATATTAGGCCAATGGTAACCCTTATTTGTTCACGTTTAAATTCTAAAATTCCTAGACTATTTCTTTAATGATACTTATTGAGCAAAACAATTTCCTTGGACATGGACCTTACAGACTAGTTGGCAGTACTCCTAATAAGAATTCTTCCCCTGGTTCAAGTAGTGCTCAGGTCTATAGCAGAGGACAAATTCCTTCCATGGCAAGAGTTGCTGAGTGAAATCCCATGTGTGAGAGGTCAGAGCAGATGATCTAGTCTCTTCTGGCTTAAAAAATAGGTGAATTCCTGGCTTATTAAAGAAAATGGGAGTTCTGTCATTGACTTCAATGGGGTCAAGATTTTCACCCATCTATCTAAGAGGTGTGGAGGCTGCTGATAAAATATGTCTCTTAAGCACACAGTGGATGTTCCCTTTCCTTCCAGCTGCAAATTTTTCTACCTTAGCTTTTATGTCAATACTGCCATTAGTACACAGTTTGCAATACATATGTAAAATGGGGTTAAATGGTTGTTTTCCCCTTGTTTCGTTTCCAGGGAGTCAAACAAACAGAAATGAGTCCTTATCAACGGAGGTTACAAACATACTCTGCAAATTAACATACATCTGGTGCTGCAAAAAACAGAGCACATCAGCAAACCAGATCAAACAAGGATAAAGGAAGAGGATTGACAGGGTCTTTGTTATCTTTCAGAGAGGTAATTGCAGGCTTCCATATTGATAATATAATGGGATAGATTCCCCTCCCAGTTACTTTCTTAAAATCCGAAGGAACTCTGTTGACTTCAGTGAAGTCACTTTGGAAGTACACAGTTGCAGCTGAGAGCAGATATATTTTGACCTATTTTAATTATTTTTGTTGACACACAAAATCTTTTCTGTTGAATATGCACTCTTCATATTTTTATAAATTGTCAGCATGAGGGAGAGGTGTAAGGGAATGAATTGGCTCTTGCATCTGCCTGTAGCTGTTAATATTCATGAACCAGTTGCTTAGTTGGTGTCAATCAGCTTAGCTCCAGTGACGGTGCAGCCTTCTTCATACCCCCCTTCATTCAAGACTGTGCCCAAGGTCAGAACCTCTCCCCTCACAACTATGTTCTTTCCCAATAACTTTATTGGAACTACTTAATACTAAACACTAGGCGTGTCTACATGGGCATTTACTGTGCAGTAAGTGTTTTTTAGACTGGCGTCTACATGCATAGTTGTTACAGCACAATAACACTGTGTGTGCACTGACTTGTGAGTAAAGTTATACCCGAACCAGTCCACACAAATTGGGTTACTGCACAGTAAGGCATCTATATGTGCTTTACTGAGCAGTAATTACTTGGAAGTAAATTTGCTACCTGCATCATGCATCGTGCATGTCGCAAATTTACTCCTGTGTCACCATAAGCCACCACAGTTCCTGACCAGTACAGGCATGTACTTCTAGATGCACGCCTGTATTATGCAGTAATTTTCGGTTACTGTGCAGTAATGGTGCACATGTAGATTATGCTCCAGGTTATCCAAACCATATACTGAGATTTAGAATCTCACCTTCAATTAACACTGATACCTTTACACACAAATCTCTGCTGAGTCTTCAACAAATGTATCCTGTTAAAATTATTTTTTGAGAAATATAAGCTCTGTTGTAAAACAGTGTTTCTTGAGAAATAAATCAAGGTGCCTTGAGATCTTTTCAAGCGTGGCCCAGGGTGCTACTTAATGTTAGCACTGTTTGGTGCACAAACATGGTTCACAGGATAAACCTAGAGTTTTCAAAGAAGAATCCATAGTGTTAGACACATTCTGACCTCTTTGGTCTTTCTGAGTTCCTTGCAACAGTGTTATTTTTACATAGTCAAAAAACAAGTGAAAACTACGAGCTGGCGTTTTCCAAGGGGTACCCTGAGTGTGTAATGAGCGGCAGGTGTAAAATGGTTGAGAACTACTGTTGTAAGTACTGGATGAAAGTCTGGTGAATAGCAAACAATACGATTTCATGATATAACTCCTGAATGCAGTGTGTCCTGGCAGCTGCAAAGTCTTATTTGCACCTAGCAGCACTGGTTGACCAACTGTTGGCCAATTAAAAACATTGGACTTGTCTAACGGGGAATGGCTGTAACTAGTGGCGATGCATAGTGGGTGAATGGGAGTGCACATACAACCCCTGGGAGTGCTGGTGCACCCCTGACAGCAGCATTCCCCACTTAGGCAATGGGCAGGGGGGGCAAGTGAGAGTGTTGGTGCCCTCCCTGAGAGTGCCAGCTGGGGACTGGGGGCACCAGGAGAAGCGATCCTTGCGGTCCCCCAGTGGTCATCCCACTGCTGATCGCGCCAACCAGGGAGGGGAAGTATCTTCCACGTTGCATCAGTGCTATCAGCTGCTGGGGGCCCCCCACAGTCAGTGCGATTGGCCGTGGGGGGACCCCCCTAGTTTCTGACTCAGGAGACACCAGTCGCCCATGGCTGTAACAACGGAGAAACCTCAGTGGACTCTGCAACATGAGAGTGCCAGAGCAATGTGCACAGGCAAACATGGTTCTTTGGGCAAATGCAGTATCTTTTATTAGACCAACTAAATAATTGGAAAAAGTGTTCTTTGCAAGCTTTCGGGCACAAACACCCGTCTTCAGAAAGAGGGAGAGTCTGACATTGCTTTGTGTTCTCCTGGAGGGACTCTCCCTATGCCTGAAGATGGATGCTTGCGCCCAAAAGCTTGCAAAGAATAATTTTTTCCAATTATTTAGTTGAGCTAA
>NW_017729024.1:170217796-170218861 GCF_001723915.1 Gavialis gangeticus | reverse complement strand
TCCTCAGAAAGAGGGAGAGTCTGACATTGCTTTGTGTTCTCCTGGAGGGACTCTCCCTATGCCTGAAGATGGATGCTTGCGCCCAAAAGCTTGCAAAGAATAATTTTTTCCAATTATTTAGTTGAGCTAATAAAAGATATCACATTTACCCAAAGAACATTGTCTGCCTATGTCCTTAGACCAACACAGCTACAACCTATACCCCAGAACAACGGCTGTGGGCTCTATCTCTCCAGCATATCTCCTTCCTGGAATCATGTCCTAGCCATTGTCTTTTGTATATTTTACAGATTTGTGGGGATTTTTGTCTTCATTTTAGGAATAAAAGGTATCTTTTATTAAGGAATATGGTCTAGCTATTAAAGCAGATAACTAGAAGTCAGATCACCTACATACTGTTCCTAAATCAGTACTTATTTTACTATGACAAGAACTTAATTTCTATCTGTTTGCCAATGTGTAGAACAGATATTATCATTTTACTTCAGAGGGGAATTTGAGAACAATTTGAGAACATTGGTGCCATATGCAAGGTCAGAATAGGAGGCAAAATAATACTTTATTTAAGTACAGTGGATTTTTTGCTCACAAACTGCAGGTCTGTACAGTACAAACACAGGGAACCTCTATGTTGTAAATCCTATAGAGAACCCGTTCAGCTACTTCAAATAGGATGCTAACGGAGAACAAACGTGGAATAAATCTGGAATCTATATAATGAAAAAGGAGTGAGATGAATCAGACATTGTATATCCTAAGGAATCAGACATAGTGTAGTCAGCTCACTGATCTGTATCAACACATTAATGATTTATGTAGCTTTTAATTTACAACACAGACATATCTAAAATAATCAGGTAGAGGCAGGCATTAAAAATTCACTGCATGGGTCATAAAACGATTAGTTATTCAAGTGACTTCAGATTTGTATTTCATTAAGGAATAATTTTAATTTACTTTTAAACAGTTTATATACAGAGATTTAAGAACGGTTAGAAGATGATTATACAGAACACCCACTTTTATGCCTTCAATATATTTGAGGATCTTTCCCCCCTCCCTTCC
>NW_017729024.1:170210174-170212796 GCF_001723915.1 Gavialis gangeticus | reverse complement strand
TACTTTTAAACAGTTTATATACAGAGATTTAAGAACGGTTAGAAGATGATTATACAGAACACCCACTTTTATGCCTTCAATATATTTGAGGATCTTTCCCCCCTCCCTTCCTTTTTTTTTTTTTCCCAAGCTGTTTTAATTTGTTTCAAAGCACATGGAAAAACATGGCTCAATAATTTGAGGAGGGAAAAAGAAACACTTTAATTTACAGAAAAATGGTGAGTCTCGTTTATTTGCATTTTATATACATGCATGAAAGCAGATTTAAGATCAAAGAGAAGTCTGTTCTCCCCTATGATACAACCTGGTTGCCCCCTCCTCCCAATATAACAAGATCTCAAATCACAGCTGACATGGCTCAGCTGCATTTTAGCAATTGCAGTCTACCCAGCTGCCATGGAACAGGTTTGCTGCTTCATTCCAAGTGTTTATTTTCTACTGCCCTTTTTGATCAAATGTTGCAACAATCTGTAAAAACAATAGAAGTCTAGGGGCAGTTTAACTTCAAATTAATCTTGCCCAGGCTATTAAGCATGTACTTTTTTTTATTATTATTTGTAAATGCTTTTGCAATAAACATTTTCAGATGTCTCCCTTCACTCCAAAAAACTAACACAATTATGTCAGAAACACTGCCATTATCAACCTTGGCTGGAAGGCAGTGTAGCTCATCATGTAAGTAGCCTTTGTGTTCTGTTTTTTAACTAGTTCTTTATTCACTTCCATGTCCTACCCTGGATCCCTGTAGCTTTTACCTTAAACAGATGCCTGTCATGTGGAACTTTATTGAGGGCTTTCTGAAACTCCAGATAAATCATGCTGTATGCATTGACACTGTCAACCTTGTCTGTAACCTTCTCAAAGTCAAATGAAGTTAGGCAGATTCTTGTTCTTCTGCATGCATAGTAAGACTTTATCTCCTTTTGGAGAAAATTACGGACCAGACCCTCAGCTGAACTAAATGCCTGCAGCTCCATGTAAGCCAATGGGACTATGCTGCTTTACATCATCTAAGCATCTGGCCTGGTAACTCTGTGCCTTTGCCAGCTGAACAAAGTTCCTATTTTTGATGCAGGTTGTAAATGCCCGAGTTAAATGATCCGGTGAACATTTACTTAAATTATGTACCTTGAGTTACATAAGTTATTCATGGCAGGCTAATGCCCCCTAGAGCTGTCATTTCCCCATTCTACTCGTGAAATTCATCCTACTTGAGCTCTCCATTTTCTTTCTGTAAATGAATGATGACATGTAACAATGTCAAACTTTGAGGTGCACATTGGTACACTCCACTATACCTCCGAGGGACCACAAATCAAAGCTGTTTATGACACCCAGTAAATACTGATGTAACTCTAATTTTGTCATCTGGAGCTCATGGAGGATAAATCCAGGGTCTCTGAGAAGTGTTCAGTGAAACTGTTCCAGTGGAGAAGGTTATTTGAAGCTTCCCTTCACATTGTGTCCCTTCTCTGTTCCCAGGTTCTCATGAATTCACATGAAAAGAAAGTAGTAACTTGGACAAGAGTCTAACCTTAGGTATCAGTCATATTGGACTCTAGCATCCTTTTTTTTTTTTTTTTTGAATACTTGTCTCTTCTCCCTTCTCCTGTATGACAAAATTTGTGCAATTCTCCCTTTAACATACTTAATAACAGGGTGTCGTCTCCTGGAGTGTTATATACTTCTGTGATGCCAATGCTACAACCTCCATTGGCAGCTGTTTTTCACTACTCTTAGCTGTCTCTGGCTGCCTTTTTTTAGCTACAGAGATAATTGATCCTTCATAACATTGTTCATTCCTTTTCCTAATTGAACACAGTCATTGCACACAATTTTTCCTCTACTTTGTTTGGGTTTGAGGCAGGGGCTATCACAGGTATGGGGCCAATCGTACCTCTATCCCTTCTCTGGCCTCTCTCGGTGCAGTAGCTCAGTGCTATGTCTCCAGCCTTTTTGTGTCTATTTAAACTTTGTGACCATTTCAGTCTTAGAGCGGGAGTCAAACAGTATAGCCATGGACATTAACTGTTTATCATCCTGCACGTCCTTGGATACCTAAACTCTTTGCCTTTGGGAACCAGGGACCAACAGCTCCCACTATATTTGTAAGTGGGTCCACAGACACACACATTTTTAAGCAAACAACCTGTGCACCTTAAGTACTTTATTGCAATCTCGAATGGCATCCTAGGAAGGGTCAATGTCTTTAGATACTCTACAGGTTCCTCCCAGTTCGGGCCTCACACTAGTTCCCTCTGATCCCCCTTTTCTTAAGAAGATCTTTTTCCTTATGTCAACTGCCCTCCTATTTCTGTCTTCTTGGATACCAGTAGCTTGGGACCTCACCCTCATTCTTCAAGGCTATTTGGTGGCTGCTCAGTAGGGCTGTGCGAAATTTCGTCGGCTGTTTTGTTTCAGTGCTGTTTCAACTCATTTCGCGCTTAAGACAGTGAAATTGAAATGAAATGAGAGGCTTCAAAACAGCCTTGAAACGAAATGAGAGCAGTCAAAATGTTTCAAAAGTTTTGAACTGTTTCAACTTTCAAAGCTGGGCTCGCTTGCAACTAAAGAGATACTACAGGAGAGAAAGAGAAAGGAGAGGGAGGGAGAAGAGGGTGG
>NW_017729024.1:170195824-170205174 GCF_001723915.1 Gavialis gangeticus | reverse complement strand
TTTGGTGGCTGCTCAGTAGGGCTGTGCGAAATTTCGTCGGCTGTTTTGTTTCAATGCTGTTTCAACTCATTTCGCGCTTAAGACAGTGAAATTGAAATGAAATGAGAGGCTTCAAAACAGCCTTGAAACGAAATGAGAGCAGTCAAAATGTTTCAAAAGTTTTGAACTGTTTCAACTTTCAAAGCTGGGCTCGCTTGCAACTAAAGAGATACTACAGGAGAGAAAGAGAAAGGAGAGGGAGGGAGAAGAGGGTGGAAGGACTGTTCTCATATTGACTGTGTAGCTGGCCAGTGACTGTGATCCTTCCCTGAGGTCCCTGCCAATCCCAGGGCTCTGGGGGAGGGATGGAAAAACAGCATAAAAAGCATTGTTTGAACTGAGCTTTCTCTGTGCCTTCACACTTTCAAGAGACACAAGTTTTGCTCTGAACAGTTTGAGGTGAAGTTTCCCAGAACCCCCTGCACCTGTGTCCTTGAAACCTGGCATACTTCATGGCCTCAGCAAAGGATACCATCCCTGCAGTTTTCATGCCTCTCCCCATGCCCTAACACACACACAGAGTCATACATGTCATGAGTTTTGATTGCCAGCAGCTTGAGATGCAGCTTCCCAGAAACCCCTGCACCTATCTCCTTGAAAGCTGACAGGCTTCATGGCATCAGCAGGAGCTACCATCCCTGCAGTTTTCACCCTGCTGGGCCTTAACAGACACACGTGACATGAGTTTTGCTTTCAAGACTTTGAGGTGCAGCTTCTCAGAAACCCCTGCACCTATCTCCTTGAAAGCTGGCAGGCTTCATGGCCTCAGAAGCGGCTGCCATGTGTCATCCAAATCAGGCAAGAAATGACAAGTTTTGTGCTTTCCCATTATAGCCTATGGGTGAACCATTGAAACAGCGAAACAGTTTTGATGAAATGAGACAGAATTGTGCTGTCGAAACTAAATGAACTGAAACTCAAAATGAAACACTGTCCTGGTGAAATGATGAAATGGAAGTCGAGATGGAGCGATGCTGTTTCTCACAGTCCTTGCTCAAGGGTGAGTTACAGATGTCAAAGCTAATGTTTCGCAAAAGCTAAGGGTCTTTTAAAGACCCTTAGATAGAAGTCACAGGGTGACTCTGAGAAAAAGTCTCCTCCTCATTTCAGGAGACAGGTAAATTCTGCTACTCACCACGTCTGGGAATTAAATACAGGCAGCCCTTACGACTTACGACACAATTGGTTCCTGAAAACCGCGTCTTAAGTCGAAACGTTGTAACTTGGAACCCATTTTCCCATAGGAAACAATGTTATAAGTGGGGGATTAGTTCCTGAACCAAAGCCCAATATCCTATTTTCACCAAAAATAACCCAGAATTTTGTACTCAATCAATTATAGATGGGTCATATAGCTACATTAATGTATTTATATTGTAAATACCAATCCTATTGATTTGGAAGGACTTCTCTGAGGTGACTTTACTGGACTTTTTGAAGGGCTTTTGGCTGGAGTCTTCTCAGGAGTCTTGGCTGCAGGTTTTTCTGGAGTCTTGTCTGCTTCCTTAAAAAAAGTGTCCAAGGAAGTTTGGGCAGATGTTATCCAGGGAGATGGGCAATGCGGCAAACTTGCACTGGAGTGGTGTGGCATCAGAACAAGCGTTGTAAAGTCAAAACTGACATCAGAAAGCTGAAATGGGGTGTCAGTTTAGAAACATTGTAAGTGCAAAATGTTATAACTCGAAACATTGTAAGTCGAGGACTGCCTGTATTCCTCTTTCACTACAGTTCAGATACACAATATTAATGCAAAGAACAGATACAGTGTTGAGAACTGTTAGAAAACTTCATTTGTCACAAAAGCCTATTGGTGTTAATGGAAAAGCTCCTATTGACTTCTATGGGCTTCAGATTAGACACCGTTTTTTTTCCTTTGGGGAAAAGTAATCTGTGGCAGGACTTTATAAAGGACACTACTCTTCCTAACAACAGTCAGCATGTGGCCATTCAGCCCGCATTGACTGTTTGCTAGCAGCAGGACATGAAGGGAGACCTTATCTTCATATACCCTTGTGCTCAAGGTGCCTTGACATTGCTGTGCAGAAGAGTGGGTGTGCTTTATCTCTCCATGGACTAAGCCAAGGCTTTCCAGCTGGTAGCTGGTGGGCCATACATGGCTTCTTGGCCTCCCATCTGGCTTCCACTTTGCCCATCACTCCAGCTGCAACAGCAGCTAATGGCCCTACCTCTCTGTCCCTCCTCGGGCTTCAATTGCCTGCCCCCCACCCTAAGGGGTTGGGCAGTGCAGCCTAGTGCAGGGAGCTGAGGGTGAACCTTGGGCCACATGGATGTGTGGTGCAGCAGCAGGGAAAGGGTGCAGGTATGCAGTGCAAAGGCTGGGGATGGGGAATGAGTACCCAGAGCAGGGCGTAGCCAGGGCCCTGAGTAGGATACAGACAGGCCCAGGGCAGGGTGACAGCCAGGGGTGCTTAGCATGCCTTGGTGAGGCTCTTGCTGGCATGTTCGGCCCCACGCTGGACTAATAATAATCACCACCTCACCTGTGCAGCAGAATAGGTAGGAAAAACTGTGAAATCTTCTGCTCGGAAAAAGCCTATGCACCGAACTGGGTGAACACCTTCTTTTGTTCACAAACCCTGATCCAAGACAGGGAGAAACATGAGAACTCCACTGAACTCCTGTCCACTAGGGACTTTGCTCTCGCTCTTGATTTTGTGTGGCAGGTATTCAGACACTAGGGTGTTGGGCATAAGTATTAAACCTTTCGGCTGACAAAACCACAGCTGTTTTGGGCCTTCCCCAAGTTCCTACTGTGATAGGTGAATGTCTCCTTTCAAAGAGCTGTCCCTGTCTCAAAGGCAGTGGTGAAAGTAGTGAAAGGTGTTCCTTTTCCTTCTGAAGTGAGACTGTCTACCTGCTTCACTGGCATCCCACAGAGGAAGACAGATGCTGTCTGCAAAGGTGTCTGCAAGGTATTAAACTGGATATGGTTCAGACATTAACTACTGCCAGTGTCTGCACAAAGAAAGTCTTACCTTGAATTTACAAAATCACAGATCTGTTCTTATAATAACAGCCCGTGGTGAGACCCATTCCCTACAGCTAGCTATTCCCTGGGGCACTTGCACTTTCTAAGACTAATACTGCTGTGCTTTTATTTTAAGAAAAGTGTCTTGTGGGAACACACTGCTTTAGAAAGAAAGTCTAGCAACATTTACAGCCTGCACCTTCCGCTGATGCTAACCCCAGGATAAAGAAAACAAATGAGCTTTAGGAGGAAGAGAAGGGCAAAATTAAGATAAAGTTAGCAGAAATGCACTTTGAGTAAAGAAAAATTCTTGGCCTTGCTTCTTAAATTGGGCAAGCTCATATTCTGTAGCCCGTGGTGTATGGAGAATGGCTTCAAGTCTGAGGAATAAAGAAACATGGCAATCCTGTGCATGTTGGTACTTAGCACTCAAAGGATGAAATCATGAGCCCAGGACTTGACCCGCAGAGCCCAGCTAGACGCTGTCCAAATTCAGGTGACATTTGGGGGCATAGCATTGTGTGCTGTAATGTGGTGCAGTTGTTCTCCGAACAATGAAAGGTGCAAACCGATTTGTTTTTATGGCACAAACATTGGCTAGGAAAGGGTTTGGACTTGTAGAAATTACAGGAAATTCGACAGACCTTCAAGTCCAAGTATATACACTGTGCTATATTAGAGAGAGAGAGAGAGAGTAACCTTGGATCGTATAAAGAATCATATCATTTTTTACGGGGCGTTGTTAATTTCCTGAAAATGATCCTTGGAGGGAAGCAAGGAGTCTAGGCATCAGAGACCTGGAATGGGAGGCAGAACATCTGAATTTTGCTCCTAGCACCTAACAAGAAATATAAGGACCTGAACAAATCATCTAGCATATACATGTCTCGGTTTCTCCAATGGAAGCATTGAAAAACATGAAGAAAGACCTTTGAAATCAAGGGAAAGATTCCCATAGAACATTACTGAATTAGGGGAAACCCTTAATAGTCACCTTTAAAAAAGCAACTCAAGTTATTCAGAGGAAATGTGAGCAGTATGTCTGGGTGTTTGGGGGAAATTAAAAGTCAGAAATTGGAGTCAAGCACTTACCTATCATCTCCACCTTTCATAATCTCCCTTTTGGTCAGCAAATGTGACATAGCACTAGTAACGCACCAAATTGCTGAGCTCCTGTTTGGAGAAAATCAATAGAAATGCACTTTCCTGGGTGTTCTGGCTGAGCAGAGACTGAAGGATTTCGCCCCTGTCCATTCAGCTCCAGAGATGGCGGATTGGTTAATGTTTAATTGTAGAAGAGAGGTTTCAATGAGCAGCCGGAAGTTGAAACAAGGCTGGGATTTGTTTTGTGGAGCAGGGTGGTTATCTCTCTGAGGTTTCTTTCCAGTGCCTTTGTATAAAACACTCATGAAGGCCTGGCAATGCAAAAGTGCATGTGCTAATCGTTAAGAGGAGAGGGAAGCTGAGTTGCAACAGGCCTCTGCATTGATAGCTGAGACTGCCTTGTCTGAAAGGACGAGGGAGCGAGATCTCTCTCAGCCCTCGCCCTGCTTGACTCGGGTGGTCTATTTCCCCCGTTTGACAGAGGATTGCTGTCGTTGGTCACAGTAATATGAATGTCAGGTGATCTTCCTTGTGCTCCATTGCTGCTATGCTCCGTTATGTTCAAGGCCATTGCAAAGGACACTTCAGGAAAAAAAAAATCTGTCTGTTGGCTAATGGATCCAATTGATGTGCAAGCAATTAGAAATTCATGCCCAGATCCTATATAGTTCTGTGCCAATTAAGGGCTGGTAAGAATTTGACCCTAAAATATTAATTTCTCAAAGGCTTTCATATTTGTTTTTATTTTTCTTTTTACTTTATCCCCCCTCCCTTTTTCTTTCCCGAGGAAGAAACTAGGGATCATATTTTTTTATTAATAAAAAAAGCAAAGGTATAGAATTTGTCTTTATGAAAGAAAATACTGTAGATATTTTGCCAAAAAGGACACATAGTGAAAATAGATTAGTTCATTTGAGCAGTATGTGGAAAATATATATTTCCTGAAGCAGGTGGTGCGAATGGAGAGGATAGGAAGAAAAATGTCCTGGAAAGAAAGTATTCTTCAAAATGTGATTTCTCTCATCAAGTGAGGAAGCAGCAAAACATCGCGTTACCGAGAGCTACAGCATATTCTAATGGGTTCTCTAGGTTTTCTTTTTTTAAACTAATATTATTTACACTTGTGTACTTTGGTAGAAAAATTTGGAAATTGCATATATGTTAACTGCAGAGGTGATGAGAGGAGTGGCAAGTGGAAATGTATCAACTGAAAAGGTTAGTTGAAAACCTGAGAAAATTGGGCTTCATCTTTTTCCAGGGATAGCCCTTGTGCAGCCATCAGTCTTGCGATACCCTGTGGGATTCCTGTGTGTAGACATGGGCAGACCGAGCTTTGCCCTGAGTGAATTTGACAGTAAAACCGGACAAGGTTTTTTGGCTCAATTGTATTCGCTATAGCAATGCAGATCTGAGTGGAGCAAAATGATTCACACATTTGTGTTGAATTCATGAGCTATTTTTGGCCAAAGAATCTAAAATCGTTTTCTTAAAAGACAACATTTTCAGAAGGAAATGCATCGGTTCTTTTAATATATATATTTAATTTAAAATGTTTTGTATATTTGATTTCAAAAGGAAGAAAAAAGGATTTAAAAGATACTGACAAGAAAATGAAATAGGTTTTCACCAGATGTCCCAAAGTTTCATTAATGCTGAAATGATTTTTGTATGTGTGTTTTACTGCCTTTACCCCCCACCAAAAATCAATTTGACCTGAGATTTTTAGGTTTTTTTCAGCCAGTGAAGCAATAAATCAGTTATTCTCATGGTGCTGCTCATCAGGGCTTACTTCAAACTCAATTAGATTGCATCGCAACCCAGATATCCCCTGTCCCATCTAAGTGACCGAGCCACAAGGTAGAGATCCCTGTTTTCTCTTACACACTCTCTCTCTGCAGTCCAATGGATGTATGATTTTTTTCCCCTATGATTTTTTTGTATCCTTAAGTCTTTTTATCTATAGTGGAAAAACTGGTAAGAGAAGAGCTGAGAGGTCAGTACTATAAAAGGGAAGAGAGAACCACCGACTCTGTCTGTGCTTTAATGGAGGCATCCATTGTCAGACCCCATTGGGGTAGGGATGTCTACCAGATCAACCTCCTCTAGTGAGACAGGTCGGAGAGAGGGGCCTAGTTTATAGACCCCGATGAGGTTTAAGGTAAGGCTAGGGCCAAATTACAGAGTCACACCAACACTGTGGTGCTTGGCATACCCAAAACAGCAACTTTGGGTGCCTGGGGAATTCACCACTAAAAACATAGGAGCCTACAGGCTTTAGGTGTCTCTAGGATTAGCTGAAAGGGGGGGTTGGAGAACCTAAATGCTGGAGTTGATCTCTAAAGTCTATTGGGGATTTTGATTTTTCATCTTTATCTCCTGCTTCCCAGAAAGTGGCCTAGATACCATGCCATGGGCTAGGTTAGGCTGAGGGCATCCTCCTGCTGAAGTTGGGCACTGGGCTGCCAAGAATGCCGGAGTTACAGTGCTAGAAAGAGAGCAAGCCAGATGGAGCCTGGCTCAATAAAACACAGAGGGGGCTGCTTAGAGGGGGCCCATAAAATAGTTTGTGCATTTTGCATTTAGCAGATAATTGGATAAGATGCAAATGCAATTGGAAGCAGGAACCAAGACGTCAGGCTCCCGCCTTCCCGGAGGAGTGCCTCCCTCACTGATCACAGAGTTAGGCTCCCTCTGGTTTCTTCTCCCTTGGGCCCTGTGAGTCCTGAAATCTTGCCAGCTCAGTGCCCCAGCTTTAATCAGGAGTGTGTAGGATCCCCTCGGCCTAGCCTAGTCCATGAGGGTACTTCCCTGGGAATTTGGAGATGTGGGTTAAAACACTCCTGGGCCGAGCAGGATCATAAACCCATGCCCCTGCTTCCTCAGCTAGTCCTCTAACTACTAAACTACTGGTCTCGTCTTCCTTCTACCACCTGTCAATCTGGGATTCCCAGACAGCACAGCCTACAATGTTTAAGCCCAGGGGAGGGTTTCAGATGGTGACTCCTGCATTAACAAAAAACACCCAACTCAGGGCCATAGGAATTGGTCACATAATTCTGGGACACAGGTTGGATTTCAGTAGTATTCTCTTTTTCTACACTTCCTTTTGGCTGCCATAGGTGTCTCAGGGATATATGTTATAGCCATGTTAGTCAAAGAAATAGAGACAAACAAAACTCTTGGGTCAGAGGGGATATATTTTATTAGACCAACTAAATAGTAGCAAAAAAGTATCTTGCCAAAAGAGATTTTTTTTTTCCTAGACAGAGGGCAGGCAACCAATCAACTCAGTACAAAGTATGCGAAAGCTGCCAATAGAAGAACTTGTATTGGGTGGTGCTCAGGTTTATTGCTGGTAGATTATGACCATCAGCCTCTCCTTTGCCTCTACAGCTCAAAACAGATACAAGGGCATTAGCATATTCCTCAATGTCTGCCCACGTATGAACTAATTTAGCAACAGGTTAGAATTGGAAGAAAGTGTTTGTTGCATCAGGCTCAAAAGCCCCGTTTAACATTCTGCAAGCTTTCAACTATCTTGCTGGCTACAGCCTTGTCTATACAAACTGGTTTCTATACACATCAATTGCAAAAAGAGCCTTTGTACATGAAAATGATTGTGCATGTCAAATGTGTGTATGCGGAATTAGAAACCAGGATGATGAGAGCTGAAAATGTGGCTGGGCGTGGTTACAACTTGCAAATCCACTTTGCACTCATAAATTTTACGTTGCTATTTTTAAAGGTTGTTTATGCTCACACATTTTTTTTAATTGGAAGTTGACCAGATTGTGTATATTTTATGATGCCATCACTTTCCAGAGTATCATTCGCAGTTTCTCTTTTTCTTTACTATTTACAAAATTTAATGACTTTTCTCCTATAAAAGCTATAGTTATCTGCATTTAAAAAAAAAATACAATCAGTTGAGCTGTTTGAAAAATAGGAGGATAAAAAACAAACCTTGCATGATAGTTTACCAATGAAAACCTAAATATTTTTTTTTAAAGGCCACGAGACGAACCCTTTTCTCCCTCTAAGTTATTTGCAGAACAGTTTAAGGACAAACCACGCTTTTTCTGCCCAGAATTAGAAGACTGTAGTAAGCAAGCTTGTTGGAAATTGTCCAGTGAACCCAACTTTCATCAAAAAATAATCCTGATTTATTGAGCTCAAATTGTTCTGTTCCAAACATCTCATTTTGATGGACTTTGGCCAGACTTGAGGCACTATTCCAAAGGATTCTTGGACCTGGCTCAAATTCTTGGTGAGTCTGCCCAGAAACGGAGATGCTGGTAGGTCTGAGTCCTTGGCAGATGTGCCCGTTAGGTGTACCCTTAAAGGGGGGGGGGCCCTGAAAGCCCCTGCAGCTGCTCTGTGAAATCAGTATTCGTGGAGCAATTCCATTGCAATTTCATTGCTACAATTTAAGAAAAAAACAACTCATCAACCTGTGTGGGCAGCCATAAGGTGCAAGGAAGATCTGGTTTTGTGAAAGTTTTTAAAAGAAAACTTTTGATCTTGTTTAGACCAAACACGCAAACAAAAAATAATCCCACAAATTAGAATTCCTGCTTTTCGCTCAGATCTATAACACGCCAGGTGTCTGGATTTGCAATCTTTACTTGGGTGAGCAGGCTTAGTCAGACGACTTGTCCTATTGAATGAAATGAAAAAGTACCACAGTGTGGAAGATCAGCTACATAAGATTTAGGCATTATTTAAGACCTCGAAATAGGGCTCAATGATGCCATCAGTGGTGCATTGACCTTGGAGTGACTCTCTGCATCAGGCTGAGTTTGACCTGTAAGAACTTTTTTCTTCAAGAGGATAAACTGAATAAATTGGCTAAAATGGACTATCCATCTGAGTCCATGTAATCTGGCTCAGATTCCAAACAGATAAGTGCAGAATGGCTACATAGATATAATCAGATCAACATTCAAAAATAGTGGGATTTGTGTGCTGGAGGTTGCTGAGGACTGAGACTTTTCTATCATTCTCTGATTGTTTGCCGCCATCCTACATACAATAGAAAATGCGTTAATGAATTTTATAGATTATTTTTATTTTTTCAATTTCACCTACCCCCTTTTTAAAATAAAGTTAATGAAGCTTAGTGTTGCAGAAAGTTTTCAGCCAGGTTAACCTCTCTGGGGGAAGTGAGAGTCTTAGGAGAAGCAATTCAGTCCAGAGATTTGAACAGTACTATGGAGAA
>NW_017729024.1:170189115-170190824 GCF_001723915.1 Gavialis gangeticus | reverse complement strand
TGCTATTTAACAGGAAGTTTTCGTTCTCTCAGGCGTTGGACTGAGCTGTTATGGACAGACGTGCCCCATCGGACTCCAGAAGAGGTGTATGAACAGCAAGTGGATATACGGATACACGGTTTGTGTGACCAGACTCTGAACTAGACTCCCAGCGGGATGGTGTAGGCACCTACCTGGAGAGCTTTGAAAGGAGACTGGACACACACCTTGCAGGGGTTTTTTGATCCCATCTGTCTTTCCTGCCCAGAGCAGGGGGGTTGGCCCGATGATCTCACGAGGTCCCTTCCATCCCTAAACATCTCTGAATCTGTGAAGTGCAAGTTCAATTCCCAACTTTGCCAGACTTCATGGCTGATCTAGGATTGGGTCACATAACTTCTTCAAGCATCTGTTGCCTATCTGTGGGATGGAAATAGTCTGACTTTCTTATGCCACAAGAGTGTTGGAAGGTGCCCAGTTATCACTGCAAATGGACCGAAGGAGCATCCAGGATATTAATAATCTGACTGACAGAAGGATGAAGTCTTCCATTTAGCTTCAGTCCCAGCAACACTGCAATTATTTCTTTACACATGCACACAGAAGCTCATTCATATACCACAGGCCTAATTTGTTTTACTGATTTGTAACATTCAGATAGTAACTCTCTGGACAGTACTACCATCAGCGTTGTAAAAGCACTAGCAAACCAGAATCCCTTGCTGTTAGCTTATATTCAGTAACCTAAGTTATGCCATCTCTTGTTGTGTATTTCTTATTATTTCAGTGCCATGGATCAATGTGTCTTTTTTATAACAACTGTCCCTCTGCCCAATTAACCTTTCTGCAAAGAATTTCTTTGTTAAGCTGCAATACTTAAAAAAAAGAAGAAGAGCCCAAAGGTAATTGTGCTCATCACTGTACACTGCATTATAATAGCCACTATTGAGAACAGGGCTTTGTATAACAGAGCCCACTTGATGACAATCTGATAGAAAAATGAACTGAGGAGAATAGATTTACCAAGCAACAATATTGCTGAATGCACAATGCATTGCGCAAGGGGGAAAAAACCCCGATCATCTCAATAAAGAAGAGCCCTGACCTGCTCGGGTGCAAGTGGGGCAGCTAGAGGTATGTTTATGCGGGGGACCATGGACTCATTTTTATTCCCTAGTTTTAACATACAATATTAAAAGGCATATACAAAGGAGTGTACACATTTTCGATGAGACTGGCATTTCCATGAAAACTAGGAAGTTAATATACATGAGAGGACCTGCAGAGAAGTCTCTTGTGTCAGCTGTGCTCACATTGGGATAAGGGACACAGGGAATTGTGAGATGACTGAACTAGACAGTCAAAGAGATGGAGTAAGTGTAACCCCATCAGTACCTGTGAATAGAGGATCCAAGTCTCAACAGCCTCAACTTTGGCTCAGGACCCTCAGGGACTCCTGTGCTATCATCTCCCATTCAGTCCTTGGTGGTTACCAGGATGGTGGCTTTTACATATGTGACTGCAAGTGCCTAAGCACTAGGGAAAGAGGAGGATTTTGAAACGGCTCCTCATACATTCATATTTTTTCTCAAAATTGCCCAGGGGTTTTAGCTGTCCAATGCCCATGATATCTGAAAATTCAGGACTCTATGAGAAAACTCAAGGAGGAAATTGCAGCTGGGCTTTGCAAAGGGTGACAAGAACCAAGCAAAAGGTGGACCTTCCATTTT
>NW_017729024.1:170178697-170184115 GCF_001723915.1 Gavialis gangeticus | reverse complement strand
TGTGAATAGAGGATCCAAGTCTCAACAGCCTCAACTTTGGCTCAGGACCCTCAGGGACTCCTGTGCTATCATCTCCCATTCAGTCCTTGGTGGTTACCAGGATGGTGGCTTTTACATATGTGACTGCAAGTGCCTAAGCACTAGGGAAAGAGGAGGATTTTGAAACGGCTCCTCATACATTCATATTTTTTCTCAAAATTGCCCAGGGGTTTTAGCTGTCCAATGCCCATGATATCTGAAAATTCAGGACTCTATGAGAAAACTCAAGGAGGAAATTGCAGCTGGGCTTTGCAAAGGGTGACAAGAACCAAGCAAAAGGTGGACCTTCCGTTTTCTATGCCCCTTACAGGCATCAAGGGTGAAAGGTAGGAGTAACGTTTAGTTTTAAGGGTGACTATGCCCAATCTGCAGGTTCCCCAGCGTAGCTGAGAGCCCTGAAACTGCCATCCATGGACTCACAGATTGACCATTGCGGGTCATTGATCATCAATATGCTTTTCTATTTTCTGGTGCTGCCATTCTCTAACTCTCAGAGGATACAATACAGTGACTGCTTAGCACTGATGGAACCACTTGGATTTTCTATTAATGCTTTGCTGTCCATATAGTTTTGTACCGGGCAGGAACACATGGACAGAGTCTGGAGGATTTTCCAACTCAGAGCCCCATGCTACTGTCCTTATTAACATGTACCATTAGCTCAATGTGCCTGGAGTCTCATTATAAACCTAGGACTGTTTGTACTGTCTGGGAGGCGGTACTTAGTTGGTGAAGTTCACCTTTGTGCAAAAGGCATGTACAAAGAATATACACTTTATTTCAAGGGGAGGTAGACACAGTGAAGTGCTGCTGAGGCTCTTACTCTATGGCATAGAGTCTATGTCTTATTTTGGAGACCTACATGATGCATAAATCTGTACTAAATCTCTGCAAAGTGGCTAGTGGTGGTAATATTAGGCCTTTATGTTAGAAACTTCGCCATTACAAACCTTGAAAATATCCCTTCTTCACTTTCTGTTAATCAAATAGGTTGAAAGAACCTATCAATTGGGTGTAAACATTTTTTGTACAGCAGTTTATAGTCAGGCAGGGCAGTGCATAATGAAATACTCCCAAATAAAGAGTGGACAAAAGTACATCCCTATTAAAGGCATAGATTTATTGACCTATTGATGTTTCTAAAAGGTCTCTGCTCTACAACTAGGCTATATGTAAATAAGAAGAGTTGAAAGCAAAGGACAAATTCACAGGAAGCCCTGAAACTTAATGAATCATTCAGGCTTTCCATAATGCCAGATTATTTTAACCTGTGTTTGTCTGTAATCCTGTGATAAAAGAAATCTGTGTCTATTGAAACAATTCATACCAAAATTAAAAGACTGAATCTTGCTACTCCTTGCTGATACATTTTCAAATCCATTTTTTGTTAAAGGACAGAAATATAATAATTTATGGCAACAATTTTTAAAGAACTTAGAATAAAGGAATATCTGAACATTTTATTAAATCAAAATGGAATATTAAACATATCTATATTCATTTCTTTAAAATATACATTCCATTGTTCCCTGTTATTAAATTTCTTTTATTCATTGATTTTCATAAATTCTGGTTCTTTCCTACAAAATAAACACTGTACTTTATAGCCCATCTTGCAGGAATAAAACAATGTGATAAGAATTTTTTTTTTTTTATGATTTTTTGATCTACATGCAGGGCTACAGAACTGGGAAGGAAAAAATAATATGCCTTTAACACTAAATTAAATCAGCTGTGGAACTCACAGCTACAAGAGGTAATGGAAACCAGGAGATTAGTAAAGTTCAAAAAAGGCCGAGAAATTATATACGTAATGAGAACATCCAGATCAGTTTAGCTAGAACTTAAAAAAATATCCCTACATTTTTAAGCAATAATTAGGTGGGGAATAAACTAATTACTGAGGCCCGGCTACGTTACATACATTAAGCAATTAACTGGTTGGTCACACAACAAAATTAGACCAGCCAAGCAGGCAAAGTAATTATTGCACCTTAAAAAATGACTATCCAGCTGTAAAAAGATCCAACCAGCTAGAGAGTTAGTGCTTAAAAATGTACACCATGTCTATCGCTGGTTTCTGTCCAGTTTTTATAAGAATATGTGGCCCATTTTTTATATGAATATGGGCCCTAAATGATGGAGTTAGGAAAAAACATATCTTCTAAGCTTATTCTGTCACTGATTACTATGGCATTTCCCACAATTCTTCTGAAGTATCGGGAATTGACCATTATTGGAGATGTGATACAGGATTACAACAACCAATAGTCCAATATAGAGTAATATGGGGTGGGGGGGGACATATTGGTTTGTATATATGTATACTTTTATAATAAAACATATGTTTCTGTTTTCTTCAGGTTCAAATTATTTGACAGAAAATAATAAGACAGTCTTGGGAATGCAAATCAGCACATGGATAACACTTTTCAGACCCCTCAGATACATTTCATGTAGATTATACAGTGTTTTTAAAAAGTTTTTTAAAGTTGGAAAGATTCTACCACCTGGAGAAATGATATCTATCCTAATAATGGAAATGTTAGCAAAAAAAGGAGAAAGTTTTAAGCTGTACCCACTGTAGCTAGGTAATGATTTCTTGGTCATATACCAGTTATTTGAGAAAAGACTGATAATTTGTGAAAAGCAACTTGAACGTAACATATTTGGGAAGGTACAATTTATCCTGGTGTTTCACTTATGGTTTCTTTCTAACGTCTTGTTTCCACAAAATAAAATTTGCAGTACTCCCAGGTGACAAAAGACAAAGTTGTCTGATCATTTAACTTCTCAGTGTAGCCCAAGAGAAAATAGAGAAAGAGTGGAAAGAAAATGGTAAAAGACGGGATACTAAGTTATTATCAAAGTTGTAAGCACGGATGTGCAAACCATTTTGAATGAAGGGAAGAACAACCTGAACCTTTGCTCACCATTCAGATGGAAACATTTATGAGATTTATAAATAATGGCTTAATTGTGTGTGTGTTTGTGTGCACGCACGCGCACCGTTGTTCAGACACAACTATATGTATTATATCTTTTATATTCTATTGAAATTATGGAGACATCTCACCTGCTTACCATTGGGTATGTCTACACATTCATTAATGCACTTTTGGTAATGTGGATTACATTTCGTACCTCCATTGTGAGGTACTAGAAAAAGGTGCATTAGTCAATGTTAATGCACATTAGTGAAAGAACAGCTTTTGTGACACTTTAATGCACATTAAAATAGGCTAATACATTAAAGCTCACGTGTAGACGTGTCCGATTAAGTACTGGCTTATATGCTGAGTATTAAGCGAGCTAACAGCTGACTTTGAAGAAGTCTCTTTAGCATTTCTAGAGTTATCATGTCTTTACAAAATATTCTTGAAATGTCCTGACCCAACCAAAACCAAAAAACTGCTGAAAAGCATGTGAGAACATATGTTTATGAGGTTACCTGTCCAATTGTTGAACCTAAGACCCCATTTCACACTGAACTTCTGAACCCATGCTAGTTTTCCAAGTCATCTGTTCTGCAGAGATCTGCAATTCTATATTTATGATCCTATATTTGCATAAATGCCACAATTCATTAACTGACATTAAAAAAAAAAACCCCTTCTTACGCTTTTATTAGAAAAAAGGCTGTTGACTAAAATTTTCTGGAGGATGAACCGTTTCTTTATTCTTTGTGCAGAACTTAGTCTGTGAATACTGCACCTAATAGCTACTGTAATGCAATGAATCACACAAAGGTATCTACATAATGTCTGACTTCTTGATTAGAAAGAATTTTTAAATGGCTTCTACAGGTAGTAGGGTACCAAGATAATATGTCCCTTTAAGAAACAGCAGTCCTGGGGCCAACTAGTCCTATATAATTATCAGAGCTGGGTATGGAGGGGTTGGGTGATTGCTAGAAGGAACACCGAGCATACGGCCAGACAGCACAGCTCCTGTTATAAGGTGATTCTTGTGGATGACTCTGAAGCAGGGGATGAAACGTGTGAAAAGGGGAAAGGGTAAGGGACCCCAGCAGCATGGTTTGGCTTTGGGATGGTCTGGGGAATAAGTCAGTGTTACCTTGTGAGTTTTATATTTGAAGAATGAAGTGGTGTCCTGAAGGAAAGTACCTCCTGGGCATGGTGTGCAACCTTCCTGGGTGACTGAAAAAGGCCAACAGATGGATTCTGCTATGGAAAATTACAACTTGTACTTACCACTATGTAAGCTAACTTTGTACCCAAATCTTGGGGTCCATAGGGCTAGTACGGCTGTTGCCGCCACACACAGAGCAGTGCAAATAGATTCACATCTCACCATCTTTAGCTCTTCAGCTCAAATGACTAAATATCAGTTTGCAACAGAGAGCAGCCTTCAGCACAAGTCCAGAGCAAGGCTTGAACTCTTGCCTTTGGAGCTGCCACCACCTTCCTGCTGTAAGTAATGCCATCACTAAAAGATGGACTACTCCATGCAAACATCTACACGTGTCACTATGATGACAATGCTACTGTGCCATCTTTTAGTACTTCTTTTTGGAAGTACTAAAAGTTGGCACAGTAACTGCCCATACTGCACCATGCACATTGTGCAAGGATATTTTTAGCCCCTACATTGCAGTAACAGTGCGCTATATCAAGGAGCACGCCGCTACAGCAACATAGCTGCTGGTCAGGTGTAGACGCCCAGGGATGCTACGTTGCTGTCGTGCATTGCTATGGCGATGTAGCATCACATGCAAATGCACCCTATGTGAACTAAGGTCTGGCCTGGGGGATCAAAAAGGGGAATGGCTTTCTGAAGGATCACAGCTGCACAGTTTTATTATGCAGCTCATGTGCCCCAAATCTGTGTTTACATGATAGAAGAGAATGTCTCTGAAGGTAATAGATTTTGCCTTTTAAAAGAATTTGCATTATAAAAAATGTATTTAAGTGGAAATAGATCTAACATAATACACATTTTAAAAAGCTGCCTCAAAATGTATTTACCTGGCAGAACAGCTGTTCTGGTCTCTTGAGTAAATAATTAAATGTTTTAAAGAAACTGCACATATACATATTTACCTGATAGACTGGAACAAATAGAGCCTATATTTTTTAACCTGCTTGGAATAGGGAACAATTATTTCTGCAAGGACACATTGCCAATATGGTCTTCATCATTTTATAAACTTATCTTGAGAGACAGCCCTTGAAACCAGGGCTAATTGACATTTTTTAAATGCTCTCCCTTTGACACATACGCACTTTTTAGTTGATTGAAACCAAAAGCGTTCATAGGAGATTTGTGTCCAGTTCTGTGCGCCCCATTTCAAGAGGGATGTGGACAATATGGAGAGGGTCCAGAGGAGGGCCACCCGCATGATCCGGGGACAACAGG